>NW_017277819.1:448655-633660 GCF_001594065.2 Cyphomyrmex costatus
TTTACTCTTGTACGCGAGTCAGCACAGCCACACTGCGGGTCAAATTTTTCGACGTAAACGGTGAGCAAAAAGTTCGGATTGTGAACATTCTTAGAGCAAATAATTCTAGAAACATTTTGAGATCAAAATGATCCCGTCAATTAATTGCTTTAATGTATTTTACTCTTGTACGAGAATCAGCACAACTATACACTGTGGGTCGAATTTTTCGACATAAACGGTGAATAAAAAAATAAACTAAATATTGTTTATCAAAATGGTAGAATTAATGTGGCGATCGAAAACAATAATGAAATTCTAAAGGTTTTCAAATTTCAGGGAAATTTTGTATTAGTATAAGGAATTAGAGGAGTTGATTTCAAAACAAGTTTCAAAGAAACATAATTCATAATATTTAAAAAGAGCATAATGGACCATCGCGCGCGTAGCGCGCGCAAGGAATGTGCTAGCATTATTAAAATATTAAATATTTATATATTATATTGCTAGAATTATTAGCATTTTTATACACATTTTTAAACTTAAATAAATTCAGAGATAAAGTAGAATTACTTAGCTATGTCGCAATTATATATTTAAATATATCTTTTAATCTTATTTTGTACATATTACGTTAACAATAGGCCAGAAAATTTGCAATTTGAATACATCTCGATCCAACTTTGAACTTTCTCGCTCGTGACGTATCTTTTGTATTTTAAGATGTATGAGTCCTTTTTTTATCCGAAGTGATTCAGAGGCTTGATGCGGTTCGAAAACATACTCTCGCTCGGTTCCGTGAAGAGATTCTCAATCGTTATGTTGTTGTGCATCTGCGAGATATCAAAGATTTCTCGCGCGAAAAGAATAGGGAAGTACCAGTTTCAATGTACGGCGCCAATATCTGTTTCGCATATTTTGTCGTAGACGGGAGAACGAACGTACAAAATGGCGGGACGTGCATTATTAGAGAACACGCGTTTTATAAATAGACGCCGTGGATGAGAAAGAATATATTCCCGACTGCTGTACGGAAAGCCTCGAAATAAAACACACGTCCCGCGTGCGACACTCGTCAGAGAGAAATTATTTGCTCGCTTTCAGTCGCTCTTTGACTCTTTCTCTTGACGTTTTCAAGGCGCAGAAAAACACACAATCAATATAGTCGGGCAAAGAAATTCATATTACTTTTAATTTATAAATGCTGTTTGCTCAAAAAATATTGCGTCGACGACTTTCGTTATGTGTTTGGCAAACGATATTCCTTTCTATATTTTTGTACCGTTTTACACATGGAATCTTGTTTATATACAGTCCTTGGCCATATTATTAGGTTCATCGTATTTTTGTATTTTCGACTTTTGATTTTCGAGGATTTTATATTATATTATAACTTATCTATTATTGTCGTAATTAATTGAAACATTAAAGAAAATAATTGTCCATAAAATGGATGCAATTATTTTAATGCGTCATTCACTTACAAGTCGTATAATATCCATGAAAAGTATGATATTTACAATTAGAAAAAAATTTACTAAATTTGAATACATATTTTTTTAAATAGTACAATATTTAACATTTGTATATAGTAAAGAAATATTTACTTAATGAAAAAGCTATAATTAAATCAAATTAATCGTTTTTGTATCAAATATATAAATATATGTTTACATTTAAGAAATAAATATTCTCATTGATATGATCAATTACTGTATTTATATCAATAATGTTTCATTTTTTGACAAAGTGAAAGATAAAAAATGTTTTAAAAAATTTGTATTATCTTAAAATTTAATCGCCCGCAAGTGCAAGATTGAATGCACTTTTCGCGCTCCTTCCGGTATCCCAGTATGCTTCGCTAAAGACATCAAACATGAATTAAGAAAATAAGCTCGTGCACGTGGAGCTTGGAAATACGGGCACATCGAAAATTTCTCCTAGGTGGCCTCGCCTCGAGAAAATTCACGCGCAGTTGTATGTTCGCGTCGACGCATCCCAACTCGATTTTACGAGAACCCGGAGGTTGGCCGGGTGTAATAAGGCGACGAGGAGTCTCAAGGTCGTGGTATCGATCCGTCAACCCCTGCTACCGCTTATTTCTTAGCTCTCTCGTGATCGGTCTCTACTCTCGTTCAGCATCAATTTTTGCAATGCTACCGGAAGACAAAGCGAAAAGAAAAACGAAAAAAATGATAATATACGTGACGAATACAAGAATGATTTTATTAAAGTATACCTAAAAATTTAGTTAGATATGTGTAAATCTGAAAATAATTTTGTAAGATTATCACAAAATTGTAATTAGGTGGAATGCCAAGTTGATACATAAGTTAATTGAATGTTAAAAATATTGCGGTATCATCTACCATGCTTCGAATTTTTATGTAATTATTTTGATGGTTCAACAAAATTGTCTTTCTCGTGTATCTTAAAAATAATTAATTATATGCCGCGTTAGATAAAGTACTGGATTTAATTCAATTTAATTGACTTGATACTTATTTAACTCTATTTTTTAAACAAATAAATCGAAGATTTCAAGGACTCTTTTATATAATAATAATTAATATGTTAAATAGGGCGAATAAGAGTCAAATTACAATTTAAAACCTAAATCTGATAATTTATTCTAATATTATATATTGCGAAGAATATCACGTAATTTTTGGCGTTTCGTCTATTTTTTAATATATTTATATTTAATGTTAAATATTTTTTATATAATTTATATGTCATCTTTTAAACGGTTAAAGTTTTAAGATAAAAAAAATCCTTAAATTCTTAGAAGTACGAACATATCTTATTAGAAACAAATAATGCCAAGCAAATTAACTCTTACAAGTAATACACACGATAATTTTCTTCTTCAGAAAGAATTTGTTCGGTTATATATTTTTAAAAAAAGGAAAAGATAAAGACCATTACCTAGCTAAGTGCTTCTAGTAGTTCAAAGAAAAGAAATGCACAGGACACAAATAATTCATTATGTGTACCGAAGTTAATTACCATGTACGAAAATTAAAAAAATGAAAACCAAATTTGCGTTAAATATTATTAAATATTATTAAATACCATCAAAATAAAGGAAATAATTTATGAAAAATTAGAAAATTTCAGAATTCTTTTAAGAAATAAAACATTAACCTAAAAACAGAAATGGTCGATGATGACCGTTCGGTACTTGCTCTGCTATTTGGCTAATCTAAGAGAATATCGAATTAGTTGAACGAATTTTTAATTAAACTCGTGTTTCTCAAGTAAGCTTAGGTCATTAAAGCTTATTCTGGTAGGATATTCCGAGAGAGTTTCTCTCCTTCATTTCTAATATCTGCAGGCAATTTGTGAATGAGAGGGCTGAGAATAGCGGATCTAAAAAGCAGCGTTCGCGATCTCTCGCATATACTCGTGTTCAAGATAATTAAGGAACGGCCGCACATTCGTTATGCAAGACTTTCTATTTGGGTCCTGTTTCGTTTCTCTGTGAAAGGCATATGAATCCAGACGACACGATGTAATATTAAAGAGATGAATCTTCGTGGGTGAAAGAGAGACAAAGTGCCAACGGTATCGCCCAAAAATAGCTGGCATTTGTATAATTTCGCGATGATTACATTCCGATGATGAATAAAGACGATTGGTTATTGCGGTATAACCGATTATGATGAGTCATATACCGAATGATTATCAATAGATAACTCCAGCTCTTGCAGTTATCTGTCTCTGTCAATTGTATCTTCCGGTGTAATCATGTCTCTAGATCAGCACGCTATCGCGGTCTCCACTCTCGGAAAGTTCCGTACTTCTGGAAGAAGACGGCAGCGTGGCTAATAAATAACAACTAAAAGAGTCGTCAATTATTCCCCGGAAGAGAGAAAGAGAGAGAGAGAGCGCGCTAGATGGAAAGAGAGAGAGAGCTAGTCAAGGTTCGCTCCATAAATTAGAATTATAAGTCGTGCCTTATTCCAAGGCAACCCGTGACCGACCTATAAGAGTCTCGGATACTTCGATCGGGTGAAAGCGCTTGGATCGGCATCGCGCATGATCAACCGTGGTCATACGTATATCCGCGATTCCTTCTGCTCGATTTCCTTCCTTCAACGATTTGAAGTCGGAAAACTGGGTGAAACTGCAGAGAATCAAGGCGTGGTCGGTGTCGATATAGTATTCGTTTTCTGCGCGTTTTCCGTAGCACATTCTTGCTTGTGCGTAATTTTATCTTTAAATAGCTATACCTATATTTTTCACAATGGAAACACTAGGTGTGTAGAAGCAAAGAAGAATGTTAAAAAGAGGCCGATTTCATGTCAAAAAAGATAAATAAAAGCAGTTTTGTGATTTTGATTCCTGGGTATGATAAAATTATTAAAAAATTCGCAACATTTGGGGAACACTTTGAAAATTGAACATGAACATGTATTTATCGAGAGAAATTTCAATATTTATATTTAATATTATCCTTGCTTAATTTTTGAGGAGTTCCCCAAACGCTATAAGCTTTTTGATCATTTATCGTATTCAGAATAAAAAAATGTACAAAAAAATACTATTTCTTTTACATACACCTTTTTAAGTAGAAATCGGCTCCTTTTTTTAGCATCTTCCATTAATACTCTCTAATTTTTCTCCACATCGATTTAGAATTGTAATTATTTCTAGGCGAAAGTATGTGACAAAACATACATCATTCACAGTAATAATGTGCACTGAAAGAAGAAATAATTGTAATTTTACTATAATTTAGTAATGTATAATTATAATTAATTGTAATTTATAGTCATTTTCAATACCTGTATATATTTTTTTGGTAACTATAAATGTAATTATTATTAACATTATAATAATTATTATAGAAATAGAACTCGTAACCATAATTATTTACCATGCAATTACATATAATCACAAGAAGTACATTTTTCTTTTTCAATATATCCTGTTTCTTAACAACAGAACCATCGAAGGTGACAATTTGATAATTTTCTTGTAATCTTTGTTTTTGGTTTGTGAAAAATTATTTTAGTATTATTTGTACCGTTAAAATTATTTGCTATATACTCACAATTTTTTGTATTTTATATTATATATTGATTTAATAAAACAAAAGGAAAGAAATTTAAATGATTAATGAAGTCAAAATAGCACCATCGACAGTTCTAATATTAAATATAACTTGTTGTTTTCCTGTAATATGACATGAAGTTTCTTTAAACTTTCCGCAAGGTATAAAAAAATCGGTACGTTACGCGAGAATAAATTTAATTATTCATTCGATACACGCAGTTGCGCTGATATTTTAAGTCCTCTTCCCTCCGTATGAGAGTGAAGTGAGGAGGGAGGTCTCTTACGCAAATTTACTATCGAAAGGTCGCGGGTCAATCGGCTTTTCTGTGCACGCTGCACTTTGTCTCTTCGACGACAAAGTTTTAGCCCTTGATTTATGTGTTTACGGTAGTTAGCGCGATCGCGCGCGCTCTCACTTTCCGTGTGGCGGTCGCTTCGCGATCCCAGCAGTCCCAGCACGATCCGTATTATGGCCGTCACGTACACGAGAGAGGGAAGGTAAAAGTCGCATGGGAGATATCAGCGCGGCGCGGCGTGGTGCACCGGAAGAAGAGGTTCTTCCATTTGCACCGACCGTGTACGAGGAATATAACGCGCCGCAGAAAAATACCTTTGAATAATTAGAAAGTGCTCGTTCGCTTTTCGTTCAATGCGCGATTGCCAAGATCTGCTAGCAAATATACGAGTAGCTCCTGTGTCGCGAGGAGATTACATCCCACCGATACGATAAGAGACTCAATCTCGCGTGCAGCAAATTAACTCTTCAGAACTGATGGCGGTCTCTATTCGATCTATTCAATTATGAATCTCTTTGTCGGAAATGTCAAATGATTTAATTCTCTTCATGTTATTTATTCTTTTTTATAATATATGAGTTATTATGTTTTAGTTCTTTGAGCTTGTAATCTGGATTTTTTTTTAGACAAAATTTCGCTCTCAAATTTTATCTTCATTTATGCTCAAATTTAATTTTTATTAAATAAAGGTTTTATATAACATCTATGTTAAAATAACTATTTGGTAATATAAATAGAGATGAAGAAAAGTAACCTTGAATGTTTTTGAGAATTTGAAAATTATGATAAAAACTTGGGTTAGATAAAAAAGACCTAGATTGCAAACGAAGGGAGAAAAAATTTGATTGTGAACGAAGGGCTAATTACCGTGAGTTAAATGGTTCTCGCAGTGTGTTCCACGAATACACATCCAATCTTTAAATAAATGAATGAATAATGAATATGAATATGAATACACTTGCTTTTTGGTATTTATCAAGAAACGAACAAATACTTTTTGCTTTATTTGAATGAATGTTTTTGTAAGAGAATATAATTACGAATATTTTTTATTTCTCATTTATTCTTATTTTGCATTATCTGCACGTAGCTTGCAAGCATAGAGCACACAAACAGATGAAAACAATATATAACAATACAAAACCGACAAAGGAATAATATTCTAACTTTAAAATTTATAAGTTCTTTTTTAAATTACAAGTCATTTATACATTTCTGTGCATCCAATTTAATTAAAATGATGTCCGAGAAAATTACATTTATAAAGAAAAACATAAAGAATAATATATGTTAAAAACTGTTATTATCATAATTGTGTTTTTCTTCCGTATCCAATTAAAAATTATAGATTTAATCGTTTTTAGAATTATTAAAGTGTTAATTATATTTTATAAGTGCTCTTTAAGCAATAGTTGTTTGTTGGAATTTCCTTTTTTAGTTTACATTTTGTTTGAATATTTTTGAATAGATATGAACATTTGTAAAATAATTCTAATACTTTCATGAATAAATATTTTTAGAAACCCTTAATTTTGAATGAATATATGAATACATTTTAACGTGAAAATTTTGAATTAATTTATTCTATAGCTTAATTATAAATTTTTTTTATTCATCGGGCACTATACAGACTTTGTATCAATAACTGTATTTAGGTAAATTTTGGTATCAGTTCCGGATCAGGATTAATTTTTGAATTTTATCTCAAAGATAAACCTTCTACCTATATCTAATAATTATTTAATATTAAATCAATATACCTAATTTTAATATTCCTCGTTATATTCTCTTAAATTTCTCTCACAAATTTCTCAATTTCTCTATCATTGATAATTCCCAGTTTATGTGTATTAATTCGACCGACGCTAAGGGTCAATTATTCGCGGATAAATTAAATCCACGCTCAATGAACAAATTAATACAGGATTGAATTACACGAATCGTAATTGTCTTTGACTGCATAAACGCGTAGGGAAGATTGGAGTCAAAAGAAATAAGCTGTAACACTTATATAAAAAAACATCTTTTCCTTATACTTGCGTATTTTGTTTATAACGTTTTTTTTTTATGCAAATGTTACAATGTATCCGTATTACTTTTGACCTCAGTCTCCCCTACCATCAGGAGTCGAAACAAAGACTGGTAAAAATGAACGCGGGTTTTCCGCACCTTGCCCTAATTATGTAGTCTATTTCGGCCGCACGACGTCCAGCTGCCTCGCGCACGTTATTCTCGAAATACACGCGTCTGCACACGACGTTTATTCATCTCGCCGAAGTGGACGAGAATGGCGGCGAGGGAGACAAGAGATGCGAAGTCATCGTGCTCGGCGTCGTGGTCGCGGTCATTCTTGCTTCGCTCTGCACCGCTCCGCTCGCATTCGGCAGTAAAAGAACCGCGTTTAACGGTAATAACGAAAAAAAGTCGATGGACGGCCCCGAAAATACGCGCGCGGTGTATATCGACGTTCGTGACCCCAAACTGTCCATCTCTGTCAGTTCCGAGCGACTTGTCACTCGAATCTGCGCGACTTTTTCGCCGGCTCTCCTGTCTCGACGTATGGTAAATTGTGAACGATGACCTGTTGGAGGCTTGTACGAACTCGAAAATCGCAATGCCAGCCTCACCGACAGTCGTGTGCAGATTTCAGAATTGCTAATCCGTTCGTTCCTAAAGAGAACAAGAGAGTCAAAATAATGTCACATTGACTGAATCATGACAAAAAAATGACATAAATTCGGTCAATGTAACGTCGCAGACTAACATTATTTTGACTTTTTTTGTCTCCTTGGATTGGATAATGCGATATGGCATTTTTCCAAAGTTAACTCTTGAGTTTTATGTTGGGGTAGTCATTTGGAGTGATTTCTTTTACTCCAAAAGCGAAAAAATAAGTACTTACAGTTAGTCATAATATCTAGTTTTTTCTATACTGATCGAGAGTCTATACTTATTTTTGTAAAATTTTCTTTACATATTGTTTTTTATATAACAAATAAATCTATATATCTACGTAATCTTTAATACTAATAAATTGTAGAACAATTAGTAACGTACGATATGTAATTAATTTTTAAATAGGTAAGTGGGATGGCTATAACATCCTATGCATAATTTTTTTAATTTTGTTTTAAAGAAGGAAAATAAAAAGTATATTGCCCAGATGCCTAAAAGTTTTAAAATTTATTATTTTTACATATACGGTTATATTACTTATAAGGTTATAATTAATTATTATATATAACATATAATAATTAACTATATAACATAATATTATATATTAGTAAAAAATATAATTATTGAAAATCCTAGTAGAAATATGTAATTTACTAGTAAAAATGTATTAGTAAAGATATATAATAAAAGATATATAATAATACAAATAAGCTCTTTAAAACTTTTTTTGAGTGTATTTCATTCTTCAGAGTGAAATTCATACTTAAAGTTTAAGAATTAATTTCTAAGAATTTTTTTTCAAGACAGACTCAATTTTCACTTTTTAGAGTGAAATTTCATTCCAAAGAATTTAGAGAATAAAATTAATATTTTTTTTTAAGGTTTCTGAATACTTTTTATCTACTAACTTGCGTGTCTTTAGACCATCACCTATTTATTTGAAAGTTATGGATTTTATTTTAATAAAAGATATTGTATTTGATACTAATAATAGTAATTTTTAATTGGTAATATAAAAGTGTAAAAATCATCTCAGGTGATTATTGTTTATGTAAAAATAATAGAGTGACTCTTCCCAAGTTAATTATTCGCGAGTCAGACATTTATTTACTTACAATAGGTAGAGTACATCGAGTATCGAGACTAACTGAAGATTTAATTAAATGCAATATCACGCCAACGTTACATCAGCTTAACAATTGATGACGGAAGCAAATAACCCGCGGAAATACGACCGCGTCATCGCGGATTCATTTTGTTTGTCTTTATACCTCCCGTTAGATTTCGCGGAATTTAATTCGATCTAGTCGTATCTGAATGTTAAAGTTCAGTCTCAGGTTTTTATTACGAGTTACGATGATATCTTGATCTATGGCAACGAGGTTTTTATTACGAGCTATGATGATTTCTTGATCTATGGCAATGCGTGTATATAAAAATTACACAACGTGTATCGTGAATTGACAAAATTTCAAAGAACTTAAATTATAAGGCGAGACACTTGATTGCAACGATAACCTTGCTTGATTAACTCTGATTGCAGATAGCGACTCGTTGTCTCTTTTTTCTTTCTTTCTTTCTCTCTTCTCTAGATCGTAGGCGCAGTTATAACACGAGGCAGGGAAAGGAGACTTAGTTTACCAGATACCGGCAATCATCGGCCATTAAGGACATTTGCAGCAGCAGCCACGGTTAACGAGTTATAGGTAGCAATCTCCTTTTCCTCTCCGGAACGCAGCTATTGCAGCTACAACGCCGAAGACCTTAATTAACCGCTATTAACGCTAATCAATCTTATAGTCCTCATGTGTGACCGACTTTACGTCATAATAAAAATACCGCGCGATCATGTACTGTCGATCTGTTCGATAAAAGCGTGACCGACAACTTTCGATGTTTCTTTCGTGTCTTGTCGCACTGAGAAAAAGTCTGGTTGCACTTATACACGTGACATTTTTATTTTTTTTACAATAAATACTTTAAAAGTTATATCGGTCACGCTCTTATTGAACAGAGTGTATAATTTTTCTAAAAAGAGAGAGAGTACGAAAAGTATTCATTTAATACCGAACACACGTTGTTTATATACACATATATAATTCTCTCTGGGTTGGTACCAATATTAATATTAGCACTATCATAATGTGAATTTGAAACCATGGTATTAAATCCACACTATATTGATGATTACATTAACATCTATATGATGAAAATTATACATACATATCATATATAGACACTGCATGATATTAAATCCACACTCGTATTTTTTACATGTATATACGATTATATATTTTTGATGAAATTTCTTCATTTATAGTTTAGTCGAGACATAAGATTTGCAAATTGCACAAATTGTAAATTAACAATGAATAGGTCAATTTTGATTGCGCACCATCAAACTAGCTGGATTAACGTGAATCTTGTGCTAATCTGAATAAAGTAGAAGTTAGGGTGTATTCACACAGACTTGCAAAGCTGCATAAATGTATGCGCATGAAGAAAATTATCCAATCACATTTCTCTTATAAAGACGCACGTAAGATGTGATTGGATAATTTCCTCTATGCATACATGTTTATGCGGCTGTACAAGTTTGTGTGAATATATCCTTAATGCTAAGCGCAAAAGTCCAAAGCAAAATACGCGGCGCGTGACACCAATACCGATAGTTTCCCGCGTGTTCACATTAACAATTCATCCGCAATCGATTCTAACGAACCTGCCAGGAAATAATAAAACCCATTAGCATTGCTAATATCGCGGGCCGTCGAGCGAGCGGCTTTTGGGTTGTAAACGCGGATTGACTTTCGTCGCTCTCGTGTACCTTTCTCACACCTAAAACGGAAGATCGAAAATTTACCATGGAGAATTAAACGAGCTTTTTTTCCCTTTCATTTCTTTTTTCTACAAATCGCTTTCCGCAGCAGGAAGTTCCGTTTCCCGAATGCTCGCGGCGGGCGGAAGTCGATCTTATGTTTCCCGAGCAATTCACGAGATTATCGCCGACATTTCGCCGCGATAGTCGTCCCACGTATATATATCGTGGAAATGATTATTCGCGGCTCTTCCTTTCACCGGATCAATTACGACTCGTTGCGAGAATCAATCGCTCGCGTGGCGCGAATTGCGTTTTCCCCATCTCTCTCTCTCTCTCTGACATCTCTTGACTGCTGCAGCCGTCGTCGGGGATGCCGAGTTAAAAGGCGCGCGATCACGACATCGTTCCTGGAAGCAGTCAATGCAGAATATCGTTCCGCTCCTACATCAACTCCAAGAACAGCCGACTTGATCTACTGACACCGCCACGATGCGAGATTCCGGTTCTCAGCGGTTATCATCTTGAACGAATGTCATTTATGTTAGTGTGGTGTCATGTATCCATGATCATTCATTGTGATGTACCAGGAAAATTGCGAAGAATATCCAATTAAAGTAACCTCGTTGTCGTACGTGCGGATGTATGGTTTCTATCTTTATTACGACATTAACAGGCAATTCTTTGGTCAATTAAAAGTCTATTTTCTTCACGGAAAGAGCAATTTTATTGAAAAATCTAAAATTTAGCTAGATACAGATCTGAAAAATAATTTTGCTGGATTATCAAAACAAGTAGATAGGATGACAAAATTAGTTGCCACGTAGAATATCAAAATATTTTGCAGCGTTGCTCATCGTGCTTAAGATTCCTGCAAAATTCTTTTGATGGTTCAACAAAATTATTTTCAAATTTGTATCTAGTCAAATCTTTAGATATTCTTAGCAATATTGCTCTTTTAGTGTTTATTACCCCTCGATTGCTACATGCTTCTATAATTAAAATTATAATTAATATAAATTAAAATTTTATTGCAGTAGCGTCTACTCAAAGTGTGAATAGTTCTATAGTTGTTTTGTTATCTGTCACAGTTGTTTGTTCCACTAAAGTCTGCGGAAAGTTTCTTATCTATACGAACGTTAATTACATAGAAAATAGTCACTTGTAATGGTGGCGTAATTAAACATGACTGTGCCACATTTTTTAAACGTGAGTTAATGCTACTCTGTTTTGAATGATAGTATATCACTTTTTTTAATCTCAGAGACTTAACCCTTAAACGCCTTTTTAGTATGGTACACTGATTTTTCTAAAGTTTTTCTAATGTTTTTTTCTTATAACTCTCTTATAACGGCTTGACCGAGGGGTTGACTATTAAAGATATATACATTTGCTTGGTACTGTTATGTTAGTATCATATTGAGGCATTTAAAAGTTAACATTAAAAGTACGAGCAATTATTATTGGCTATTTTTATATTTTTAAGATTAATGTAATAATATATTTCCTTTTTTTATGTAACGGATAAAATTTTGAAATTTTTTCATTTTTCAATAATTATATTCTTTATACTGATAAAATATTTGATTTTTCATCACCTTTTTATTGTCATGTCACAATAATTTATTTTCCTGGTCTTTTTGGTTAACAAAAAACGTTGATACTTTTAGGCTGCGGTGCGATTCATGCTCGCAATGCTTATAAACATCATTTAACTTTTGTCAAGGCTAATGTCTTTGTTTAATTTTAATAAACAATAAGAATAGAATGAGTGTTGTGAATCGAGGATCGTAGTCTCAGTGTTAAAAAGATTAGAGATTATTCTTCTAATGAGAATTTGAACATGAGGTAGCCGTTTTTAATTGATTGGCAATTTTGTCAATTTCAGAGAGAGAGAGAGAGAGAGAGAGAGAGAAGGAAAGAAAAGTGAATATATATATAACTCCCTTTGCATTTTGACACTCTTATTAGATCTCTAAAGAAGATTTAAGACTTCATAAGCTTTTCGCATTGGACGAAGAGTCGTTACAAATAACAGCCGGGCCTGTAAAACTCTGAATAGAGCTCCGTTATCGCGTGCAGCACTCGCAAAGCAGTGAAAAGATTAATCTCGACATCAACCGAACATCCACAATGCATCTGGCTCGCTCGGGTCTGGGTTTAATAGCGTCAGCGCTATAGTCGCGCGAATTCAAAACATTCGAGTGCGAGCCAGCGTGCGTGCCGCAGTGGAATAAACCACCCGGCACCACCATTATGCACCGGCAGCATGCGACGCTGCATTTCCACGATCGTGCTGTGACGATCGGTCTTCGTGGTGGACGCTTACTCGCGCTGGCCAAGCGAATTCCTGGCGTGGTGCCTGCTGAAAAAGGCTCTATGGGGAGAGCTTTAGGAAAACGCGTTGCGGAATCAAGCGAACTTCTCCGTTTGATTGAGACCCTTGTGCGTTTCCGTTTGGCGCGTTTCTCTTGCTTACGCACAACAGCTAATTCTTGGTGTATTTTCGCGCGCGAGACAATCTGTCGCGATACACACACCGGGTGTTGGAGAACATTCAAGTTTTCTAAAATATATCTGAAGAGATCTGAATACCTATACCTCGTTAGCGTGACCGACGATTTTTTTATTTTGAGATTTCTAGGATTCTTTAGCAACGGAATACACGCCTGTGAAATGGTTTGCAAGAAAAGTACGTAGGTTGCTCCAGTCCTTGAAGACGTGTTATTAGTTGATAATACCGAGTGAACAAAATTGCACCTGTACTTCGCGTTGCAGGAAAGCTATACTCGCATGCTATTCTTCTGTTATTACCGGAGAAATTGGAGCGCGGCTAATATGCAATCCATATTTGAGCGAACTACCATTTGCCGAATACCTTTTTGCCCTGCCTAGTCAATTTTTGATGATCGAATAGAGTTCTCGCGAGATTTAAAAAGACTCACGGAATTACTTGCTCTGTAAAAAAAATAGATACACGGGAAAATTTGTGTTAAATTTAACACATTTTACGTATCCCAAACGATCCCAAATTTTTACGTTAATTTAATATAAGACTAATGTTAAGAAAGTAGCATAAATATTATCTAAAAAGTTAATACAAAGAATGTGACACAGTCTGTAAGCAAATTGCCTATTTTTTTTTCAATAAAATTAACATATTTATAATATGTTAAATTAATAACATATATTTATTTATTTTAGAATTTGCGTTTCACAATTATTTGTATGTTAATTAGGTAATCAATTTTATTGTTAATTTATTCATAAATTGTGTTATTTTAATAAGAAATGTTGAAAGTCAATTTAACATAAAATATTGAAATAATCTTGAAAAAAATAAAGATTATATTAAATTAACACTTAAATATATTAAAAATTCAATATAAAAATTTGAATTAGAACCATTTTTAAAACACATACAAAATATATTTCTCTGTATAAACTGTATAACACTTTACCAGGAATGCTTGTAAATCTTATCGTGCACATGCACGGTGGCAATCCATTTCGCCTGTAACCGGTATGTAGTTATTTCACTGCTTGCAATTGCATTTGAACCAGAATGGAAATACCATCGCCGCGAGCGTTTTTGTTCAGATCGTCTAATGGTGTTGTATGAAAAAAGTCGCTGATGCACCGTTCCCTACAACACGCCGGTCATGTTATATATTGAAAAATAACGAAACGTGATTTCTTCACTGTGATAGCGAACGCGTGACAAATACGCCTTCGTCCAAGAGCGGAATGCGAGACATATTTACGTTGAATGTCAAGGTGCGTACTGCTCTAAATTTCATCAGCGGCTATATTATTTACAGCGATGGTATCACACATACATGTTGCTCTCTATATGATAAAATAACAAAATTACTTTATGTGAATGACGCAGAATTACAAGATTTATTTGAAATATGCTAGCTAATGTTTGGAAATTTTCCAACAGGCAATGTCGCTCATTTGTTGTAAAAATGACATAACTCAAAAATTGTCATTTTTTTAGTTGTTTACATAATATAAAGAACTGTTTTCTTGTATTTAAAAATTTAGATGAATATAGATCTGAAATTAATTTTGTTGAACTATCAAATAATTATGTATGTATATCAATTTATTTTCTGGATAACTTTGTTTTTTAAGTTGTTTTAATTGTTGCAGCGAATAAGCAATATTTTTTTTGTTGTATTATACACAAATTCGTGCGGATTCTTTTTGACTCGGACGTTTATATACTGTAAATTCAAGTATGTAATACGTAATTAACTGCCTTAGTATACATATGTAGATTGAGTTTATTGTGTAAAAATAATACACTATTACATACACAAAAATGCATTTATACATTTAAACATATGTTATGTAATGTTATTTTTACACGAAAAACTATATGACACGCACATATAGTATTATACATGTGTATGAAAGCACTTATTACACTTATAGACCTACAATGCAAGATTCTTGGTATTTGGGTTTCTCTCGGTAAGAGGGAATTGCAAAGTGTACTGCAATTTGCAACATTCGCTATTATTACGTATTTAATGAATCTGGATGTGTCGTGTTGGAGTAAGTGCCTTATGAATTTCGAATGTTTCGTTTGATAAACATACGAGCGTTATGACGGCAAAGTTTATGTACAACACGCGTTCAAAATACAAGAAAAAAAATATATATATATCACTTCGACTTCCCGCGTGGTGTGCTTCGGACATTGACCTCCGGAGCTCCTATTTTTGGTCAGCGCTTTCAATCGCACTGCGAGAGATTTCCCTTCACCGTTGCAGCGTGACGAGCGTGATCGTTGGTTTTCCGGCGAATCTTCCGGGTCTATGCAAACCCGGTGACTATCAGCGAGTCGCGTTGTATTCTGTCATGAGACAATGTCCTGGAAATCGGCCAACTTGCGCCCGCAATGCCATCGTATAGTTCGAGCAGCTGCTTCCTCGCGATTTATCCCCACCGGTTTGTGCCAATCCGAACGGATTCTCCGTTGTGCACGCCACGCTCATTTCTATTTCTCGTTTCTTTTCGTTTTTTTTAATAGAACATCGCGACGATGTCGCTTCCGCCAAGAACGGTCGTTGATTCTTAGGTAAAAGGGACCATCTGCTGCGATTTGACGAGTTCTGACTAGCGTTGACAATGCAGTTTAATATTACAGATATATGCAATTGCTTGGCTCAGATAGCTTTTATCTTTATCGACCAAAGGAGACAATCGTCATTTACGAGATAACGGTGACGTAAATTGATACAAATTACATTGATATTGACTTATCACGATTGGTTTAATCGTTATTTTATCGTGTTGAAAAAATAATGAACCATTATTTAATTAAAAAATTATCCAACTGTTGTTTAAAGGCCTGGTGAAGTTTCGTCCATTTTTTAAATAAATCACAAACTTAAACAAGATGCCAATGTGTGCCGACACAGGTTATTGGTGTGCATTTTTTTTACAGTTTATTAAAAATAAATAAAACGTACCTATGTATTTTTTAAATAGTTACTAGACAGTTATATTAACTCTGTTTAATAATTAAGTAAAATGATTAAGTAAAAAAATTACGATCTCAATTTGAAAGCAATATTTTGCCTGTACAATTACTGTACACAAAATCTAAATCTATTTATTAAACAAATTCAGAACAATAAATTGTCTACGTAATATTTTAACTAATAACAACAATAATAATAACAATAATCTGTTAATATTAAACAATAATTAGAAAGGTGCCTAGTATTATTCGCATAATAATCATAGGTATGCATTTTTTCTAGAAAAACTATTTTAATTTATTACTGAATAAAACTCTACTTGTAAGTCCACTTCGTGTCCATTTACTACGCGGTATTGTTATAACTAATGAAAACAGTACACAAGTAATAACTGGATGGATGTAAAAAATTGCTAATTTCTACTGGGGAGGTCCACAGGGATTTTTAAGACGGTTTCAATTCGCGTGTTCGAGTTACAGAATCTGCGGCATCGTCGCTTTATCTTATTTTGTCGTTATTTTGTCGCATTGAAAAAATAATAAATTATTGAAAATTTAAAAATTATCCATCTATTTTTGAAAGATTCATTCGGGTTTTTGGACAATTCTAATCGCGCGTTTGAGTTACAAGCGTCCTCGCTTTGCCCGATGCAATTTCTCATAATTCTCAATGCTCACGGCGCGGCGTGGTAAAGCTGGTGAGGACTGCTCAGTCCTATAAGCTTTCGGACTAAATCAATGAGCGTTTTAGATCGGCTGGATCGATATCGGGAAAACGACGGCAGAGGCAATAGTCGTGTGACTTATGCGAGTCAGCGACCTTTCCATCCTGCATCCGGATAAAATCAATGAAAGTAAACGCCAAATGTTTTCCGCGTGCGGTGATCGTCCGTAAAAGGTGCGACGTAGCAAGCAAATCCGAGAAAGTTAAGACATCATTCACACTTGTATCGATAAAACGATTCCCTTATCGCGATCCGCGTTTTCTTTAAGTAATATCCGACAGAATTAAGTCCGCGACTGGATCGCTCAAGCGTTCCCACGCGTCGACGTGCAACACGAGGGAAATTTTCCATACGCTAAAATTATCACAGCGAATTACGCTCAAAATAGTCGAAGCTGCTAATGTTTCTTTTGGAGCCTTCCGGTGCAGTTTTGCGACGCAGATCTTGTCACCAGATTTGCAATTTCCTTTTAAGCGCGACGTGTTTTAACGTCAAAAATTTGTTCGCGAATAATTCATAATAAATAAATTTTATTTATCAATTTCAAAATAATTAAAGTTTATAATTAAAATGTACAAGAGAATACGATTTTGATAAAGTATTTGAAAATTTAGATAAATGCAGATTTGAAAATAATTTTGTTCGATCATTAAAACAATTATGTAGAAAACTTAAGCATAATAAGCAATGCTTTGAAGAAAGTTTTGATATTTTTGTAACTAATTTAAGCGTCTCACGTAAATATTTTTATAATCCGACAAAATTATTTTCGATCCTTATCTAAACATTTAGTTAAAAGAGAGATTTGAAAATAATTTTGTTGAACTATTAAAATAATTATACCTACGTAAGACACTTAAACTAGTCCCTAAATTCCTAGAATATCAAAATTTTGTTCAGCATGCTTGAGATTCCTATATATAATTATTTTGATAATCCAATAAAATTTAGATCCACAGCTAAACTTTTAGCTTATATCCTGTTTTCAATTTATTAGTTTAAACAATATTTCTATATCTATTATATTTTGAATACATTAATCTTAGTTAAGTATTCTCTTAGTTAATTGAAATACTTCAGCAAAATTGTTCTTTCTCTGAGCTTTTGAAAGAAGCAGGATATTAAAAGGACATTAAAGTATCAGAAACTCTCGGATATAACTTGGTCAAGACTTAAATATAGTTGCCGCGCTTAAACGTTAAATCGAAATATATAGATCTGGTAGTCATCCTAATCGGAATATCTGACTCGCGCGCATATTCTGTGGCTTGAAACTTCCCGTCCATCCTATGCTTTCTCTATAGCTCTGCTGATAGCACGATGTGCACGATCGGCTTCTAGGCGACCTAATTTATAGTCGTCAGGATCAATGAGTTAACATGGTACGTGGGACACGATCAGTAGTAGAAAGTGATCGAGCATTTCCGGCTCTCCATTGCGAATAATAGCAACGTATTATCGAGAGGAGGATGGAGAGAGAGAGGATGGGACAGGGAAGGCAGAAGAGAGGAAATGAGTGTGTGCTTCGTCGGATAAATGTTGGCGCGTTGAAGGCAAACTTCGTGCCTTCGCTTGCACGTGAATCGCGCTATGGACGACGATCTTTCACATTCATGAAAGGCCGAGCGTATTCCTGAATAATGCGTATGTACACCGAGAATTCATTTGCAGCATGACGTAATCACGCATCGCGGAATTCGGAGATAGCAACGGGCTCTTTTGCTAATCTGGATAACGAGGGAAGAACGTTATATGTTCTATATGTATGCGTTGTGTGCCAGAAGCATCGCGCTTTCTCTGACTTGCGGGACCTGGGAGTAAAAGGAATGGCGGTTGTGTTTGAGCGTTGCGACATTTGTGGTCTTAGAGGTACTGAGGACATTCGGAGTATTTCGCAATCAGTGCATGGCAGCAAGTAGTGATTAACGAATTAAAAAAAGGAAAGGCATACGAGTTTATGGGTGCGAATGTCTAACTCTAAGAAATGTACACGAAGATCTTTTTCCTGTATAAAGCATATGGAAAGAATGTGATTTTGTTGAGATATTTAAAAATTTAGCTAGATATAGATCTGAAAATAATTTTATTGGATCATCAAAATATTATAATTATATGTAGAATGCTTAAATAATTTATGGCAATGCTGTAACTTTTTGATTTAACATTCTAGTCAATCAATTTAAACGTTTTTCATAATTTTGATGGTACAAACAAAATTATTTTCAGATCGTCGAGGAATCGTCGAGACTGTTTTCTAACTAATTCAAAGCGTGAAATAACAAGTTTAGGCTAGAATTTACATGTATATCGCTAGTTCTATCTTATCGTTAATATTATGCTACTCTTTTTTAACAATACACATTGGACCGATATTTTGGTTTGCCTACCGTTTCGTGAAACAAATGCATAATTGTCCTTGACTGAATTATATATAATATATATAAATGAGAAAGTATTATTAGTTCTACATATATCATTATTGATTATTAATTAATAGCATTATAAAAGAAATTAGTATCTACATGAAATTTTGTTTTGTTGATAATTAAAAAATACTATCCTATGGTATTTTTACACTTGAAAAGTGAAATTTCATTGATATTAAAATATATTGATTGTATCAGTAATTGAATTTGTAATAAAATACACTTTAAATTTATTTTTCAATTTCTTATAATTATAAGAAAACACTACGTATTTAAATATAATAAATACAGTAAAAAATTTGAAAATATATATACTTCCTATTGTATATTTAACTTAATATGATAAAAAAATGAGTGAAAATATGATTGTTCCTGCAAAACTTAAAATAAATAATTTTTCTGCAATAATTTAATTAAAATTACGTTTTATTTATTACTTATTTTTATATAAAATATTTAACTTTTTATTTTGTTATTTTTTGTTATCGAGGACAAATATATTAATAATTACAAACATATTGTTGATTTGTTCATCACTGAACACACACACATTCAGTTATTGGTACATTTACTTCACAACTTTTTTAGATTCACATTTTGGAATAAAAAAAAATATATTATATTATCTTGAAATCAAGTTGGCTCGTAGGAGCTTGAGAAAAGGAAACGTCAGCGAAACAAACTAATCGACGCGTAAAACATGCGCGGTTCGTAATATTTGAATCTTCCGATAAAATCCGAGGCTCGAAAGTTCTACGCGGAATACAATCGATACGGGCGTTTCGAGTGACCGAAACTTGCACAGGAAAAGGAACAGAACACGAGTCAGTCATACCATTGCACTCGAGGTATTATCCAATTTCGCTGATCACTGTTCGAAAAGCAAAATCTATTGCGTGGCATAGTATTTGCAATCGGTTTCGCCTGCCTCGCGATATGCGCTCGCTGAGGTATTCCAGGGGCAAGGGGGGAATGACAATTTCCGTAATCGCGAATGTTCTACTTTGTAACATAAGGATAACAGTGTTGGATAGACAGTAAATATAAAAGATGAGATATCAAAGCCCATATTTGACGATCAAACTCAATTTTGACAATCGTTTGGGGAAATAATGCAGTAATTTCGAAGCTGCCATCTCGGCGTTTTTTTTTTTTGCAAAATAAATTGGATTTCACAGAATGTTCAAGTTAACAATAAATGAAGTCTGATATTCGTAACGTTCTTTAGAACTATCTTTCCGTGTGTTATGAATACGAGGAAAATGTAATTTGCATATAAATTGTCGAATTATAAATATTAAAAACGAAAATGAATGTGCGTTTGTATATGTATATGCGAGCGTGTGTGATGATAAACTCGTGACCGAGAAACTGAGGCGATGGATGTTCATATATGAATTCATTTCTATTATTGTAGATTAACGGTAATCCCAGTTTAATTTACTTCTTTATTTGTTCTTAGAATTAGAAAAAAATAAAGAGTAAATTAAACCGAGAGTAAAATAAATCCTCCGTCGGCAATTTAAGTTTTTTCATACAAGCGCAAAATTTTGTTCTTAAATTTCTTGTTTATTTAATTTTATTTATAAAAGTTTAAATATTTGATTACGAAACTATGGTAATGTAACAGAGATGTTGAAAAGTAATGAAAGTAACCTTGAATTTTTTTCACATTTTTTAAAAATCTGAAATAGTAGAAAAGATTCAAATTACTGATTAAAGTACATTGGTAGAAATAAAGCCGGGAAAAGCAGTTTCGCACTCGATCAACGATTATTCTATAAAAAATTGACGGAACTATTCTAAGGATTACATTTGTTGCACTAGCGAAATTCACTTAGCGGCTCGTGTGTGCCATGCCTTTCATTTCGCCTGAGGAATTTATCCAACTCCACTGAGCATGACCCAGTATTCAGAAATGAGTCCTAGCTGGTGCGAGTACCGTGCGATATATCCTTGATCCTGTAACAAGTTTAGAACGAAAGAGAAAAAACAATTGGAGTAGAAGAAAAAAGAATTCTGCCGAGGAGAAATTTGATCACTGAATTGAACTTGGCACACTTGCAATATGACTCTGAAATATCATGCATTTGCATCCTGGATGCGAGAGATTGACCTCCACTTCTTTAAATCTCCTCCAGAACTTACATTAATATCTGTAACACATTTACTGACATTGCGTCTGTAAGTTTTATTTAACTTACGATATAATAATTAAAACACTTAATATCAAATGAGTTAAAAAAAGCATATAAGACATATATATCAACTTGTAAAACTTGTATTAAAAAATATAAAATACGAAGTTTAATAAACGATAAATTTTCAGTTATATAACACAATTACATTAAACTTCGTAATTGATATTATATTATACATAAATTAAACCAGCGGCCTTATGCTATACTTTTGCAGCTTATGCCATTTTGTGTGTGATAAACATTAGTATGCATTAGTATGCATATAATCGAGTGTAATGTAAGTAACTGAATTCGTTATACTTATAAGGCTGTATTCACACGGACTGATATCTTTCACGTAACGTGTATCGCGTAACCAATAAGAATATTCAATTCCGTATAATAAAAAAGACGCAGAATGTTTCTAATTGATTGCGGGATATGCGTTTACACGAAAAATTAGTTCATGTGAACGTACCCTTAGACTATTTCAAGGACCGCGCGTCGGCAAAATTTGTTTAATGACTCGCGCCTTTCATTTCGCTCGAGTAGTTCACCAGCTGGCAGCTGGCGTGAGCGTGACCTAGTATCCAGGACAGATTCCTGAGTCTCTTGTCGCGCGTATCCTTGATCCTGCCACGAGTTCAGGAGACGAGAAGGAGAACGAACGTGGCAGAAAACGCGAGATAGAAATTGCATAGGAAGCAAGAGAGAGGTCAGAGGAAAGTATTGTGTGAGAACGAAGGTGGTCGTTCCTATTGGTTGACGGCCATCGGCCGACTCGCCAGACCCGGCGTCGCCTGCGGTATATGCCGGGGTTACGTCATTACAGCGCGCTCTCTGATAAGCGCACGTGCGCGCGCGCACGTGTGTGTGCGCGAAAGTGTCAGGGCACGCCTACATGTTCTGTGATGTGCGTCGTTGTGGGTAAACGCACACGATCAGCGCGTAACGAGCGAAGTTACATGTATCAATACGGGACAAACGTATGTAAGCGTGAAGAACCTTGAATAGTGACTGCGTCTCCGCGCGCGCAGCACATTTGCGGTCGGCAGATTACGATTGACCAGTATTTCGGATTAATTTACGTCACGTGTTAACAACGATGCGCGTAACGCATCGTGATTAATCGACCTTGGTTCATGGTCCATAAATGTTTACATATTTATTTGGAATTATACGACTGATTGCACCGCGAACGCGACGCTCGGTTTCGTTATCTTATCTGTTTGTTATTCATGTCAGGTGGACAGAACCGACCAGTAAGCCCACGAAGCACGAAATCAATAATGTCTCGATGATTCCAGGGCTATGCGTTCAGAAACTCATCTGAAAATACATCCAGATATCATTTTATCCTTAAATCTGTTTTTTTCTTTTTTTCGAAGAAAGTTTTGATCCGTTGCACTGTTGTAAATAAGAGTGTTGGAGTAAAACAAATTATATTTGTTTCTTTCCAACTTATTGAATTAGGGTACTAGTTTAGAACTTTAAAAAAAGAAAAAAAGAAACAGACCTCTTATTTAACATTTGATGAGCATCAAAGATAATCAAAATGATATACAAATTTCTTGAATTCATCTGAATTTCGATATTTACTTTGACAATAAAGAAAGCTCTAATTTTGTTAGGATAAACGAGTGATTATATAGAATACAAAAGATTATTTAATAATAAATTAAATCACATATTACGCAGTCAATTCATTGCTAGTCTCTTGTTTTTACAAATTAATTTAAAACCTTAAGTCTTACCCATCAATGAATCTCTTCGATCTATCTCTCTCTTGAATACAACAATATTTTTAAAGTACTCTTTGATCAATTTATAAAATTCTTTCTTCCGATTGGTCAATCAAATGTTTCAAACATGTGTAATGAAATTTTGACTGCACTTTGCGCCGCGACTCTCGGTATCTTTTTTTTAAGAATTGATTTTTGTTTACTCTAACCTTTCGACAATCCGTATTCATTATTTACGTATTGACATATTATCTTTTGATAGGATTTCATATTGTCAATTATTTACTGCTATTCTAGATCTTGCAATATTTAAATCTGTTTTTTTTTTTTATTGATAAGTTATTGTACATTTTGAATTTAAAGTGAAATGTGTTTGATTATTATTATTTTGTTATGTGTGATATTTGACAAAATCAAGAAGGAAAGTTCCATTGTATTGCAGTTGAAGAATAAAAAACAAGCCTCTTGTTTGCTACGTAAAGCAGCATCGTTTTCTTCCTGCAACCGCTGACGTCACTTTGAGTCAAAGCTATTTCTAATGATGGGAAATATACGCGCGCGGCTAGTTGGATCCATTTTCCGACTGGATGCTACATCTCGCTGTTTTGCGTAGTTTGTTTACGTGACAGCTCTTTGGATACTAACTTACTGGATTTATGAGCGGGCTTCGCTCCAAGTGAATCGCGCGATAAGAGCACTTTTGTAGATAATTATCGAAGTCGATAAACTCCCACAATTTATTTTTCAACAAAGTTATCTCGCATCTCTTTTTTTTTTTTTTGAAGAACAGAGAACATGTTTTCATAACATGTTGATCGGAGAGTTCTCATTGATTGAGCTTTTTCTTTCTTTTCCCTGGCTCTTTCTCTCTATCTCTATTGCAGAAAATTCCGAGAGCGTCTTTGTGTATAAAGTGGCGAAAATTTCTAAACTTATCAGAGCGTAACCGAGATCGCTCTCGTGGAAAACCGGTTTCATAGAAAAATCTCGCCGATGATGCTTGCACGTGCAGCTCAGATCAAAAGCAGTCCCGCTGGGAGAGTGGGTTCGACTTGCTGTTACACTGCGTGGCCCACGGACGGGACTGTGTTTGCAAAACATAGATAACGTATTACTTTAAACAAACTCTTTAACGCGCCGCAAGTTCAAACAAAGTAAGTCATTGTATGCGTGCGCGCGCGTTGTGCGACACGCGATTACGTCAGCTTGGTGTCAGCTTGGCAGAAAGAGCGTTAAGAGAATGGCAATAACGTAGGAACTTCCGCAGTAAAGGCGAATCATTTCCAATGGATGTCTCTTCCTCCGTAAAATAAAGGAAATGAAATAACGCGATGCAATAAACGTCGCAATTCTTTTATTGTGTCTGATATACGCATCTCGTTAACTCTTGTGTCTTTTCAATCGTTGGTACATACATAAACTCTGCTGTTAATAGAAACGTTTTGGTATGATTCGTTTGAATTTTAACCTTCGGTTTTTCTTTCAACGAGGAACTGTCTCTTAAATCTTAATAAAAACTTTTTGCCCAATTATGGAAACGTTTACATTTACGTAACGCTCGTAATCTAGGTATTAACAACTCTTACGTAAAACTACGAACAATGAATATAATAATGTCATTTTAACGTACTTCCGATTGCGAGAAGCTTTGAGTCATTAAGAAATAATTTCTCAGACGACAATTGAAGCGGACGTCATAGAAGTCAGAACGTTAATTTATTTCTTTTAATCCAACTAGATTTTTTGTATTTATTGGAAATTTATTTGAACCATATATGTTTATACATATATGTTTATACATATAGTTAGAAAATTTTTGTTAGATTTAACACATTTTATGTTCCAAACGGTGTATCCAAATTTATATGTTTATCACAAGATAAATACCTATGTTAAGAAGTGATATATAATTAATAGAACAAAAAGGACGTAATACTAATATTATATATATGTATATATTTGTATATTATATGTATATTAATAATAATAATTATTATTAATTAAATTTAATTAATTAATACAATTTGTAAGCAAATTGTGGAAGCATGTTTCTTCAGCAAAATTATAACATTTATGGTACAATATATTAAATAAACACGTTTCAGTAAAATTAACATTAATAATGATAATAATGTTATATATTAACATACTCTTTATTCTTTCATATCTTATTTCGTATCTAATTCATATCTTAGAAATTATCTTTTAAAATAATTATTTTAAAATAATTATGTTAATTGTTAACTTACTTATAAAGTGTGTCACCTTAACATTAAAAAGCATTGAGTCGATTTCAACACCGACATAATCACCATAAATTAAAACTTAAATATGTATATATGTGTTAAAATTTTAACGACCATCAATTTTAACACAGACCCAAATATTTTTTACTGTGCAACTTCGAATCAGGGTCTGTTTCCGAAGTGCGATGATGCAAAGACCCGGTTTCATCCTGGCGAAGTTACCACTTCGTTGGCAATGTTGGTCATGTTCTTGCACGAGCCGGCTTTACGTAACGATTTGCTCATGCGATAAACAAGGTGTCAAACCTCTCCGGCAATTAGTCATCCCGTGCATCAACAAGCATTACAACAATTGTCTTTAATCTTTTACCTTCAGTGAGCGTTTTACGAGCTTATACATTCTAATCCCTTATTTTTCTTTTTATTCTTTGTTATTATTCTCTGAGAAATCGTCGACTGATCGTCGAACTGTACGTCACAATTTCGCAAACCCCTTTCCTCACATCGCTATTTTAATCCTTAAGTGAGTAGGTGACTACAGCACTCTACGTGAAGTTATTTTAAAAACCGTGTTTTGAAAATAAAAAAATCGCCCAGAAAAAAAAAATCCTAAGAATTAATTATTTTTATATATTCCTCTGTTCTCTCATTAAAATAAAAATATTTAATTCTATATACATGAAAATGTAACTAAATAGATGTAAAAATAAAATTGTTTGGGATGCGTTCTGAGCACCCCACTTACCTACTTATAGGTTAAATATCAAAGAACATAAAAATAGAAACGCTTATGGAGAATAAATCTTCATTGTTTCATCTGTGCTTCTCGTATATTGAGACTCACTTGCACACAACAAAGAGCACACAGATCCTGAAACGCATCTTTCTTGTTACGCGAGTATCGGCTTTACGTAACCACAGTCGTGCATTGAGTCGCGCATGCCGTGATCGCGTGTGCTAGTCGCGATTCGCTCGATCGTGCTTATCGCTTTATTAGTCGGTTCTTTATTGCATCGACGACCCGATTGACGCGTTTCATCTATGATAGCAGATGCAGACGCAGCAGCGCGATAAAGAATCTCTCCCTCTCCCCTCTCCCTGTCATTCTTTTTCTCCATCGTCGCAGCTGTTGCGTTCGTATAATATAAATTCCTAACGGAAACTTTATCGTTATCAAGCTGCTCCTTTCCTAAACATCTAAAGCAAATGTCGAACTTTGGCGCGATACACTGTACCATATCTTGGGTTAGTATTAGGGTCACTTCTGACGTAAAAATGACAATCATTCGTGAATCCGCCCTTTTATCTCTCGGATGTTGACACTTCCGAAACTATAAATAGCTAAGAATTTAAGTAAAACGTAAACACTACATTGAGAAAAAAAATTTCTGGTTGTTAAATAAATGAATCACTAGATTCTAATTATATCAAGAATTTCATTCATTATAATTGGACATTTGGTTATCTCGACTAGAATTAAAATAAACCGTTATCCGATTTAAAACCGTATTTGTCAATAGAACATGTCGGTAAAAGTAATCTTACAGCTTCTTGAAAAAAAAAAAAAAAATCATTTAACCCAATGATGTGCAACAAACAAACAATTATCCTTGATTGGAAACAAAATAAAGGAATTTATTTAGTGGTTCTACATAAACGTGTTGCTTTTGGCAATACATTGCACCGATTTAAAACTTCAATTTAACGGATCTGATCTCTGCCAATCTATCAGTGTAGCAGAATAAAAAGATAAAAAGAATTTTTTTTTATATCGTGAGAAAATGATAAATCTGTCTAGTAACTTTGATTTTCTTTTTCAATAAAATCGATTTCATATAGTCTCCTATTTGCGCTCGTGAGGACTATACGTCGGTGCAGCGCTACCGACCTTGACATTGACCACGGTTGTCACGGCGCGTTTACGTAATCGTCCACCACCAACGGCCCATCAGTCACGTGCTAATGTAACGCACGCCTAATGCGGTTGGTGCACACGCATGCAGCACACTGCTACGCACCACGTCGTGTCACTATGCGTGGATGTATGACTGCGTCTCCCCAAAGAGTCTCTTGAGAAATCGCAACGTACAGCCGTTAAGCTCGGAAGAAGTGTAAGTTAGCGAACAGTCTAACTGGTTGACGTGTGATCGAGAGGTTTATTCGTGATCGATGCGATCTCGTTGAACCTTGACCGGAGTATTATGTCTCCAGCACCTAGCCAGACACCGAAACCGGTATAATTGCAGTAACTCGAGATTTTCTATCGATACCGATTTATTATATATCGATAGCGTTATGTAGTAATAGCTTTAACAGCGTTTCCGATTGATGAATAGTCGCGATCAAAGTGCAAAGAAGCCATTTCTCAGAAGCTCGTGTTTAATTGGAAACACATTTGATACACACGGATATTCCAAAGCCACCGAATCTCTCCTCTTAGTTTCTTCGACTAGATAGAACGTTGAAGAAAATTATTATTTTTTAAATAAAGACTTTTAAAATTGAAATAAGTAGGGTTAATAATTATTTCTTTATAACTTGTACTACGTTACTGAAGATGGCTCAAATTTAGGGTTAAAATATTCAATTTTGTTATAATATGTACTAATTATTTATTATTTTATCAAATATAACTGCGCTTTATCGTCCGCGCGATGTTCTTATTAGTGTTCTATTTTAATTTTATATTTATTACTTTTTGTTCTTTCACAACTTTCCATTATTTTTGCATTGAGTATCAATTTAAATTCTGTCAAAATCCACTTGATATTAACTGAAATATTCCATCGCTTATGTTCTTTTCTCAAATTTAATCTTGTTAGAAGTCATTCACAGCCTTGGCCAAAAGTACACAAAGCATCTCCATAAATTGAAGTAAAAGTTTTATATCTAAATATCTTTTCAATAAAAAATAATTTTACTTTTTTAAATAAAATAGTATTTATTTTTTCAATTTTTAATATTTTGTTAGTTAATATTTAATTAGTTTTTCTTTTATTATTTTATTATCGTCTTTTTCAAGAAAATACAGTAAATTGAGGGTGCTTTATACTTACTGCAGTCAAAGCTATTGTAACTTCTATCGTTAATTACTCGTAAACTACAAACTGTGTGCTTTAAACACACTGAGAATAACGCGGAGATTTTGCGACGTTCTATGGAAAGTGCGACTCGCCAAGGATCTGCGAATTCGCATTTTATTATATGTTTAACTTTCAAATTCTATTTTGTCGATATTATTGTGTATAGGATCGTGGTCATGCAGAATGAACTGCACGTGTTTACTTGCGCTGTTCACGTGAGAGTCACGACGAATGTATCCGACAGAACACTTATCTATCGCGTTAATTACACGACTCACGCGTTGCCGTCTATTACATAAGCCACCATTTTTAAAGCGAAATTTCCTGTATTTTCGCGTAACAGAACGTCCGTCAATCGTCCAGCATTCATATCCTTTTCATTTTCTTTCAGAGAGAATAGGAGCGACTCGTATAATCTAGAATCGTCGTAGGTGTGCATGGATTTGCTCGCATCCTCGGAAATTTATTCGATATTCGATTTATAATTACCCACCGTCTGGATTGTTGGGGGACACTCGACGCTTCCCGTAATAATAGTTGCACTTTTATTCGCGCGAGTCGCGTTTTTATCTGCGCAGCAGAAAACAAATCCGATTTAATGGAGTTTGCGTGGAGCTTAATTGTAGCCGGAATCCTCCGACCAACGTGCCATTTGCTCCAATAAAGACCACGGTGCGATAAAAATATTATAACGCCAAGGTCACTCGCGCGTGTCCAGTTACTCGTCACGATTCGCCGACATTTTGTCCCCCGGATGTCTCTTCCACCGTCGCGAAGATATTTCTTCTTTGTCGCATCGTCTTTGTCGATGCGAAAAACGCGATCCGTACGTGATTCTCCTTATTTTCGTTTAAATGGGAGATCGGCTCGGATTATGTAATATGCAGCTTGATGTTCATTTCGATCAATGCAATGTAGTTATAACTTTCGTCTCAGTTTAACTTAATCTTCATTTTTTTCTAATTCTTGGAACTAGAAGACAACAAAAAGTGAATTAAACTGAGATTAAATTTAAATCTATTGGATTGTGGAATATATATTAGTTTGTAGTATTACGAACTTCAACTTCATTTCAACAAAAAATTAAATTAAAAATTTTGTTTTATTTTTAATTAAAAATTGTAAATTGAAAATGTTAATTAAAAACAATTTAAGTTTAAAAAGGAGTTTTGTAATCTCTACTGTCGGAAGATTATTATGTTTTTTTTTTGAGAGAGAGAGAGTTTCTTTGATAATTTTTACATATAGAAACTACTAGTTGAACAAAATGGGAAATTTTCTTGCCACGTGCTAAAAAAGAAACTAATCATAATTAAAATTATAGAGTGAAACGATTAAGTTAAAGTAAGATACTAAATATATGTATACAGGAGAGAAGTATATATGTATATTTTGATAAAATTGGTCGTAATTAGATTTTGTTACAAGGTCTTTAAAAGTAAAAATGGACACGCATGGAAAGGTCGGTTTTGCTGAAATATATGTAGGTATATAAAAATTTAGCTAGATATAGAGCTGAAAATGTAATTTTGTTTAGATTATCAAAATAATTTATGTAAAATTATAAAACAATCAAACTAGTTTTAAACATTTTTTCCTCACGTTTGAAGTTTTCGCGTAATTATTTTAATAGGCTAACAAAATTATTTTCAGATTTGTGCTAAATTTTGTTAGACACTTCAACAAAATAATCATTCTTTCTATGTAAGTGACATTTTCGCCACAAATCGCATCGCGAAAGGGGATTTGAAACTCTATATCGACTATACGCAGAGCATGATTTCATCTTTGACATTTCGACGACTTATTCGTTCATGATACATCGTGAAATGCACGTAAATGCGATTAATAGTCGTGTGACATCGAGTGAAATTTGAATAACTAGAAGCGCAGAATGCAAGTTTTCCATATAAGCGGCGAGCAACTCCGCTAATTTAATATAATCCAGATGAAATGCCTCACCGCATCAGGTTGCATAATTCTGTCGCGGGTATCCGGTTATGGTCAGCAAATGTACATGCGCACATCAGCACACACGCACTCACGCACGCTCGTAACTACGCTCCGATTTCTCGATATGGATACGCTCGTCCGCGTAGTAGGCCATCCTCTCTGCGCGTCATTGCTCCCAGGGTTAAACGTTCGGGCCGAGGAAGTGACAGTGATTTAATCATTCTCGGTTTTTGCGATGAGTTAACGATCGAGTTGTGTCGAGTCACAATCGATTTCCTCGATCGCCATGTGTAAATTGGACGAAGTACAGAAATCTTTTCAAGTAAAAGATAAACATCGTCCTAAATGGATTGTTTGGCGGACTAAACACTTAAGAATGCTTTGGTTCTATTACTTATAATAGTGCCAAGTAAAAAGACTACTGGAGAAAGAGGTGCGATAATTGGAATTCTAGCGGTAAAAATGGACAAATCAAAATTTTATAATGAATAATTAAGCAACAATAAATTATTATAAACTCCTTAATAATACAATAAGAAAATATTAATCTAAAATTTTATACTTAAATATAATTTTATTAGAATTATAAATAATTTTATTCACCTTCAATCAGAAATTTTTCTTACAATCAGTATAATATGGACATAGGTATTATATAAACAATGTAATATATGTATATTTTAATCTATGCTATGTGAAAGAAAAATAAATATCAATCAATATCAGCAAAAAGTTTTGATTGTGAATACGCTCTGAAATTAACTGCTAGAAACAAATATTTGCATTTGGCTTATAATAGTTGGTTTATAATATGCAATGTAATGATCATTGTAGCAGTTTTAGATAAATAATTTTAAAATAAGTAAATAGGATCCAAAATTTTTGCAAATACTTATTACTGTTTCATTAATATAGAGTGAAAAAAGGAATATATTCGGAGTGAAAACACTCCGAAATATATATCTTGAAAAATATAAAATTCAAAATTATATTTTAAATAAAAGTTGTAGGGTTTGCAAAGATATATTTATTGATCTCGCCAATTTGACTTTAGGTGGTCAAGGTTAGTTCAAAATTACTTTTATATCAGATTTTACGTAAGACTCCCTGCAGGTAAAAAATTGAATAAGTTTTAAACCAATAAGAGAATTGTGTGCTCAATTTTTATAGACGTAATAATAAAACTATTTTATTTATCCTATAATATTTGATTTTGTTTTATGCATTTATCTCATTTTATCTTAAGCATCTTAAACATGATGGACCGATCAAAAGTTATCTAAATCGTTTAGTTATCGAAAACTAAACAGTTTGTTACTTGAGAATCTCGAGGACGAACATAAGGAAATAGGGGGCTTTTCTGTGAGGCGAATCGATTGCCATTCGTCTTCCCTCGGAGAAGCTATATGACCGCACTCGACGAGACCTGTCCGTTTGTCGTGAAATATTAAGGTCACTTCGTATACTTACACGTGTCGCTCGATGTGACGACATATATATATCGGCGAGATAAAAAGACATTCCTGAAATTGAAATACTCGCACGTATATGCACGAGATTGTCGCATATATAGGCATATCAAGTGGCGAAGAGTGGCTAATCGACGTCAAAGACTCGCTCGCAGGCTTGTTTTAATGAATCAAGAAGGCAATTGAACGGAAAAGGCGACGCGCTTAACATTTATGACGCTACTCGGGATTACCGACTTTGAAATTGATTCAATTGCTGTGACGTCGCGCGATTTAGTATCGCGCATGGATATGGCTATTTCATCTGTTTTACGACAAATTTTTCATGTTATTGGCTGTATCTAACAGAAAAAGCATTTTGTCGTAAACTTTTTTAATTTGATTGATTTCGTTCTTAATTCTTTACTAAATCTAAATGTGCAAACCAGCATTAAAGAATTTCACAAGAGTTACAAAGTTGCTCTTTCTCCTGAACGTATTAATTAATAAATCAATTAGCAAGCTGACATTATTTGTCGTTATTTCGATCGTTAGTTTGCTACTTGGAAAGATAAAAGTTTTCTAGAAACTCGAGAAATTTTTTATACTACTGTCAGTTAACACGCTTGAAAAATTTTTGTATGCGACAATGTTTTCAAGTTGCAGGATAGAGAAGCTTTTGAATCTCTAGAAATTTTCTTTTTTGTAACTAATCAATACGTTTGCTATATGATAAATAAAATATGAATCTAATGTATAGTTTTATCAATGTTTAATTTTAATTCCGGTTCAACTACTTCTTCATCTTTTTCTAGTTCTAAGAATTACAAAATGGACAAAGAATAAAATTGAACCAAGATTAATATTAATCTACATTGGTAGAAATGAGTATAATATAAGGGCGACTTGTCTGACTTGAGTAAACTCCAATTAACTTAAACGACGCTTAACTCAAACTCATCCGGCAGATATCCATTTTTACCGACGTAGATTAACTTTAATCTTGGTTAATTTACTTTTTATCTTGCTTTTTATAATATATTCTAATTTTAAGAATTAGAAAACAGATAAAGAATAAATTAACCCGAGATATTAAAATTAATCTACATCGGTAGAAAATGAATCAGAGAATTGTTTAAAACAGAATCTTTATATAATATACAATTCTTAATCATTTTTTAATACATTAAACATAATTCTATATTAATTAATTTAATAATTTTATTCATATTATATATATGTATAGTGTATATATATATGCAGGGAATGGAAGTAACTCGTTACTTGTAACGAAGTTACAGTTACAAGTTACTTTTTTGGTAACTTTACTGGTAACTGCGTTACTTTCTTTTTTTGGTAACTGTAACTGTAACTAGTTACTTTTAAAAAGTAACTTTCCATTCCCTGTATATATGTATATATATATATATACTCACACATACATATATATACTTAGTAAAATAGTATTGATTCAATTAATCAGAGTTTGATCAAATTTATTCTAATGTTATTCTCTGTTTAACTTACTCCTGATCTTCTAATTTTTAGAATTAGAAAAAGATAAAAGGCAAGTTGAACTAAGATTAAAGTTAATCCCCATTGGTGGAAACGGACATGAATCAGTACAGTAACGACTCTCCAAGTCGATCGCAGTTCTCTATCTTGAACTCTCATTCTTTGTTTCCGGCAATTAAACGACTACGCTATACGATAACACTCATCGTCGCGCTATCGCGCGCTCGTCCCTGACCTGATGTATTCCGCGTGAAAGCCGCGGTGTAACAATGTTCCTTTTCCCACCCCTGACTTTCACTGCTCGACATTTCTGTGGCGCCACGGTTGCTGCGCCACGTTGATCGCTTTCCAGCGTACGCCTTTCGATTTCCACGCGCGATGCGCAGCATCCGGCATGGTGGATGCTGCGTGGATCGATCGGTGTTCTATCGTCCATAACTGTCTTCCGCCACCTTGTACGTGGACACGATCGAAGCCCGGCCACGCCAACCGACCGCCATCCTCCACATCAGCCCTCCAGGGGCGAGAACGATAAGAGCGGTGAGAGGAAGAGATGTATCGGACGCGTATAGAGAGGAAGAGGACGCGAACGGCCACGACGCGTATACGCTCGAACGGACAAAGAAGGCGGCTACTATTTTCGTCTGGCGTTTCATGGAAGTGACCCAGCATCCGTGAGCAAGCGTATCCCTTCGCGATGTAGGTCGCAAGCTGCTCGCTCTGTTGCGTCGTGATGTGGAGCGCACGCGGGTGTTCGAGCCTTGTTCCAAATTTAATGATACTGGTACTTTCATGCGAGAGTACCTGCCACCCTTTACTACAAGGTTTTTCGGCGTACTCAAAGGTTTCAAGGGCGGCCTCGCAACGTTGTTGTTGTTAGAAGTGGTCTTCATTAGAGGTGTCCACTGTGAAACGACGGCAAGTACCGCTCTTGTACAAAGAGATTTTACAAGAGGATGTATAAATAGGAAGATTGATTTTAAATATAAATTTAATTTTAAAAATAAATCGCTTAAGAAAGAGAGAGAGAAGAGAGGAGGGGGAGGATTATGGGATATAAATGTTTTAAAGTCTTATTATTGTAATTTATGTAATCTATCTTAATATAGTTAAAATAGGTTATAAAAAACTTACTTATAATAATTATTAATAAACTTTATATAAACTGTTAATGAGCCGGATTAAATATAAATGTTACCTAAGCTTTCTAACGCTCTAATTTCTGATGCTCTTATTTTTTCAATGGACCATATTATGTAGACTCTAGTCAATTGAGAATTTTTTCTTAATTTTGCCATGTTTTAAAATTTCTTATGTGTATCGTAAACTATAATGGGAACATATAAGTTCTAGTAATTAATTAATAATAAAGTTAAAACTTTGGGAATAATTAAAAAATAGTACCTTCTGAAAAAATATTTTAATGCGTGTTTATATCTAACAAGGTTTAGAAAAACAACAAATTCTATCAATAATATTTTATTTGTGTTTTTCAAATAACTTTTATAGAGAGTAAGAATATATTATATAAATATAGATTAAGAATATATAATTAAACTTGAAAAATTCTTGAATAAAGGTAATAGTAAAAAATTTTAGTAGACTAAGAACTGATAAGTTTCTTTAGTTTCATAATTAAAAGTGTCTTCCAATTATGGATTAATTTCGCCCTCGCACGTAAACAAAATGTAATAATAATCTGAGCATAATGAACAATAAAAAGGGGAGAGAGCTGTTAAAGCGCCCTAGTTTCCTTTTCATGAAAAAAATTGCAAATATGCCAGTCTCTTCTTGTTCCAGTCGCGCGCGCACGCACACAAATACGGTATTCTAATTTCGCATGGTTTATTGACGAGCTACCGCATTTTTTTTTTCCAATAGTTACTAGCTTCGAGCTGCGAGCTCTATTCTACGAGAGATGGATCGAACGTCGACGCGACTAGAAAGGTGGGGGGTGATCGAACTCGCAACTGGGTCGCGACTTGTTCGATCAGCACCGACGACAGTCAACCTCGATGCGCCGGTTAAGATTTTTTGACGTTTTCCATATTTCTCTGAATCTCACATATGACAATCTCTTTATGCACGTCTCAATATTCGACCGACTCGTTTTTAATCACAACATTTCTAATATAGTTCTTAATATTGCTTCGAATAACATAAATGAACAGTAACGTTACATTAATATTATCAAAGATAAGTAAATATGATATGTAATCGGCCAAATGACGGTCAAGCAGGATTTTGGTTGCTAATGTAATGTGTGAATTTTATTTACCACGTATGTAGTCCCCTTAATCGTGTACCGAAAATTCTTCAGACTTACAACGCAACTCTAAACAACTACCGTATTAATATTATCATTTTTCACTCAATAACATAAATGTAGTGTAATATACGGTATATATAATAATCACATTATTGTTAAATAGAAAATTACATTGATATAAAAGCTATGTTCATAACATTAGCTATTGAATACCATTTTTTATTGTTGTTAACTTTATTTGTTATTATTGTTTTTATCATTATAAAAAATTGAAATTAGAAAAGCAATGACAAAAATTTTTGTGTAAAATATTCAAAATGATTCATATAAAGTTTTATTGCGATTGGGAGATTAGTTAACAAAGATTTATAGGAAAAATAAATATTCTGTTTATTTAAAAAGGAAGAACAACTAATTTCTACATCACAATATAATTTAAGAAACATAAATGATAATGAATAATAAAATGAATCATTATATCTTTGTTGTTTACTAATACTAAACAAAGATGAAATAGTTCACTGTGCTATACTGTGTCGGTTGTGTCTCTCACTGGGGGGGGGGGGGAACACCCTATATAATGCTGAATGATACTTGTATAAACAAAACGTATTGATATACCTGTTCTATTTATGTTCATTGTCTTCGTAGAGAGAGAGTCTTTGATACTTCTACAGAATGAAAACAATTTCGAGGAATAGCCTCAATGGTAGAGCGGCTATTATAGTCTATGACTATAGGACAGTCTTACAATAGGTATACATATGTAGCTTTATTCAACTATATTTTAGAAAGAGAGAGAAAGAGAGAGAGAGAGAGAGAGAGAGAGAGAAGATATAAGGTGAAAAATCAGGTTGAATGAAAATGATTACATCATGTTTTCTTTGATTCTTTAACCCTCCGACAATATGAAATTTTTATCCTTTGTCCATAATCTGGATCTCCTGACTTTAGTACAGATTTTTCTATTGTTCGGAATGTATAAAAATTGTGAAAAAGTTTTATCTACTTGTAAAAATTTTAATAACGAGTTTTTATTCATTATAGAAGTATATTAGGAAGTTGCTGAAACTAATATCAGCTGTTATTTTTAAACGAATCTATAGGGAATAGGAAAAATAAAATATTTTTTTAATAGAGAACATTTAGTAGTTTTATTTACATATAAAATAAAGACAATTGAAAATAATAACATTTAATTAAATGTTCATAAAAATATTAAATATTCAATAAATTTAAATATTAAATATTACTAATCTTAATAATATATATTTTCGAAATATATTAAATAATACTTAATTCTTAATAATTTTTTGGAAATTAAAAAAAAAACCTTTATTTTTATAACTCTTTTGATAAAAGAGATGTTAAAGACAAGTGATAGCTGATTACTTTTAACAATTTTTTATGGGACACCCCATATTTTACATATGTGTTAAATGATACTATATTGATATTAATTAATATTATATGTGTTAATTAATATTATTTTATTTATTTTTTATAGATTTAAATTTATCGATTTGAATTTACAATAAAAAATCGATTGTGCCTTTTTTGTAATATCCTATACTAATATATCTAATCATTAAAGAATAAGGATATATTACAAAGAGAAGCAGAACTATAATAAAAATAAATTATGACGTAGGAACGGTATTAATAATGATATCAAAATACGACATAGTTGCTTAATGACAAGATTTACTTTGCATAAATTTACATAGATACAAAAATAAATGCGTACACGTTCAAGCGAGTAATCGCTTTTTAATAGATTAATCAACCTATTACTTTGATAGATTGAAGAATGTGTAAAAGTGGACAAAGTATACAAACGCTTCAGTCTTTAAAGTTAAATGTAAAAAAAAAAAAGGAAACGACAAGCACGCGCCGCAATGATATACACTAGCTATAAATTTTATCTCGCTTTAATAAAGCGAAAGGTCGTACTGTTTTTACGGGTATGTTCTCCATTCCTGACGCCGCGTCGCGCCGCGAACGCGAGCGGACGGAGCGCGTTAATTATTTTCCTCGTCTAATTAAAGGTGTCTACTAGACTCGCGGCGTGCACCGTGGCAATACCGGATGTACAGACTTGCGTGGTTTACAGTGCACGCGGCCTGGCCCCGTAATGCTAATGAATCTTCCGAGGCCAGAAGAGGCTTGCTCTAACGGTCTAAACGCAGACAGCGCGGCGCTGGCCGGTGGATTATTAACTTCCGCCGAGTTGAGAGAGAGTGCAAAAACGCGATTCTCGCGAAACTCGACAAATGGCGTATAGGTCTGGCGTGTATCTAAATCACTTTGCACACACGTTTTCTTTTCTTTTCTTTTCTCTCTTCCTCTTCTTATATAAAAGCTGATGTATTTTTCTATTTTATGTGCTTCAATTTCAATATACATAAGTAAATATACTTTTTTACTTCGAAATGTACACACACTGAGCTATTCATATTATTTTACACACTTTTGTTATTATTACTATAAGTTGTTATTATTTTTATTATATTTTAAAAAATTTTTATTATCCTTATTCTTTTATTTTTGTAATTCTATAAAATATCTTGAATTTAAATTTACTGTATATATTGTCTTAAAAATTTTATTTATACTTAATTAGCGCTTGAAAGAAGATACTATCTTAGAGTAATCAATAAATAGCGATCTCTCTCTCTCTCTCTCTCTTTCTCTCTGACTATTTAAACAGCGACTCTATGCGCGTTTATTCCTATAACGCAGTCACATTCTATGAGTAATACTAACTATCATAAGTAAGGCCTGCTTGTTCTATCTTATTGATTGCGGTATTTCATTATGAACTGTCATGTTATTAAGAGATGTGTGAGTATAGTGCGCGTGCTCAAACGTATGCTTACTTAGGTGTACTCGCGCGCATAAATTTATTTCTACTACTTTACGTATAATTTTATTTCATTTATATTTTTGTTTTTAAATTTAATTATGTACAGTGTTATTTTTTGCTTCTTATTGTTTATTGTTGTGGTTGGTGCTTTGCACTCGAGAGGATTTACCCAGAGCATCTAACAAATGATGATGTCCTCTCTCTCTCTCTTTCTCTCTCTCTCTCTCTCTCTCTCTCTCGATACGTAGAAACGAGTCGTTGGCATTGTGCACGCGGATGTAGAAGCTATTCCCGCTAAACGCGCCTGTAATTACAATTGACCGACATCCCACGTTTGCTATCGAGACATCAAAGCGCCCGCGTTTCCGCGTGTCGTTCGTAGAATCGCATATGCGATAGAAATGAATTTACATGCCGTTGTCGTTATCGCCGTGCAAACTAATCATCGTCGAAACCCGTCGAAGCACGCCACGCTCGTTCGCGACGACAAAGCGACACCGTCACGCGACCTATTATAGTTTTATTTTCTTTATTCCTCGTCCCTTTCTGGATAAACGTGTCACGAGAAAGCGCAATGAAATCAGTCATTATGGATCGTATTTCATCATAGGTGCCAAACTTGAACGCAGTGATCGATATCGTGCTGAGCATTTCATGATCATGATAATCCACGCGATGCAGTGTGCAAATAACGTTATATTCATATCAGACTAGATATTGAAATTGAAATTGAGATTGAATATAATCAGAAGAAAGAAAACCAATATTAAGTTTAATGAACTTTACTTTGATTGGTTATATTCAATCTCAGTTTTAAACTCTGATATGAGTATTAGCGATTATATCAGTACTAAAGTACACGTCCCAATGATCGAACATGTATACCTACATCCGTATATAGTTACACAAGGTTCATTATTATTAATCTCAAATGTTTTTTTATTACAGTATTATAATTTAATTACATTTAAAAAATTATTTAAAGATGCATTTGTGAGATTAATAATAATATAATATAAACTAATTTCGTGTAAATGTTCAGAGATAAGTATCTATATGTCCGGTCACTGAAACATTAATCTTAAAAATCCTTTTCTTGTTCTATCCCCTTTTGGATTTCTGATTTTATGAAAAAAAGATCAGAGTATCACGATTTAAACAAATAATGCAAGCAGGAGTCTCCATGCATTGGAAAAAAAGGGTTTGATTACATGTATTAATTATGGCGAATTCGATTCGGATGCACCAGTGCAGGGTGATTGCACCAGTTCATCCTTTTTCCTTTTCCCTTCTCCTAGAGAGAAAAGGAAAACAGATGAACTCAGGTGCACTCAGTGCGCACTAGTGCATCCAATCGAATTCGCCATTAGACTTCTGGTTGAAAATAGACAAATCAGAATTTACTGGTAGAATCTATATATAATTCTAGTTAGATAGTCAGAATTCTAACTGATGAAAATCCTCTGGTTCATCCATATTCAACCAGACATTTTTCTCAGTCGGATCAAGGAGACACCATCGTTATAGAAATCCTCAAGAGATTGAGCACCATACATTTAGTCCACCATATTTTTCAAGACTTGAACTAGAATAAGATTGATATTTTGCATCGTAAGGTCAGAGCACAGACCTTTGCATAACGCATAATGTATAAGAGAATTGTAATCAAACAGAGTCCTTCATTTCATGGAAAAAGAATAAAGATTCTGGTTTATTCTCTTATGCTTTATGCATTATGTGTTATGTAAAGGTCTGTACTCAAGTCTTTATTTTATCTTATACATTATTATCTATCTGATAAATAGATAAGATAGAATAAAGATTGTATATAATATAAGTAATAGCAGAATATATTATAGGGAATAATACGTTTTTTTTTTTCAATCTATCAAAAATTGTGTAGGTATACCAAAATATACGGTTTTTAGATTAAAATCTGTTATCCTATTCCTGTTGTCTGTACTTTTCAATTATGGTCTCAGGCTTTAAATAATATTCATGCAATTTCTTACTTGAGACTCTCTAATCGGCATAGTTTTGCGCGACACTTCGCACATCGTAGATGTGAATCTCGGTGTAAATGAGTCTGCGTTTGCGAAGCGTGTACTAGTTACAGAAGAGGGGGAAGGAGGTCTAAAAGCAAATAATAGCCTGCTGAGTCTTATTGTACGGTGAAACAAGTGATATGATCTTCATTTATATCACCCTTGAAATTCAAGTCGCCTTTGAAAGAACCGCTTTCAGCCTCTTCATCAGCTAGTCGCATACGCGATTACATTTCGGCGAATGCAAATGTCATGTCTCACAATCAGTGGGGGGAGAAAGTGATTGTCTGCGAGATCTGCGCGTAACACTTTCCGAACTGCGACAATCAATCTGCCGACATCCGAAGAGGAGCGTTTCGCGGTTCTGTCTTATCGCGAGTTTGAGATATAAGATCCGGTAAGTTTAGGTCAAGTGTAATGATAATACGTTTCATTTTCGGTATAGATAATTACGCGGAAAAAAATGAGATTTTAACAGCATTAGCTAATTGAAAATAATCTTGTTAATTTTTTATAGTAATAACAATAGTAATCAAACGGATATCTCGTGATCTTGTATGTTTCAATAAATGTTATTTATTTTATTAACAGATATTGAATTAACAGTAAATTTTCCAACAAATCGGTTGAAAGACCGACAAAGTATACAGTATAATACAAGATAAATGAAAATACAACGGTCGATAGAATCAAGATTACTTTTAATGAGACATATAAGCATTATTGCTGATTGCTTTTACGCAGCTTTACCTCTTTTTATGTAGTCTCTTTTATTGTCACTGCATTTCAATAAAATTATTATCATCATCATCATGATTATTGTTATTATATTACAGTAATATTATTATTACTGTTAATACGTCATTTTTTCGTGTACAATAAAACGTATCCTGCTATAAATATACAGGGTGTTCTAAAACTGACGATAAATATTTTAAAGACAAATTCTTTACAAAATTCTTTATATTTTAAAATGGGCTAGAATCTTACGAGCCCAAGGATGGTAAGATGTGAAGGTGTTACCTCGAATTTTATCTTTGACAACGACAAAATTCAGCATCTTTACATTGATTATCTTGTCATTCCTGAATGCGCTCCAGAATGAAATTTTAGCTCTGTCATTCATAATTTTTGAATTTTTTTCATTTGAAAACTATCATAGCAATTTCATATCAGACTTGTCTTAAAATGTTACATGTAATCCGTCTTCAAAATATTTATTGTTTTTTGGACATCCAAGTTTGTAAATAACAATTGCTTTTGCCCTGTAAAAATTGAAAAAATTAAATTTATATACAGAGCTAGTACATCTGGATACTTTTATAGCACTGACTATTTCTAACGTTGTGACTCTATATGCTCTAGGTATGACATAAGGTTCCACGGATTGCGCCTCGTTACGCATTCAAATCATTTCCGCGAAATCGGTTATCGTCGGCTGAACTGAAAGTATAGTTGACTCGGTATGTTCCCATGCGACTACAATGTTCATTCCGTTTTATCGACACAGATCGCGTACTTCGCCCTAAGCATTGATTACGAGCGGCGTTTTCTCATAATATCTGACGTCATTTATGACAGGAAACAATGCCCCGTCTCTGATCGGATATAATTCAACAAAAGCCGCAAACAGCGAACGAATTGCGAGCTATCAGCCACCCGCTCATTTCGATCCACGGAGATAAATAAATTAAACGCTGTGTCTCTCCGTTCTTGGCAATCTCACGTTTTTCTTTATGCGAAAAATCGATTATTGCGCAATCAATGGTTTCGTTCAGCAGAATAAGCAGCTTTGCGACTGTTGTAAAATTCTTTAATATAATTGATTTATACAGAGGAACTAAGGACACGTACCAATCATATTGAAGACTCTTACAACCGAGGAAGTAATCACTAGCTGAAATATTGTTCTGTAGATTACATGATTTTATTTGATTTTGTACGATTTCATCTAATTACAAATAATTTTCTTACATAATATTACACAAAGATTTCTCGTGATTGCATATGTAATTATCGGATTATGTATGAGGTTTAATATGGATTTTATATTGATTTCGGGTCCCACAAAGTGATTATCTCCTCGCTTTTACAACTCTTTCTACCGAATGCAGCCAAGGATACAAATATCTTTTGGAACGCTCTGCTTTTCCTCTTGAGATAGAAAAGTATCCCGTGCTCGGATCGTGTATTAAGAGATAATAAGCACTTGTGATCGCAATTGCGTCACCGACGCCGATTACCGCCTCGACTTACTGCTGATTCCAGTTGAATTAAAAATAAAGGAAAAATAAAAGGAAAGAGATCGTTGTGAGGAACTGTTAGATGGCAATCTCCGGGATATTTTCACGATGTTTTCCTGTGCAATTAGACACGGCGCGGCGGCGGAGCGGAGAGCAAACAAACCGAGTACCTGCTCGAGACAGAACTCGATATTGTCACGATGAGATGTCCGTCGCCGAGTCAGCGAATCGCCCGCTTCCCGGCCTCGTCTCGCCGTCGCTCGTATAAACAAAGAGAGAGATGTATTAGGAATTACACGCGTATACCGTGCCTAAGCTCTCGAAAGTCCCGCGAGCGAGCGAGCGAGCGAGCGCGTATATGTAATTTCGCCGCGCCACGACCGGTTGTCGATCAAGCGCTTTCGTAAGAAACACCTGCGAGTCATTATCCCTCGCCTACCTTGGCTTTCCCCCGGCGATTCGATTTGCACACGCGCAAAAAGAAAAATCGCTCGCACGCTCCGCTTGCCGGAGCGAGTGGATTCTAAGCGATAATTAATGGATTGTCGCTGTACCCCAGGAATTCCAGGGATTACGGTACGGTAGATTTTGGCAGTCCCATTGTCCTTCGACCGAGGGAAACAGCGGCTTTCTCCGCTCTTCTTTTTTCTGTTGCTATACACTGCACTGCGGATATCAGGTCGCAAAGGTTGAATTGCGAATTCGTAGTAAATCAGCAGCGTGTTTTTAGAACAATATATATTCTAAAGAATACGTGTGTGAATTTATTCCCTGTATATGATATCTCGTAATACACACGATGCAAAAAATGTAAAAACAATATATTAAATTAAATGTTAGATTTATAAGGTTGTATATTTAAAAAATATTACAACTAATTACGTTATGCTTCTAATTCTAATTTCTCGAAGAAGTATGCGAAGTATTGTATTTAGGATTTATGTATATAATTCTCACATGTGTTAATATCAGTACTAACATGATATAGATTTAAAACTCATAATGTTAAATTCGTATTATTGATATTTGTATCAACACCAACAGAGTGAGAATTACATAATCACTGAATAGTGTTAAATCTATATTCATATTTTTTAGAATACTCGTATATACTGAAAGTGCCATGACTGAGGATGTAGCACACAAAATGCATAAGCATCACATAGCTAGCATAAGATCGTATGGATCAATGAGTAATGTTATGTAAATCAATACGACAACTTTATGCTGGATGCTCATTTGTTTTACGCTATACTATGCTTATGCATTTTGTGTGCTATAGTCTTAATTTATACCATATCGCTGTCTCCATATCTGTCCTTGTCTATTTATTTGACTGCGATGTATCGATTGTCTACAGGTCTTTAACAGTTTTGAAGTTCTATTATAATATTACAAAGGTATGGTATGTATCGCGTCAAGTTAGGCAAATGTACACGATTGTCATCTATAGCAAGCGCATAGATAGATTTCAAACAGACAAGGACATATGTTGAAAACACTTTTGTTACGTTATTCGATGAAACCTTTATGATGTAAGAATACTGCAGATGTACATAACATTCTCATTGATGTGCAAATGTTCAAAATAATGACGACGTTCGTAACCAATCAGAAATTGATCCTAAATTTCAAGTCTCAATACAAAGTCGTTATTAAAAATTCTCCACCAATCAAAAATTGATTTCCCCAAAATTATATTTCCCGCCATTCATGCGCAATGTTAAACCTAAATAGAAAGAACGACTCTACTGAAATATCTAAAAAATTTAGCTAGATATATAAAAAAATAATTTTGTATAAGACCGTAAAAATAATTAAGTAGGATGTTTAAACTGGTTGCAAAATGTTAAAACTTTTGCAGCATTGTTTATCATGGAATTTCTATATCGTAACTAAATTTTTTAGATACTTTAGTAAAATCGTCCTGTAGTATTTTTATATGTTGGATATTTCCAATATACACGTTCTACAATCGCATCGCGTTTCGCACTCGTATAAAAATCAGCGAGATTTTCGATGCCTGGTCAAGGAAGTTGGAATCGCGTGACGTAATTATGAAGATGTGACAAATTTCACGTCGAGAATAAATTTGCATAGCCTGCGATTCGTGCAATTTGATCGTTCTATCGGCATTTTTCTATCGGAAGGGAGAAGAAGGGGGTTTGATACCGGGTAACATATTCTGAACGAGCAAAATGGTATATTACAAGTCGACGCTCTGGACATTGACTTTAATCTGCGTTCACAATTTGCCGTTTTCCCCCTTGTAAACTCAATTGGATAAAGATTGGAAATAGCGACAGAAATACGCTTCTTGTAGTTTACGCCAGATATTTTAACGCCTCGACACATACAAAGTATTATCCTCAAATAGATCGCTCTGTATTTGCCACGCTTTTCGCTCGCGGACGTCGAATTGCGTCTTCGCGCAAGTATAGTCGTGTGAGTCGAGTAGCTGAAACTTATAATCGGAATTATATATGTAGAACTTAAATGAAAATATCTTTTTCTGGACTAAAATAACTCAATAATTCATTACCTAACGATGTCCGTTCTTTATATTAACTGTGTTTAGCAGAGAAAGCAGCTTTACAATTGTTGCAAAATTTTTTTAATATTGTTGGTCTTGCTTATGTTAATTGGCGCAGTGTTGTGTGCTGAGATGCCTTTCTCAAAAAAAGATCATCCGTTATTATATTTGTTCTTCTCATGTAAACTAATCTATATCTTCGTATCTAAAAAAAACTAATTATTATTTTTGATTTGATTTAATTAATATCGTTATTAAATCCTAATTATTCCTCGAAAATTATTTCTTTATTCTTCAAATCATGCGTAATATATTATTTTAGGAGAGCAATTAGCTAATAATTGTCTTCGCAATTTCTGATGAATTCGGAGTATTTGCGATAAAATAAAACGCATGATGAAGGCAATTCACTCGATGAGTAACAAATAAAAACAACCTCAAAAGTAACAAATAAAAACAAAACTTTCGCAATTTCGGTGAAAACTTTGCAAAAGCATAAAGCTATTCTTTACTTCTACCTTTCACCATCGTCACTTTGTGTTTCAGTGGTTTATTGCGACTATACCGCCTCGGGAAGGTCACTACAGTTCCTCGAAGATTACATCGCCAAGGAGGTGCTGCCATGTTTGGGCGACACTCGGGCATCCACGTCCATCTGCAGTCTACAATCCTCTCTTTTTAGGTAAGCGATAATGGGCTCGAGAAATCTTCGTCTTTCATTCAGAAGAATAAATACTGCTTTGCGAAGAGTCCCGTTTTCGTTGGAATCGTGTGTACGAATCGTACAGGGAAAGAATGATTTTGTTAAAGCATCTAAAAATTTACATATTGATCTGAAAACAATTTTGTTGAGTCAAAATTATTATTTAAAACGTTCGAACTAGTTGCTAGAATGTAAAAAAAAATGTTTGCAGTGTTATTCATCATGCTTGAGTTTTCTACATGATTTTTTATATCATGATAACTCAACGAAATTATTTTTAGATCTATTAGGAATTTTTGGATACTTCAACAAAATCGTTTTATCTTTGTACGAATAGAGATCAAGAAACGTTTATTTTATTCTAATTTATTATGATGAGAGTTTAATTCATTTATGAATTTTGTATCTCTCTTTGCCCTTTTTTCTATTTTTGCGCTATAAATGAAACTTTTCATTCATCCCGTTCTATTTAACTTTTAATTCATGCTCCATGTAGGCTCCATTTTATATTATTGATCATAATTATTATTTCATTAATGTAATCTAATTTCCTCCTCTCGTCAGTCGATTGCTCGTGAAAGGATCTCATTCTGGCGAATAATAAAACGTTCTCTCGTTCACTCTCATCCATTCACTCACTCACTTATTCAAGCTATAAATTAATCTTATTCATATTTCATTTCAATGTAACTGGGACACTGCGGTATTGTCGATATACGAATTTTCAACCGCGTGTTCTCGCATTAATTTTTGTATGCAAATATAGCATTAGGCGCGACGTTTATGCTTTGACTCGTTTGAAATGAGGAACACTCACTCCTCTCGTCGACGCGTCTGCTATTAAATCGAGTTATCGTCCGTCGCGATTTCTAATCCGACATTCCACGTCCGATAAGCAGTGAGTTACGAGTCGCGACAGCGAGTCTGCCCGCGTATGTCGTTTTGCTCGCGTCATATTGTTCCGAAAGATACCCGCCGGAAACTTTCTCGGTCGCGACATAAATTTAATCGACGTCGCGATTAAAAAGTCACTCAATGACGAAGCACCCGTCATCTAAGCGTTATCGCTGACAACTTTCGTGGCGACAGTTCGAAGGAAAACGTTAGACCGGATCACTTTTTAATCTCGTCTCCGACTAGGATCCAATTCCACAACTCACAATTAACTCTTAACCGAGGTTTAGCTCATCTCTTCCCAATTTTAGAATAAATATGAGAGAAATAAATTGAACTTTGATTAAGCGAATTGATCATGAGTTGTGGAACTGGGTAGCCTAGGTGATGGCGTATAGGCTGAATCATAGTGAAATCCAGACTCTAATTGTAAAACCATGTTTTCTTGTTTAAAAGTGAGATTGGAAATTTATGGATTACTGATCTTGAAATATAAATCCTCCAACAATTTCGAATTCAATTTCTAAGTCTATGTATATTTTTAATGTCCTTATCAACAATAAACATTCTTGATTTCCTTTATGTTTAAAATTAAATTAAAACACAAAATTTATAAAATCTTTGAAGGATTAAGTTTAGGAGGTTTTTTTTAACAAGTTTTTATTCAATATTGCTCCTGTTCTAATCAACATAACTGTGTTATACAGATTGTGGATTAATTCCCAGGTACTGCAATACCTGACTTCAATGGATCTTAAGCAAAACATTGTTTATAATAATTAGAATCAGTTTTGAATCCTTCTGCAATAAAAAAATATCCGGATATATGTTCCTGTTCATTTGCGACGGTACGACAGAAAACATGGATCGGATCGTGGGTGGCAGCGGAGAGGGGTGCACGAAATGGTCTCGATTCCCCCGTTTGATTCCTCTACGCTGATGCCCCAGATCAATATTCACCCCTTTTTCGCTGGAAACCGTGATGCTTACTCGGTGGTCCTCTCGAAAAGACTGCGATAATGATGACGATGTACACGATGGTCTCATTATTGTGGCGGATGACACATTCAGAGGCTATGTACACAATATGCAATAAATTACCGTGACCCGTAATTTCAATCTCTGCCTGTCTCATGAGATTGCTGATGTTATTTATCTCCAATGAATAACAGCATCGTTTGAGACGTATATCGCTCTTATTTCATAATTTATTAGCTTGTATATAGTGGAGCGTGACATTCAATCGCAACCTAGAATTTATTTATATTTACACTATCGACTAAAAGTTTGAGAGATCACATAAAATTGTAAAAAATTTCGGTGAAACATTACTTAAAAGTTTGATTCATGCCTTGCTCAATATTTTTTTAATTTGAAAGCAAATAGGAATGATATTTACAATTATGATGAACATTGTTTAACTTCAAGAAAGTAGGTTACGATCATATAATAGTCTTTTCTTTTCTAAAATTGAGCTATTAAATTATTTTAGAAGATGGGAAAAGATGTGGAAAAGTCGTCTAGAAAAAATTAATGAATAACAAATTTTTGAATATTTTATATTATTTTTTATTTTATCATAAAACAATGAAAATTAATTTAAAAAATAATAAAAACGTGTTAAATTATGAGTTTTATTTGATTTCGTATAGTACGCAATTATTAACGATCTTAAATCTTTGATCTGCATGTATACATCCTTTTTTTAAATATTAATATTCTATACATCTCTTGTATAAATTCTCTTAAATATTAAATAAAAGGAGATATCAATCAGATAAAGATGTTTCATGTTGTAAGACGAGTACTTAAATTAACATTTGAGAAATTGACATAATTAACTATTTTGAGTGGCGCATTATCGCCATACTATCGAGTCCTAGTTAATTACGATTAACGCGAAATTGATGGAAACTATGCAAACTGTAAGGTGTGCATCGCTTTCCTCGACCTATGTATCTTGTCTCACAACACGTCATACGCCGCTAAATCCATATTGACTCTGTGTCAGTCGTCCAAGTCAAACGAACTTACACGCGTCGCAGTTCATGAATACTCGAAGGTGTCCGATACACATCTAGCTTTATTATTATGAATCAGCGATCGCGTTATTCGTCTAACTCGTAACGGAAGTGCTATTTCGTTGTCAACAGCTTCTTCTTCCAAGAAGAACTATTTCTAAAACTTATCAGGAATTATTACGTGAGTAAATAGAATTTGCATCGAAATTTGCAAAAAGATGAAGTGCCAACTTTACACACGCGAGGAAGATCGCGCCAACGGACTCTTGGCCGGTGTTCATGATTGTTTATATTTAAGATTGCCTTAAGTCTTGAATATAAGAAATAATTAAGACAGTCTTAAAAATAGATGTCATGAACTAATCAGAAAACTACACCTTAGTATCTTAAGATAATGTTTAACCTCTTCAGACTTGATTTTATTGGAACCGTGTTAATTTTTTTAAGTTCAATTTTTGTACAATAATAAGTGATTTATATACTAAATAATTTTTTTTTTTATTTTGACTATTTTCTATATAGCATACCTATTTATTATTATGTACATCAGATCTCAGACGATGTCGATAGAATTGAATAATTTCAACAGATAATGTCTTCAAATTTGATCGAGATTACAATATACATATAGAGTCTCTTCAGGGATTAAGACAGTTTTAAAACAAGAAATGATTATTAATATCGACCTTTATCGCCAATTTCACGAAGGTCAGTTCCATACATTTACGTTCGTTATTGTTGCAGGTATGAGGCCAGAGACATTGTCAGACACGCGGTCGGGGCTAGCGAGCAGGATGCAGTCCTGTTCACCGGTCAAGGCACCGCCGCTGCCCTTCGCACACTTTTACGGCATCTCGATCTCTCCAAGTCCACCGTGGTCTTCGTAGGCCCATTCGAACATCACGCCAATCTGAGGCCTTGGCGCGAGCTCGATGTCAAGGTAAGCGAACGACCGGCAGATAAATTTGCGTGGAAAAGCCGTGCGGCTGATTCGAGCGCCGGATAAGCATGGGCGGGCAGTAAAATGCAGCGACGGCGAAGTGGATCGTTAAAGCGGGCCGTGATGGCCGTAAGAGATGCGTGAAGAGATTCGTACGGTACGCAACAAATGCGGCGTAGCTAGCCTGAATTTTGGCAGCTTGCCTAATATCGTTTTACGCGAGCGGCCATTCCACCTACTCATCGCGACCCTGATATACGTGCCGCTTTTCTTCTATTATCTAACGTCTTTCAAAGGCAACTAATTTAATTGTTAATTAAACGTAAGAGTGGCTATTTTTATGAAGAGAATATCTGTAAAAATTATTTTTTGTAAAATTTTCGAACATTTTATATTATTTTTTATTTCATTATAAAACAGTGAACAAAATTAATAAAAATACCTTAAATTTACCACCTTTCCATCTCGAAAAAAGTAGTTCAATTTAATGTTTAAGAAAGATTTCACTCTTCAGAGTGAAATTTATTTCAACAGTTTTAAAGAACATTCTTTTATTTTTTTATAATGCTTACCCAAATACTCTCTAAAGATGTTAAAATATTGTACATGTAAGAATTACTTAATAATTTTTGTAAACTTATAAAAGTGATGAAAATTAACCCCGGGTACGAACAGGCTTATTGTGTGTAAAAGACTGGGAAATCGTCGTGTAACCACCAAGGATTAATTAATTCGTTTGTAAAATATAAATGTGTGATATTTCTATATCTCTACATGTCTTTACTTTGTCACAAATACGTATTTTCGAATATAACACAAGCAGTTGGATATTGACTTCGAAGAATTCGTCTAATAAATTTCGTGGAGGCCTTGAGACGTTTGGTATAAATATTTTCAAGGCGCACTATAATCCAAAAATGACTCTCAATCTAGTATAGTCGGGGATTGACGCTTGATTGTTCATAGTCGTCTAATTGCAGAAACGCTCGTCATTCCGTTGTCGAGCGGCGAGTCTTTTGATGGAGCAATTAAATTGTCTTTACAGATAGTACGAGTTTCCGAGACCCGAGAGGGCTTCTTGGATCTGAATGATCTCGAACGGGGCCTCGCAAGAATGCGGAGCGAGGGCGTTGCGCAAATGATTGGATGCTTCAGCGCTGCCAGTTGTATAACGGGGGTTTTGGCAGATGACGTCGCGACGACCCTCCTGCTTCATCAATATGGTGCACTTAGTGTATGGGATTACACTACCGCAGGTAATGATCGATCAAAACGCAAAATCAACCACTATCCGATCGGTCGTAATCGATTACCATAGCATATAATCTTCAAACTATACGGAGAGAACGGTTTCGCTGATGTATCTAAAAATTTAGTTAAATATAGATCTGAAAATATATATATAATTTTTGGAACATTAAAATAATTATGTGCAAACAAAAAATATTGTATACACAAATAATTTTATTATTTGTTTCAAATATTTCAAAAGTTCGTATATCTATCCATAAATCTATTATACTCGTAAGTTCATCATAAGTCTCAAAATTCAAAATATATTCTGATCTTAGTAAGTTTAATTTTCAGTCAAGATTATTAAATTAAAACAAATTCAATTTGCTTATTATATAAAGTTGCTTTTCAATTAATTTTATAACATTTTTCAAAATAAAATTAATTTGTCTTTTGAGTATATAATGAGTTTTTCTAGACTTTGTAATAAGAGTATAGCTTAAAATTATTATTATGAAAATATTCTTCGTTCACGATAACCGTTAAAAGGAAGAAAGTAAATTAAGTAATTAATTTATATTATCAAAAGAATTATGAAAATTGAGATATACAATATATATATAATATATATAAAATGTGTTAGAAACATTCCGCGCGAATAATTACGTTAAAAAGAAATCACGTGAATAATATTGAGTTAACTATACAAAAATTTTATTAATTATACATTCATTAGTTATATAAGAATTAAACTAATTATGTACACACTAACTTTTCTGCATTGTGCTGAAGATTTTTTGTTACTGGTTTCAATGTGTACCAACGAATTACGTGTTCTCACCGTGTGTGATGTATGTAAAATAAATATTTTCGTAATAAAGATAACTTAAATATTATTGGTACTATAATACTAAAATCCTTTACATATACATATAAGCGCTCGATGTTACGTAATAGACAGATGATAAGCGATTTGGTATCGGGGATAAAAAGCACGATGCCACGATGTTATCGATGTTGTTTTTTCAGCTCCGTACGTCCCGATCGACATGAATCCACACCTACCTGGTGTCGAGGAGACCGCGGTGCACAAGGACGCGATTATCTTTGCGGGCCACAAATTTATTGGTGGCGTACAATCGCCCGGTATATTGGTGACCAAACGGTGGCTCCTACGGGAGGACGTTGAGCCGGAGGATATGAGGGACTCCCATTACTACCATCGTGATCCTGAGTTGCGGGGCGAGAGCGGAACCGCCGGTGTAGTCGAGAGCATTCGATGCGGATTGGCGGTCCAGCTGAAGGAGAACGTCACGCCGAGGGCGATCGTCGCGCGGCAGGACAAGATCTCTCGGTGAGTGCACTTCTTTTCAAGGCGGAGAAATCGCGCTTCGATTATATATATATATTATGATTATATTACGTCTATAAATATTTTATAATAGAATCTGGCGATTTTGTCAAAATCCTATGATAGAGAAAAATATGTATTGTTTAAATTATTTGGAATCGAAAATGTCAAAAGATAAAAATTTTTTAAATAAAAATTGAGTCAATCTTGAAAAAGAGTAGCTCGATTTTTATCTTTAAAAGTGACAGTTCACTCTTTAAAATGATTTACTCTAAAAGTAGAAAGTACATACTGTTTCTGTATATACATTTCAATTTAACTTACACTGTCTTATTCTGTAATCTTAATTAAGATTATATATTGCAGTGAGACAGTATTAAGATTTTATACTGTAAAACAGAATATAAAGGAAAGTCGTTTAAGAAAACGACTATCACAGAATGTGAAGAGAATAATATTGACCGTAATCAATTATTCTCTTTACATTCTGTTATAATCAATTTTTTACTCACGGTTTACTATCTTTGCTGTAGACGACCGTAAGTTGTGAGATAGTACATGTATCTTTCTTTCTCATAAGATTTTAACAAAATCGTTTGTGACTAGACTGTCTGTTATAAAATCTTCAATTTTGTTCGAAACAACGATCATGTTGCGATCTTTAGACGTTCAATATTATTGTACAATTATTTCATACAATATTTAAACAATTTAAAACGAACAATCTGGAAGTTCAATATACTCACCAAATCAATAATATTATATAATAATATTGATAGTCTATAGGGGCCGCTTAAGAATTGTGTAAGGCATCTTTCCCACGTCTTTTCCCACCATCCAGGAAATAAATACGATTGTTTCAAATAATTTCTTATTGTAAATGCCTTCCTATTTACGAGTGCCGATTCATAGAAAGCTTCAGAGTGCTATTTGGGGCTCTCTTTTTTATCCATGGATCATAATTTTCCTTCGGATTAACTTTGTGCGAATTTACTCGCGATTACGAATGTACAATTGCGCTGATTGTATCGCACACGTAATTGAGATGAGATCTCTGGTACGTAGATCCGTATAGTGTTGCGATAGTTCAACGCGATACTAATGATTATCGCTTTCTCTCCAGGCAAGTCTTGGCCCACGTGCGCACGATTCCGGAATTGATCCTACTCGGCAATTCCTCGTACAACGTGAAACGACTGCCCATCTTCTCGTTTATGGTGCGCCATCCTCGCGGCACATTTCTCCATCATAACTTTGTCTGCGCTGTCCTGAATGACGTCTTCGGTATTCAAGCACGAGGAGGATGTGCATGTACGGGTCGTTACGCTCATCATCTAATGGGGATTGACCGTGAACTAGCCAAGGAATACGAAAGCATCCTCTTAGAAGGGTATATAATTCTTTTATTATATTTATGATGCATTTGGGGAAACACTATTAGCGCTTGTGTCATTCTGTCTTCATCATTTATTGGACGTTAAATAAGGATAGATGACACAAATAACGCTGATAGCGCGCTCCTCGGATACAATTTTAGATCAAAGCTGGAAACTGTTTTCGATAAAATTTATTCTCTGCGGAATATAGATATATTTGGCATTAGAGGTGATTAGAATCATTTTTATTCAAACAGATGTTTTAAGTTTGTTACTATCTAAAATGATTTCTGAATTAAATGTCAATATTTATACTTCAGAAGATAAATCTCAAGAGCACAAAAAAGGAAAAAAAACATTTTATAGGCATATAAATTGTTTAAATCTATCTTTCGAATGATAATATATTTTGATTAAAAGAAATACTCAAATCGTCTTTAATATATTTCTATCTATGTTGATTAAGTTATAAAAAAATGTAATGAAATTGTATAGGATAGAGATTAAAAAAATTGTTTGTATTATTCATAGAATGATCCAATATGTTTAAATAATTATTATTATCTCATGTCTATCTTCAATTTAATTGATTTTAAATGTAAAAAGAGAAGATATCCATCAAACAAAAGTCTCCATTTGATGTCGCGATTATATTTTACACCAACATGTCTATTGTCACAAATAATGTAGGTGAGAAAAATTTGATTTTATTCAAATTATAATATCACTTTTAATTACTTCATCGCTTCGCACAAAATAATATTGTCATCCGTGCGATGCGAAAGATTACGTATTGCACAGATCAGCAGAGCAGAAAGTAGTCGTCTATTAAACTCAGCGCGGTATAATTTCGCATAAGCATGGACACATGCCTAGAAATAGACGTTACGTCAGCTTTCGGTCTCGACTTGACGTAGGGTTCTATTTTCATAAAAGTGTTGTGTATGCAGAGTGTATATAATTTATTTTACTTTAGACAACAGAACGGTACCGAGGAGACCATCGCGGAGAGTCTCAGACCGGGCTTCGCTAGACTGTCCTTCCCTTACTTTATGAACGAGACGGAAGTTGCCTTTGTACTGGAAGCCCTTAAGATGGTAGCTACCGAAGGGTGGAAGCTGCTACCACAGTACGTGCTGAATCCCGATACTGGCGAATGGCGACATCACACTAACAGCGTTTTCAAGGAACGTAAATGGTTGGGTTCGATCAGATATACAGACGGAAGAATGAATGCTACAGAGAGACGAGCTTCCGGCGCTGGCGTCTTCCCGCAGAACTACGGTGACTGCTTACAGACTGCCCGAAACATCTTTAATCGTGCTCGTAAAATGGCACAGCGATATCCGTTGCAGATCGATAAGAGTTTTAATTTTATGTGCGAGCGTATGGAAGCATTGCGCTGGTTCATACTGCCGAGCGAGGCACAAGATCTGCTTTTGGGTAACTCGCAAAACGTCAAGCAGGATGTGCCATTTAATCCCTTGCTTGCCTGGAATAAGTACAATACGAGCACCGTCACCACCAGTCATGATAGTCTGGTAAACTGTCTGACGTTAACGAATGGCATGAGACGGCTGAATAGCGACATTCCGCGTACGGGCAATGTGCCTATTTCGACGACCTCACCGAGGCATCGAAGTCTACCGGCGTTGAGCACGGTTCAGCGAACTCTGATGACGACCACGGCGGAATTAAACCGACCATCATCGTCGAGCAACAGCGAGGAGGAGAGTCCGAATCAAAATGAACAGTTCTCTGAACACCGATCACCTGCCACATGTCCAAATTCACCAATGCCGGTTAGATTTATGGTAGGCGAGGCTGTCACCACCTCAGTCTTGGGATCTACATCTCGAACGACCGTTCGAACGACGAAAGAGCAGAGGGAACTGATGGAAGCGACCAATGCCGGGCGAGCGAGATGCAATTCTCTAGGTAGCACCACCGATGGATGTAACATGCAGGGAAATCGCACTGGTGCGGCAACGGCATCCTCGCCGATTCCGCCGCTTCCACTGAGCCCGCAAACTCTGACTAGCTTGGGACTAAGCACGTCGAACGGTTCATCGAAACAAAGACGTCTTCACTGCAGCTGCAGTAGTCAAACGGAGTTAAACTCTTTAGAATTGGATTCTGCCGCCAGTCCGAGTCACTCAATCTCTTCCTTAAACTATAATCATAATCCGGCATCGCCGCCGTCTTCGTATTCATCGACCAGCGATTACACTGAGAGGTTGATAGCTGGTGGCAGATCATCGCCTATCTCGACGAATATGGGTCAGGATGATCTAAGCGCATACGTGAAGGAAATGACCAAGGAATTAGCGACTGAAATCAAATCAGAGATCCGCGAAGTGATTTCCAAAGTAGATGACGCTTTATCAGAAACAAACACATCTGAGAACACGCCACAGCATCACTCGCGAGCTCAGAGTATAGTTAATCAAACATGTGTGGAGGACAAGCAGTCGAGGCATGACTCGTTCACGGCTAGCGACATCGCCGAGTACTTAATGGAATTCTCGAAGGAAATGGCAAGCGAAGTAAAATCTGAGATAAGGTACTTTATTATTATTATTATTATTATTATTATTATTATTATTATTAATGTAAATTAAAGTATGATATTAATATAAGTAAGATCAATTAAAATACAATAATTTTTAATAAGAGATAGAATTAATGATATCATTTTTAAAGTTGCCACAGAAATTCATGTAGATTTTTTCCAACAGATGCATGGTGAACGCCGTTGACGGACTTCACAGGTACTCACCAGATGCTTCCACTTCGGACGTTTCTTCGAATGGATGTGGTTCGCCCGATCGTGGAAGAATCGTGCTTCCCTCATCAGCGTCTCCACGTCTTACGAGTTCTAAAAAAAGTGGGCCGATCGAGATTACCAGCAAAGTTGGCGAGCTATCACAACAAGAGAGCAAAATGTCCAGCGAGTGTTCCTCGGATGAGACGGTGATTTATGTGATGAAGCCGTCCGAAAGCGAGCAGATAGTGCGAACTCGTTCGAAGAGGACTGAGGACGAAGAAGTGGAGAATGATGTGGATGACTACGTGGATGATGATTCACAGGAAGGACGCGGCGGCCTTGACATAAGTGACGCTCGGAAGGTCTTGCCAAAGATTTATTCGGCCGTAAATTCCGTCAGCTCTCAGGATAGCGGCATAAATATGTCCTTTCAAGAAAGCGACAAGTCGATAGATTCGCTGGACCTGAAACGAAGCAGCAGCGCTGAATCTAACTCCGCCCACAGTCACGGGCGAAAACCCAGAACAGCATCAATGATGAGTCTGTCGACTAAATGCGGCGGTAAGCAGCAAGCGCGTCCAAACGATAATCTTTCAGAAGACGAGGAATGCACAGGCGATCTGCGAGAGGAGGAGGGCGACGGCCAGGAGAATAATTTTGATGACAACGAATCTAGGCTTGAATTTCCACGAACTCAATGGCACTGTCCGCCGAAGAATATCTGGAAACCTTCGGTAGAAGCTATGCAAGAATTCGATATGATTCGGGACAATGACAAGGTCTTAGTCTGCCTGTCAGCGATCGGCAAAGACTCGCTTTCCCTTCTACATACTCTACATCAATACAGATTTTACGTTAGATCGAAGGGAATCGATTTTGAGATTGGTGCGGCCACAATCGACATTGGTGGCTCCGATCCTATGGAACTAATGAGTTATCTCAAGGCTCTGGAAATTCCTTACTTTTATGAGGAACAGGTGACGGACGTTTCGAATAGCGTCAACGTCGACAATCCATTGGACGCAAGCATTGTCAGTGGGACCTGCAGTTTCTGCGACAAATCGCTCAGGACGCAATTGTATTCTTTGGCGAAACGGAACGGATATAATGTACTAGCGCTCGGTCAGCATTTGGACGATCTCACAGAAAGCTTTCTTATCTCAGTACTTCACGGTGGCGTATTGAAAACTATGAAAGCACACTACTACATACGTCGGGAGGACCTTAGGGTTATCAGACCATTTATCTACGTGCGAGAAAAGATATTGAGGCAATTCACCGAGAGCAAGAAGCTGCCTATCTCGCGAGATTCGCAAACTCTGTCTGAGGTAAAATCTACATCTCAAAATCATAGAATTTTTTTTCGCTATTAAGCTACATCTACTTTGCAATTATTTAGAAATTAACTCTTTTATTTGTTTGTAAGATACATTCTTATCGATGTTTTTTTTACCTTATATGTTACAGAAACAAAACAGAAGAAAGGAACTGATGCTCCAACAGGAACGCGCGTATCCGCGTCTACACTGGTCCGTGCGTACGGCTCTACGGCCCTTGATAACTGCCCACGGACAAATTACTACCTTTGATTTGGCCTGCAGCGGCACCGGCGGCAATAGTCCAAGTGGCAGCACTAGCAGCAGCATAAGCAGTACTTGTAGCAGCAACAGCGGTGGTAGCAGCACCAGTAATCAGCAAAAACGGCATCGACGAACCAAGACGAATCAATCGGTGAGCACTGCTTTGTCCCAGCAAACTGACGAGAATGACGAGACCGACGAGGAACCTGTACTTTGAGGAGGACCTATTGCGAGGTGGGATCCCGATTGTCCTGCGGTCCCATCTTCGCGTCTTCGTCGCCGGTGTCCGACGTCGACGTTCACTCTCGTTAGACGAAGACGATTGCGCTTTGCAGCAGCAGGCGCCGCCGTTAGGGCAAACGATCAGAAATCTGCCGGCAACTGAGCGACAATTGCGAGCGGCATTTAAACGCAGAAGACTTTGTGAGGGAGATTTCTCAAGAATTATTCGTGTCTCTGAATGTTACTCGTGGGTGTTATTCATCGCTCATTGCTAGATCTTAACGATATATTCGATGGTTTTGAAAAGTACCCATGTGATATCGTCGCAGTGAACAATTGTATAGACTTTTGACGAAAACGTAAATGTTATTGAATTATCGTGACGTTTTGGGTACACACAGTTGCTTTCTGCAATTCGATGGACGTTTTTGAAGGAGATAAGGCGCAAATATAATCGGCAAAATGCTACTTATTTTAAAGGACGATGTAAGCGTAAGTTCTTTGACGGAATGTTTGATTGTGAATAGTTAGGCGTATTGGCAGCTGATTGCGCGATTGGCTATTTTTTACGCCATTTTACGCCAAGATGAGACATAATTGATAATTGATCAACGAGTTGATACAGGGCAGAATGATTGACAATGCATTGTGTAGTTACATTGTCACGTCAATCGTGGATTCTATCATCGGTATAGAACGATAAACAGATCGTTGCCGATGCGCGTATACGATTAAGGGACGCGATACGCTTGAGAGACGCGATAAGCGATAGCTGCTTAAACACTGACACAGGTATTATGTGTTACGTATCTTAGAGAAGAAGTCATGCAGCGAGGGGAACGGAAGACCGTTTCACGAGCAAGCCAAAAACCTCGCGAGAAAGGATCGAGTCGCGCGAATATACCTTTTTTTATATATATACAATTATACTTTTTATTTGATATACTGCCTTTGGCATCTAACACTTACGATCATTGAAGATGTTTTGTAAACGATCAAGGCTACATTGATTAAGGCCTTTTCTACGCGTTTTCGACTTTCCCGACAATACGACTTGACAACAGGCCCATTTTTTTGCGGTCAAATAAATGAGTCTTTTAGAAGGTCTGTCGGGAAACGTCATCTCGGGCGGATTGAAATGACTGTACAATTTATTCGTTACGTTATTCATTGTATCGGTTAAATCCGATTAGAAGCTTGGTCGAACGTTTCGTTTCGAGAGGACCATATTGAGAGGTAAAGGCTGCAATGAACTCTTACCTGCATGAACTTCTACTTGAGAGAAAGAGAGGCACCCATATGCACGCACACGACGCGTAAAGGATGAACGCTTTTCGCGGATAGAGCGTATCAAGACGGATTTGTGTGAGACTGTTTAAAAATATTCCCAAGCAACACATACAGATCCATTAAGACGTTTGAGAAGTGACTAACACACACGTCTGAGATATAGTAAACGTCTTGTTTCCCGCGTTAATGGGATAAGTGCGAGAGAGGCTTGTAATAAAACATTAATTTAAGAATTTGTTGGAGGAAACAAGTTTTTCGTTCCTATCCAACAAATATTTGAACGGCGATCTCCGATATTTTAGGCTACAAAACATAGATTCTCTCCTCTTAACTGGCATTGTCGAAGACAGTCATATAATAAAGCTACGTTCTTTTTCACCGTAATTTTGTTTATGCAGTGCGATCTGCGTTGTGATCGATAAGTTTAGTTTCGATACAAGAAAAATTAACAATGTCAGGTAATGAACGAGTTTCAGAGATGAGGATCCAATCACATCGCCAGCTTATTTAAGTACGTAATAATGATGAATCATTGCGCGACGGGATCAATGAAAAAAATTAAATAAAAATTTTAGTAGAATAAAAACGCGAAATTTTCGATAAACGATCAAATTGTATTTTACCACATCAAAGATGTATAAATTTATGATCTTTCGCCTGAAGATAATGAAGACCTTAAATCCGATCGGGCTGATAGTCTAGTATATAATTAATCCTAGAATCGTGGTCCTTTTTTTATTATAATTATGCTTATCAAAGATAGACACGGCGATGAAATCAAATTAATCCGCTAATCATTGATTTCCCGTGGCTTTGATCATGCAACGAAATATATAATATTGTACAAACAGGATTCTTGTAAGAATTATTTTGTAAGATAGAATTGTAATAAAAAGTAGATAAAGACGAAGGATAGATAATGTTACGGTGGAAAAAGGAAGTACACGCAATTGAATCATAAACGCCAGTTGATGAGAGATGATCAGCCGAATGACATAAGGGAACTTAAAAAAAAAGAACAGTCCAAGAAAAACTAATATCAAAATTTACGAAGGAAAAATATATGTAAGCCAATAGGCCCCGATCGCTATGTCGATTACAATACTTGTAGCAGCAACGCGCGCGCGCGTCGCGCGGTCTTATGTTGTTCACTTCTTCTCCCATGTTTGGCTGTTGTACGCTCGCTAATCGTTAGTACTGTAAGTAATGTTTAAGACTTGTACGTAGATCGTATGTGAAACAACGTACGCAACGTAGACGATGATCATTATAAAATATTTACGCTATGTACGTACCATTCGCGTCGTACTGATTTTTTTAAAGTGTTCGTTCGTTCGTTCATTCGTTCATCGTTGAGTCGAGGATGCAAGAAGCGGAATTAACAACCAAATGCGACAAGCGAGATGGAAATTTTGATCTACACGAATTTTCGCGAATAGATATTCTCATATTTTCCGAGAGTTACGAATGGGACATTGTTACTGTAAAGATATGTAAGTTTATTTATCGCTAATAAAAATGAACGTTGAAGAAAAAATTGGAGAAATATATGAAGAAGACGAAAAGGTTTTATTCTTTTTAATTTTTAGTAAATAATGTCACAAATAAAACCGTAAAAATTTTAATATTTAGGAGAACAGAGGAAATCTATCGACAACTCGGTCAAACTAATCGATGAATTGAGCATGTAATAGAGTGAGAGTAGAGAACGGAAACCTTGAAAGACGTATCATGTTAACTAACTGTTAAAGTCTTTAACAGTAACTGTAAATTTAAATCAATTTCTTAAATAATATTTTGTTATTTTAATTTCCCCAAGTATAATATTAAAATGTATTATTTTAATATAATTGTGGCTAAAAATACAATCATTGCACATATAATCTTTTCTGTATTTAAATTGTGTAGTTTCATCAAAACAAACAAAGTTTGGATTGACGTATCTATTTAATAAATATGAACTAAATCTAATATAACGTATAATGGACTTTTTGAGTTAAATTTAATACACTTCTTGAGTTGAATTGTTTGCATTGTTGCATTGTTTTAATTAAATTAACGATATATATTGTGTAGGAGCAGTGGTAATCTGTAGAAATGATTAAAAATAATTTAAATTCAATATAATTTAATATAAACTTTTAACAGTGATGAATGTAATACTTCAGAATTAACACATTGTCCATAAAAAAGAATTTTAATGCTTGTTTTCAATGCGTAGTATTTAAAGATTAAAGATTATACCACGAGATTCATCACTAAAATTCATTCATATCTCATGAGTAACCTTTAATCTTTAGATATTATGAAGAGTGGCTTTAGTGGGATAGGATATCTACCAACAACGTGATTAAACAAATCGAAATATCAACAATCGATAAAGCACCCAGTGGGTTGAACAGGAATAGAGAAATCCTGAAGGACGTGTGATATTATTGAATAATAATGAACAAAACATTTTACAAGAGAGAGAAAAAGAAATAACGAAGTTTCTAAAAATATAGCAAGTTACACAAGTCTAAAAATAATTTTGTTAAATTAATTATGTAGGAAACTTAAGCAAGATGGGCAATGCTGTAAAAAAAATTTTAATATTCCAACAACTTGAGCGTCTTATATAGTATAATTATTTTAACAGTCTAATAAAATTATGTTTAAACTTATATTTAAAGTTAAATTTTTAGATATTTCAATAAAAGCGTGCTCTTTACGTAGAATATTAAAAGGGAATTAAATAAACAGCTGGAGCTATATATTTTTTAGCGATTTATTAAATCCTTTAAAATATTTGAAACAGCGTGCGACTTTGTTATTGGCGTAACAGTGATATAGTCGTTTAAGGTACGTAATACGAGGAGGGCAAAGCGAGCGAAGATCGATGTAAAGTCCGCTCACCGGTCGCCGGATTAACTTCAGGCGAAAGGAATCGTGGCAGATCCATCGATTCGGCACGGTAATCGCGGATCGTCGGGGTTGAGCGAGCGACGTTAGCGATCCTTCGGTCTTTCTTTTCCCTTCTCGCTCGCTCGCTCGGCGATCGCGCCATCGCGACGCATGCATGATCGGCGCGATCCACGGAGAAGTCGCGGTGCGTCGGTTCCTCTTAAAATTAACTTTAAATAGAATGTAATGTTATCTAGTTATTAGACGAGAGTAAAATCGAGGAAAAAAGTCCACATACGAGACGGAATTCAATTACGGTCTAATCGATCTTACATCTTAAAGTCTGCCCAGTGCGGCATCGAGAGACTCGGAAGAGAGTATTAGTCAATATATATATTATAGAAGCCACGTCTGCCTCCGAATATCAATACGTGCGAAATTAATTAGATTTATTTCTCAATCAATGAGAATTACTTATTTCTTAATTAGTTCATCGTTTTTCGCACTCGACGCTCATTCCTTACGGAAATTTAATACTGGAAGGTAGTGATTCATTACATACACTGAGAAAAAAAACTAAATTTCAATATCTGTTTAAATAGTTCTAAGTGAATATTTACTAAATGTAAACACATATTATTTGATACAAAAATCATTAATTTGATTTAACTATCATCTTTTATTGAGTAAATATTTACTGTAAGTAAATGTTTGCTTAGTACTACTCAAAGAAGTAGGTATATTAAGATTTGGTAATTTTTTTCAGTGTGTTTTAAGTATTAAAAGCACTGGGCAACAATGCTCTGAATACTAAAAATAAGTAATTTCCAATATTATATAAATTAACCAGTATTAAATTGAATTTCTGCAAGGAGTTTTCAGGAATAGAAATTGAAATCTCTGCATCTTCCGCATCGTGTGAAATGTCGCGGTACCGTCGGAGGGACAGGGGCTTCACTTTTCGAATAATTTCCGTTTTCCGAGATAAAAGTCATGTAGTCGACCGCTGATGATTTATCCGGTGTTTTCGCGAATTTATGGCTCGTCGCCAGAAGCTCTTATCACTTTGTCCAGCGCGGCGAAATTTCGCCAAGCTCATTACCAACTACTTCATAATTATCTCATGTAATTATCTCAATTACCTGATTTATCGCTATCTTCTTAAGCGTGCTAACGAAAAAAAATGGCTCTTCGTAGTCTAGTGTTTTATTTTTGCATATTTATTCAATTTATATTGCAACTGGGAACTTTTATTTTATCCGTTCAACTGGAAATTTTTATTTCATTCGGACATCTGGAATTTTTCATTTTATTTTAAAGGAAACCAATCTTTTTTCGAACAAATTTTTCAATCTACGTAAACTATTTGATTTGAATTCGCATATAAAGAGTCAAGGTACAATTTTTAGAATTAGATACGTTCGAAACGTTCACATGTTGCACGTTCATCAGCGGACGACTGGTGACCGTTAATTAAATCAAGTGTCACGAGCTATCGAGTCATGAAACTCGTGATTTATCGAAAATCCCCCGATCGACGGGGTCGCGATTCGCGTATGACGTGTGTTTTTAGTATACATCGAAAATTCGTGCTGTACCCGCGATGATTCGCAGATAACGATAGCTCAGTGCAGATTTTTTATTTTTAAGTTTTTTTTTCTTTGTAATCTATATTCACAATGCGCTTAGCGAGATCTTCGCGTTCCAGCATTAAAATTTGATTCGAAATCTGAGAATAAGGATGAGAATTAATATGAAACGTAAACGGAGTTTACGAAGTCGAAATTGAGCCTCGTTCCGTTTGTCAATCGCATACTCGTACGGATTGCGAAACGCGAGAAAAGGAATACTTAGCGAAAGCGAGATTGCACATCGCTTTTGCCCGTATCGGTATGTCTTATCTAACAGAGAGGTGAGAATAAACGTGATCTTAGAAGAGCGGAGATTGCAGATCCTCGTCGTCATCTTCTTCGTCTTCGTCGATTCCCGGCTCGCCGAGAGCGTGAACGAATTCTGAAATCACAAACAAAAAAGAAATTAAAAATATTTTTACTGAATATCAACTAACAGTATCAACTAAAGAATCAGTTAAAAAAATTAATATCAATTGTAAATCATACGCTCTGAAACAGCTATAAAAAACAAAATTATTTTATGGTCTTTACTATATTTTATTGCAATTTTAAATAAATAATTTTTAAACAAATAAATGGATCGAAATAAACTTTTGTATAAATATTTGGAAGAGTTTTTATTATACATACACAACATTGATTTAATTTGTACTATTTTGTGCTATTTTATCATAAAATTTGCAAATAAGTACAAAAAATGATTTTATATAAAAATTAAAATAAAATAATTAAATAATTAAGAAATTTTGATAAAGCCCATAGGAATCGACACAGGATGAACGTGTGTAGAATTTATTTATATTAACACAAAACACAACTTAGATGTTTCAATCCTTAGTTTAGATTTCGTTCAGTACAATACTGACACATTAACAAATTATCAATTTCACTATAGAATAATCATTAAATAAAATATCGTATTGAATGATTTTACAAAACGGTGTCACATAAGAAATATCGTAATATTAAAGTTCAAGAATAAAACTCATTAAACATCTCAGTACTTGACAGAATACTTAAATTCTGAATCGAAAATTGTAATCAAAGATATAATATTGATAAGATAAACGAAATAAAGCGTACACAAGCACAATGTGTACGTTGCAAAATGTTATTAAGCTTATATAAAAAATTAAGTAATGCTTTTGAGGTTTCCACGGTTTGAGGTTTCCTTTCTATACAGAAATAATGTGTTTCGCAGATTATCTCCGTGTCCAGATCTATTATTACATAGAATGCCAACATTTCACATGAACACTGCAGTTCACTTCCTCAAGGCGAAGAGCAACTTGATATTAGTGAACTGTGATATTGCGAATATAAACATTGACACTCCAATAATGGATCTGAACATAGAGATAACCCAAAATGCACAGCTTCTGTATAAAACATTAAATAACTTTTAGACCAATAAGAGAATTGTGCTTAAATTTTATACAGACATTCAAACGTTATAATAGAACACTCTATAGAATTTTTATATTTTTGATAACGCTTTGAATTGTAAAATATATATCCTAAAATATTTTTTTTGAAAAGAACGTATAAAGTCGATTACACGCACATATATAAAAATTTATTTATTATTATAAAAGGAAAAAAGTAAAAAGCTATATAATGCTCGTGTCTGTGATGTCTATTATACTAAATATTGAAATAAGGAAAAGAGATTTTAATTGTTATATAACATTGCAAAAAAAGAGGAAAGTAATCATATCTCTCTCTCGTTTCTTCTGTAACCTTTTAAACAACTCCTAACCTTTTATAAAGAGATTTTAATTGTTAGATAATATTGCAAAGAAAAGAGAAAAATAGTTGTATTTCGTTTTCTCCATTATTTCTCGAATGTTCTTTGAACAATTCTTACTTTTCTATAAAAAGTTCGATTCTTCTTTTATTTTATATGACTCCATCGATCATTTCTAGAATGGATCGTACAGGAACTGAAATCTCTTTTTCACCACCTGCTTTATCTCTACATTGCACGAAACCTTGCGATGGCAATACAAGAAATCTTACCGTAGAAATCAATTCGGCCGTCCCCGTCTACGTCCACTTCCTTAATCATATCTTCAACTGAAAGCAAAAAGAAAAAGAGGGATTTACAATTCACTTTTTTTTATTTATCCAACCTTTTTTCTTCAAATAATGAATTACGAACCATGCTAAATTTTGTCATTAAAAATCATTATTTTGAATATATAAAAGCAACTTTTTTTCGGATTTATCTATACTATTCTACTAAATGACGAATAACGATAAATATCTCTAGTTGAAGATATACAGGCTTGAAGGCATTTATTCTAAGATATTTAACGTTGTGTTGTAAAAAATGTCTCATATTTTTCGCTATTATTGACCGTGATTGGGCATTTAGGAAAAACAAAACGATACATTTCAGATAAAATTAAAATGTTGAATTCAATGCATAACATATTCCTATCACGGTTGTTTATATGGAGAAAATGCACCTATATCCCTATAGTGATTCAGTTAATATACATATATCTTTATACTGCATTGAGCAATGGGATTAATTCGTATCACGAGTGCCGAGAGCGATGCAGAGAAAGACATTACCAATATACCCGCATTATTCCACGATAGAATTTATTGCTACGAAAAGGAATGAAGAAGGCATAACGATCCGTTACGATACCATGCTGGCATTCGAGGACTTTTCCTTCGGATGCTTTCTTGAAATTTTTAAATAAAATTTTCGTTAATAAAAGAAAATTTAATTTCCTATTAAGAGCCGTCAGTTTCTCGTTCTTATACGCAATTATCTTTCATTTTTAGTAACTTTTGCTTTGAATTTCTTACGTATATAATAACATAAATTCATAATATATATAGTATAATTATAAAAAGTAAATATTTCTTTACAATATATAGAAACAAATGATTTGAAGTATCTTTTATTGTTTACGTTCAATTTTTGTCTATGTTGCAATTTTGAGTGATATATTAAAATAATAAAATTTGTTAGCAATATTTAATATCAAACAAATACTGATTTAAAATATTTTTGTTTCTTAACACTTGAATAATATTTTTTTTGTATTTTACTCCGTAAAGTAAATGAAAAAGTTACACATTATTTAAATTTGTAGTTCTTGCAAAAATAAAGATAATTTATTGATTTCTCAAAATCTTTGAGGCGATAAAATTCTTTTAACCTTACATTCTTTTTCAGCAGTTAAAAATATTGCATTGGAAAAAAAGTTCGTTATGCTACGAATTTTAAAATTCAAACTGTAATTTTATTAGAAATAAACGAAATTTAAATTTAAAAGAGTTTTAAGGTGGTTCTTTAACAAATCGAGTTACCATGGAAATGTTTAATTTCTTTATATAATAAAGTTGAAATACTGAATTTAATGTGTGTAGGGTAGGTTAATCATGAAATGAAAAAGAAAAAAATGTTGAAAATGTAACTTAATTTAACGTATAACTTAATGATAGATAAGGGATTGGAGACGTTTCTTTGATCAACTACATAAATATTATTACAGAGTTTTTAAAAACGAGATTATAATAGTTTAAAAAATTACAATTGTTTGTAATGATCACAAAAAGGTAATAGGTCAACGGTCATTTTGAAAAGATATTTACATGCATAAACTTACGTACAAATTTAACTTTGAAAAAGAAACATAACTTCACTTTGTTTTTGTTCGGTGATGTAGCTCTCGGTTTATTATGTTTCATATCATATTTCATTAAGTTATACATGTAGTTTTAATATTTTATTCAAATTATGTAAATATTTGTAATTTTGGGTGGGCCATAAGACTCATTGTACATAAGATTCATTATTCAGTTGTTGAGAAACAGAAACTTTATAAATTAGTGTAATTTTTTTCAAGCGATTCTTCTCAGGTTTTATGATAGATTTTAAAAATAGTTGACTCTATATATGAAGAAATTCAATTGGGATAGATTTTGACATCATTTGAACTATTTATTCGACAAAAATGCACAATATTATAGCAACAGTTATAGCGTTCATAAATTGTAATACCGTCAATTGTGAGACAATTGTCCATCTTGAACATTGCGCGATTTAGTTTAAACTGATTGCGGCCAATCAAGAAACTTGTGTCGATCGTCCGTTTGTGCGAGATTATCAAATCAATCGATGTAAGCTGAGTTTCTCGATGTATACATTTTGTTGACACACACACTCTCTCTCTCTCTCTCTCTCTCTCTCTCTCTCGACTGAAATTACTTTTTCCTTCGTATCCAGCAACGAATTTAACATTTGGTAAACGAGCAAGAACTAGCGTTTTAACTTACCGATAACATCAAGACTTTTTCAACGCAATAACGATCAAATCATATCTGAATTACTAGTCTTGTTGATCACATTCTCCTTTTATTAGAGCGTAATTAACTGAATGCAATTATAACGTACAAGAGCAGACCGTGTTTTCCTTCTTGTGAGCCAATTATTTCTCTAAACGCTTCTTTAAACGCATTTTTCCGCGCCTATTGTTACGAAAAAAATACAAACGCGGCACGATAATTAAGATCGCAAACCCGAAAGAGTCTTTGGGAGAAAAAACAAATGCGTAATGCAAAATTCTTTTTACTTGCATTTCCCGGAGCAGCCCGCGGTAGTCTGATTGTATTTTAAAACTCAGGGCACACAAGAGAATAAAAGGTAACCAATGGCACGTAGAAAAACGTAAAGCAATAAGACATATAAAGCAATAAACAAATTAGCCAGTCATAATAGTGAACGTAAGACAATACACTGCTAGTAATATTAACTTAAAAACGCATAGTGGATTTTCTCAAACATACAAAAATATTAATTATAATATTTTTGCATGTCTCAAAAAGTCCATTATACGTTTTTAATCTTGTGGCACCACTTTGTGCCTTTTTAAGGCACATTCAATATCATGTTTTTTCAAAATTCTTATTCAGATTTCAAAATATAAAAAATAAATAAAATATAGTGCAGTTTTTATTATAGTAAAAACTTATTAAAGGTTGCGAAAGTATACTTTTTCTGACTTTATATAGTCCGGAATCATGAAAAACGTACATCGTTTCCTCCAACGATCCAGAATGTAAACTATGATTAAAAATTTCGAAGCGGTGCTGAAGGGTTAAATTAAAATTACCGTTCTTATTAACAGTGTAATGTAAACAGTAACAAATAAAAAATGTTGGTTTGCTTACTGCTTACTTTTTATGTATTTATTATTCTGTGTTGTACACTGTATGTGTCATCAGCGTGCTTGCAGGCGCCCGCATGGATCCAACCGATCGAAATGTCATTCTTCAAATGTTGAATGCAAAGCATTGACACACGGGCCGCTCAGGAAGCGTGACAGACACGAGATACTAGTCGTATACATTGCGATCCGTAAATTTGCAAGGCGGTCAGCGCGACTGTAACATCGCGATTAATACTTGGCATCTGAGATACATGTCATGATTTGCAACAGTTACAAATTGCTTTAATAGATAGAAATTTACCAATGCACATTTCGGAGAATCGTACAGTTTGCAATAACACAAATTCCGTTAAAGCAAGTTTGTCTTCAATCAATTAAGTCGCGCGCGGAGATAGTTTCCTAATTTTTATTTTATAAATAATTAAATTACTCCAATTAAAAGTTACCATTATTAATTACTATTGTATGTTACTAATTTTTCTATTTTAACTTTATTATTTATTATATATTTTAATTATGTAATTAATAATGTAATTTATTAGTATTTGAGATCACTATGTATATAGATTTATTCGATATTTTCTAAAAAATATAAAAAAAATAAAATAACAAGGTATGAGACTTTATTTCTTCTCTGCTAAAGTATATAAAAATTCAGGTAATCATTCCCCAAATAAGAAAATATTATCATTATAATGATGATTTAAGGTCATTTTTTTTTCATTTGATGTCAGTCGATTAATTAACGACGTAAAATAAATGTTACACATTTGTGATAATATATTATTATTATTTAATCGTCATTTTTAATTTGTATTTGATAAATAATGGATAACATTATAAATTACTATCTTTATTAATTAAGCAATAATTGCAAGTAAAAAAGTATATATACTTATTTACTTTTCTAATAGCATAATTTATTGGCACAATACTGACGCAGTATATTCCTAGTGCATGCCAATGTTTGAACACTATATCGCCAATGAATTATTCGACCAGGATTGCAAGTGCTTATTGCTTAAATAAGGAAAATAATAATCGACGATGTTAGTATATTTTTATTCATTATAGTTACAAATTTATTTCACAGAAAAATAAATTGTATCTTAGCCTATATTACGTACTGTGTAAGATTACATATGTCATAACGAGAAACATTCATCATCTTACACAATACATAATATAAGCTAACAATAAGATATAATTTATTTTTCTGTATCATGTTATAATTTGATACGTAAAGCTTCTTTTTGTGATTTTGTTGATACAAGAAACGTCATATTGACACAGACGTTATATTGATGACTCTTGCTATTTATTGTTGTTAGATCATAAATTAAAATAAATTCGGTTTTAATTGATTCTACAAATTTGCCATTAACTTGGGAAAATACGATGAATTTCTCTGCAATTTATGGAAATCGTAAATTCATTACTAGTTAATTGATTCTTAACTAATAGCTGATACATCTTTGACAAAACGGCAATCTTAAAGTAAATAATAGCTGCGGAGTAATCGGTATTGACAGGTGTGTCTACATGTTTATGATAGCACGGATGATTCAGCCGTTGCTTGCTGTATTTGTGCAAACACTCGATTGGCGCGGGCGATGTGCTGATGTTTTCGCGGCGAGAAATATAATTGTAGGATAGCACAGCTAAAGGCGCATGGTCCAGATTTGCGATGAGTATGTATGAGAACACAAGGAATTAGGAAATTTAAGTCTTTGGCATAAAACAAAGGGCAAGTACGCACAAATAATAATTCGGGGCAAAAATTATAATACTCATAAGATGAAAGATATTTTCTCCTTTCTTAAAAATAATATGATATATTTTAGGCAAGAAAAGTCTTTAAAATGTTCTTTATACAAGAAAAAAGTGTACGTTTGTATTATATGTATGTTGTAACAATACACAAATAAATTTCTCTAAGTATAATGTATTGTATAAAACAATGCGATATTTTCAGTCAGAAAAATATTTAAAATATTTTTACAGAAACAATATACATATATACAGCATCATTTTGCTTAACTAGGTAAATCTGATTAATTTTCAACAATGAGCTCGAATATCAGGCATTAATTTTAATTTTCTAAAGTGCTACTTAATTAGTTAGCAAACTCGTTTATCTCGAAATAGTAGATATTATAATAATTAAAATTCGATTGTTTTTGTACAATTTTGAAATTGTACTATTTCATTTGTGCAATTATAATCTACAATTAACAACATATAATTATAAAATAAAATTATGTTCACATTTATTACGTGAAAAAATGGTTGAAAATAAAACTTTCCACGTTAAATAGAAATTTATCCGTATAATGCCGAGCTCTGCTATGAAGTTACGCTTCCCGAGAATCAATTGGCCTTAGGTATGCCAATTTAGATGGAAATGGCCTACTTTAGCTTTTATGGCTAAAGTTTCTCTTATCGAAAGTATTTCAAAGAGAAAGAGAGAGAGAGAGAGAGAGAGGAGGGAGGGATAGAAAGGGAACGAGGGAGAAAGATAGAGGGAACGCCAACGCACGTTATTATATTCGCGTAATCACATCACATTCATTGTAATGGCTATTGAGGAATGCGTTAAATATCTAATAACTTACTCTCCTCCTCGGAAAGATCCTCTCCTAGACACTGCAACACCGCTCTAAGATCCGACGCGGTGATATACCCACGATTATGTTTGTCGAACACCTATATACAACAAGCAAACAGAAAAATCCAATTAAATCCATAGAAGGACAAATCTCTCCACTGCCTGAGAGAAAAATCTTGATATTTGTGTGATTATAATTGAATAGAATAAATATGATTAAGAGCTCCGCACACATTTTATAGTTACATACATACACTGCTATAATGCTATTTATAACAATTGTATTTAGTTATTATTTATAGTTCTATAAAAAAGTATATAGTTGCCACAGAAAATGACTAGAAATTATAATTAAATTATAATAATTGCAATAATTTTTTGTGTGTGCTTTAAATAAAGATGTACATAAAAAAATACCAGAAATGGCAAATAGCGCAAAATTTTGGTCGCATCGACCTAATTTCTGTATTAACAATTTCTTCAAAATATGTAAGATGATCGAAATAATCGCTAAACGCGACGAGAGAAATCGACGCCAAGTTTGTTGTTACATCCCTTGTTCTGTCGCTGAATTTCTCCCGTGATCGCATAATGACTCTCAAGGGGGAGCAAAAATAAATATTATTTTTCTTTTTTTCCTCCAAAGATTATCCCTTCTCAAAGCTCGTTCTTTCTCTTTTATAAAGACATTTCGCTTTTGTTTTCGCTAATTATTATAGTAAGTAGGAACGTTTTGACGGACATTGATTTTCCCGGGGAAGAAAACCGAAGCGAAACAGAGATAAAGTGACTGGCAAGGAAACAATTATTCTTCCTTATTATTTATTGCACACAGTGGTCAATTCGACTAGCACAATTTGTAAATCGGGATCGAAGCGACGAGCAGACGCAGACTCGAATTACCCAGATCATTTACGAAATACAATCGGAATTGATGCTGAACCAGGGAATTGCTTCCTGAGAAACATTTGTGTCTGACAGCAATACAATCAATTATGTTGCTACCAACAACAGCACCTCGTTCAATGACACTCTATTGAGATAATGAGTGAAGCATCTTGGAAAACGTCATACTCCAAGAAAAGGATTATTCGCAAGGATCTTTGTCTCCCGTTTCCGTTACGCTCGCGATCGCAAAGGATTACGAGAGAGCAGTTTGGCGTTTAACAGTGAGAGACAATGCAGAAACGTGTAGTAATACAAACAATATTGTTACTACTGACTCACTCGCGCTAGCATCGCCAGGTTGTTTCACTCGGCTTGTTTCAATTCGGTTACACTAATGAGTAGTTATTGCAACTATAGTGGCGGGCTTACAAATGCGTTGCCAAACTCCGTTCGCAATCTCCTCAGTCCGATGTCAGTCGAATGGCGCATCTTTTGTCCGTCCACGAATCCGAATTCCACATCAAAGAGGCTTACCTTGAGTATAAAACCGTTGCTTTACGTATATTTCCAAAAGATTGATTTCACTTTATTTAATGATGATAAATTTTTAATATTTTGTATATTATATGAGTTAATAATTTATATTACATTTTCGATTTTTTATTTTACATTGTATTCTCCATTTTAGTTACAAAAACGACACAACCTAAAATGTGTCAGTCTTGTAGAAAATATTATAACTTTTTGAAAATCTAAAAGACCGATACAAGTGCTATTTGATGGACTGTCAAGTTAACTTAGTTTACTCTTGATAATTAAATAGAATAAGCTTTATTTACTTAACTTATTCATGATGATAACTAAAAAATTATATTTTTTTATATGAGGCACTTTTGAAATAAAGGAATGATATATAAATCCTAAATACATCTTTCAAATCTTATCTATAATACCTGGTTCAAAACCTTGCTTTAATCATTGGGCTTTAAGTTATAAGCACTAAGAAGTAATTCTCCCATTTCTTAACGCTAAATAAGTCCTCGATATGTGCATCAACCAATGAGAGACTAAAAATAACGGTTGCAACACGTAATGAAATTTTGAATGTCAGTGTATCGCGAGTGATGAGATCTGCAGTATTTGACAACATGGAAAGCAAAATTGACAAAATTGATGCTGAGGTTCTCGTCAAATATGTCGAAGTATTTTAAGATACTTATTAACATTCTTAAATTGATAATAGATTTAATTTGTGATCTCATTATTTCAATTTCAATTTATAATTGCGTTTTAAGTCTGACAGTAAGCACAGCGCACAGTTTGTATTACTATCGGCAAATTTCACCAACGTCGGTTAAGCTAACCGACGGTTAAAGTATCAACCGTGATTGGTTCATTCTGATCAAAGACAAATGCGATTGGATAATTCCATTGGAATTAACCGTCGGTTAGCTTAACCGACGTTGGTGAAATTAGCCTTAAAAGATATGGATTTATAAAATTTATATATATGAGTATTATTATAGGCATTAAGATAATACCTTGATTCTATACTGGCCCCCCCTTTTCTTAATTAATTTACTTAAAAATATTTTTTTACATAAAATATGTCATCAGTTGAAATATTAAAATATTTTATGTGCTATATATTGCTACAGTATTAATTTATTCTTCCAGAAGTAATCACTCATTCTTTTGCCTTGTATCACAAATATATTGTAATAAAATATATATTAAAAACAAAATTATTTAAAACATACAAAAGCCTGTGAGAAAACGTACGTGTGTACGAATATTAAATATTTAAAATCAATTCCTATTGTTTCTCGTTCAATTTTGGACTTCATAACGCGCAATTACAGTTATTATACAGAAAATCGTATAGACAATCAATGCTCTATAAATCACTTGAGGTACCACTTGTACGCACAATATCTTTATGTTTGTACTTATGTATTACGATAAAACAAGCTAAGTGCCATGCTAAGGTATATTTTCGCAGCGCGGAACCTCGGTAGATAGGCAGATATTTGTCACTTTTCCTCGGTGGAAATCACCAGAGTGATTCCGTTTCCGACGAAAGTCAGAAGGGAAAGTGCTGCGCCTCCGAGGAAATGGGAAATAGAAGCTTGGAAAGAAACGCTGTCGCCGAGGAGAATCGTCCTAAGTGACATTTTGTCACGATCTGGATCATCTCGACTCTCCCCAATGCCTATTCGAAAATATAGGATCACAAGTCGTATATAAGTCGTAAGAAATTATCCAATCGTAATCGAATATGAGAAAAATAATCAACTATGATTAGTCAATTTCTTACGGCTTACAATCTTATTACAGAACATCTTATTATAGCACAATGCGGCGATGTCGATCGTGGGAAATTACAATTAGATCGTTACAGTAATTAGTAAATTATTCAGCCCAGCGGACCATCCGATCATTACGATTGATCGATATTGTGGTCTGTTTACACTCTGTTCTAGGTCTGAGCGTTTATAGAAATAGCCGCCGTTAATGCAATCATCAGCAATAGTTAATTACAATTATAATTGCAATTGTTGAATAATTTAATTAAAGTTATAATTATCAGCACTTTAATAAAGTGTTCTATGTTTATTCCCGATGCCTAGTGTATATTCTCTAATTTGATTGTAGTAAACATTTTCCCATTTGACGACGCAAATCGATACTCACCCCGCAGCTAAGAAACTAATAAATGTCGATTAATGATAGATACGTATAATTTATTATTAAATAATTAATCAGTTTTTAATCTTGAGGCTCGACAAAAGGGCAACGGATAAGATTTCAAATCTGTGTTCATAACTGGAGCAAATTTTAAATGATAGATCCAAAATGGCGGTCAAAATGACTATCAAAACATGGTGAATTCTGATATTAATGAAATATAAATTTTTAATATTCTTAATTCTTAATATTATATATATATATATTTATAAATTTTTAATGTTTTATATATAAAATTTTACATATAACTCATAAGCCAAAGTTAATTTTCTCAAGTTAGCCATCACATTGAATTCGCCATTTTAATTTTTTAAATTTTGGTTGCATATTTATAATCAGCGATTCTGAAAATCTACATGTATTAAAATTCAGCAAAATACATTCAATGGAACAATTTGTGTAACAAAGAGGTAAAATCGCATCTATTTAATATAATCATTTGTTTTTAACAAGTAATCAATTATGCCTATCAGTGCCACCGAGATTTCGCGATATTTCTTATCAAATAATGTGTGCCTCGATTGCACGCATCGTGTACGTTCGGACGGAACATCTATACGGATTTATGTCCCAAAAATGCGCGTCCTGATATTAGAGGTTGTAACGCGTGGCTTTTTCACCGGAGGATTACATGAAAATAAATCACCCCCTACCTCTCACGCGCTCGTAACGTTGCCTGTCCGATAAGAGCGAACGAAGAACGTTACGCGATTACTGTTCATTAGTATGCTAATGCGAACTAAGGAATCTCTCGCGTTTTTCTTCCCCGGAAGTAAAGTTCAATGTGAAACTGCTTGCGCAGCGATCCTACGTGGGCATCGAGATTCTCCCGAGATACATACGTTTTATTTTTGGTTTTTTTTCCCTCCCGCTTGTTTTTTGGCCTTCGTTTGGAAACCTGCATCAAGTTTCGAAGTCTTCGTTGAAAAATGTCAGCATTACGTTCTCGCGACGATTCACGATATTTTAAAACTTGAATTATGGCTTCTGAAACTGCGAACGGCGATCGCTCGCATTTGTATCACGATTACATGCCCATGGAAATCCTAGAAAAATATATGTATACGTGTATTCCCTCAGAGTGTTACTATGTATATTTAAAAAAAAAAAGAGAGAGAGAGAGAGAAACCGCTTATGCGTTAGTCGCAACGTTTTTCGTCGACGTTGCCTCGTAGTTCAAATGTCATGAAACTGGTGAATCTTCAACGACTCTTTGCCACCTTCCAGTTCGATATTGCCTGCAACAGATACACTCGATTGCCATTATTTGTTTTTACACACTCTCACATTTGTTTGCCGGACCTCTACTCGTTTTTCTCGCTTCTTTTATCCTGCCGGGGCCACACCGTGCAACATTCCCTGTTAGTACATTGTTTGCCTCTTTTGTTGTCCAGGGGGGAATTGTTGTTGTGGATTTTTGAGCTGTTACGTGCCACGCATACGGTCTCGCTTTTATCTTGCGCTCGATCCCTTTGTTACCCGAATTGTTTCATTTTATTTTTTGTTCAAAATTTCAGTGGCCCCTCCTAGAAATGATTAAATCATCGCACCGGCAGGTACCGTGCTTGTATAAGTCCGGATAAAAGGGCATCCTGCAAGAATCACGAACGCGATACAAGATAAATTTCGCCCAGATCGTAAACGCCGTTTGGATATTAGATTTTACGAGGTCTCGAGAGCTTCTGGTATTATTATGCAATATAATATCTTGCCTCTCACACGTGCGGAAACTTCTCTTTTCTCTTTTTTTACGCCATAAATCTTGTTATCTATCCGCGATACCCTTCGACAGGTTGCGGTTGAGAGTCGTCCCATACCCTTTTTACAATCCCCATCGAGTCGCTCTTCCATTTCGGTCGCTTGTTTCCCACCCTTTACACGTTTTCCCGTGCTCTCTCTTTCCTTCGCTTCCCTCCTATCTTGCGTCTTTTATTTTAGACACGAGGTACGATTCAGTGCGCGATAGTGGCGATGTAACGGTGGTAGTCGGGTCGCGAAGATTAAAATATCGACTTGGTGACTACAATACGTCACGTTTGGCCTTAATGCCCCAATCGTTAAACACTTTAGCGAACTATGCAGTTTAAAGAAGCGGAAGTACTTCATTGTTCCGTTGTTGCGCACTGTAAATTCTATACAAACGTAGAATACGAGGCGATATGCAAACAGTCGCATTTCAAAACATTTTACAGTCGACAATCATCGTGGCATTTTCAAAGATATTAAAAAAGGAATATCTTGCAAAGTTTTAGTATATAAATAAATCATAACAAATTTTTAGTGTCTTTGTCGATAAAATTAATTAAATAAAACAGTAATGAATAAGGAATTCTCTGAAAATTTTTATTACAAAATAATGATCAAAGAGCTTCAACTGGCTCTAAAAAAAATGTAAAAATTACGTAAATAATAATATGCAAAATGTCACAATCGTAGAAATGTACAAAATTATTTTTACACAAATTAGTACTTTTATCTCTAATTATATAAATATATTTTTGTGACAGAAAATTACAATAATAATTACCATATTTTATAATTTTTATAAACGTCTTTGTAACGTTATATACATATAATATAATTATAATATTATTTGTATTTTTACAATTTTATATATGTATCAAACATATCTTAAGAAAAATTGTACATAATTCGTTAACAAATTATTACATAAATATTATCTATTTTTATAAATATAACTTCAATTGTATATATTTATTTTTGTAAATTATTTGATTACTATAAAAAGATAATTTTGACTAACAATAAGACAATATTTTTCACAATAAAATTATTTTTAGATTAAAAATTTTCATTAACTTCTAAATATTATAATATTAATATTCTTTTAAAGATGCTTATTAACACCAAAAATTATTAAATTGCTTGTCAATTAAAAAGTTATATTACTACTTTCAATAGTGATATTTTATTACATTTTCTGCTCATGAATGTGTTTTAAGAAGATTTCGGTGCGCAATTTGCAGAACCAGAGGTATGTATATAAATTTACATAGAAATATTTAAGCACTAAGATCCGCTTTGACCAAATAATTTCTCTTATTTAATTAAAAATAATTTTATTTATATAAGTAATTACACTTACGTGTGTAAATGTGCATCTTAAACAGTGAATTCCAAAACTATTCATTAAAATTAATGTAATTTTACACGAAATTTTTTTACAGTGTAATAGTATAATATATTTGTACAAATATATATATAAAATAAAGACGAATTAGACAAGAAGACTTAATTCTTTACTGTAAAATTATACAAAATGCCAAGATCATTCTGTCATCAAACTGTCACTAAAACGAGTTTAAACTTGTAACTATTATGCATAATAATGCATATCGGTACGCTTAAAAAAAAAATCTGAAAAACCTCAAACGGATGATGATACATAATCCACGAAGATAAGGAGAAACATACGTCACGATACGACACTAGTATCTGAATACGCGTTATAATAAGACAACACAGAAACTTCAGCAAACGGCCAGAAAGCAATCTTGAACAATAAGGAGTCCATGTAGGAGCAAAATAAATTTAATAATAAAAAAGAAATTCTGCACAATAGCTTTTAGAAATGATGGACAACGGAAGCGGATAGGAACCGGCGGGAATAGGAGCGAATTTAATGAAGGGCAATTAGACCGTCTGAAAATAAATCTGATAGCACGGACTCGCAAAGACCGAGGTAGCGCAACAAGGACAATAAGTCGTCGTGCCCGAGGACTCATTTATATTTATGCTTGCAGTTTTATTTCGCTAGAAAGAAACACTTCCCCTACTCACGCCATTTCCTGTGTTTTTCTAGCTGAAAATGTGACTGAAAATGTCAGCCGTTTTAAATATAATTGTTATGTTAGATATAAGTAAGAATCGCCTCAGAAACAATCGACAAAGAAGCGGAATTCGAGCTCGTATTAATCGCACACACCATGTCTTTATTAAATTTTTATATAGATGAAAATTTAAATGAAGTACATTTAAAATAAACTTAAACGAAATAAATTCTCTATTAATTATACAAAACGTCAGCGTACCATTAATCAATCTAGAAATTAATAAGGTAAATGTTCTAATGACTGAACTATAACAAGGTATATATAATCAATTCTATTATTATTATTATTATTGATTATTAATTAGTAGAATTACAAAAGAAATTAATATCTACAAATGAAACTTTGTTTTGTCGGTGATTGAAAAATATTATCATATTAATTTCAAACAGATCACTTAAAAGTGAAATTTTATTAATATATCATATCATATTGGCTGTACTGGTAACAGTGAATTTCTAATAAAAAATGAATTTTTTAAATTTAATTTGCAATTTTTTACAATTGTAAAAAAACATGCTACATGTTTTAGACAAACATAGTCTTTACAATATTTTAAAAATATGACTGTCTCTGTGAAACTAGAAACGACGAACAATTTTTCGCAATAATTTGCAGTTAAAAATATGTTTTTATTCATCCATGGTACAAAATCTTGATACAAAATATTTAAATTACAAATATATTGTTGATTTTTCAATCACTATAGGTCACATCAGTTATTTTTTGACATTTACCATATTTACAATACTTTTATGATATTTGATCGTTTATTCATCGAAATATTTATCCGTCCGTATATATCGCTTTTAAATTCGCGCCAAAGCGTGAATCCTTCAATTCTCACATAAACACTTCAAGCGTGCTATTTGATCAGAAAGAAGAGACAAAAATGCAACAGAAACCTTGGCATCCTCGAGAAAACATTGAAAAATAACACCACCGCGGCCAGAATTCACCTGGGTAACCAGACAAACGACAGAGAAGTGGCTCAGACAGACGGTAGTAGACAATCCAAAAGAATGGTCGAGCTAAGAGAGATGCTTTGGCAGAAATCCTCCGCGAAGCCGGCGTCATTAGGATGTATTGTGGCGTAACAGTTTGACATACTTCCTTCTAGCACGCGGCGGTTACCCGACTCGCCCAGGTGGATTTCTTCTCCATCTCTGTCGGTTCTTCTCGGATGCATCTGCAGTCTTCCAGCCACCGACTCCGCGCGCAATCCTAAACATACATTGCTCAGAACTCGACAATTTAACTAACACCGTCCCGACGCAAGAGTGTTCTGTTCAAGGCTCAATTTTTATATTAAAAAAGTAGATAAGAAAAAATGTTACTATATTCAATGTAATAAAAATATTTAATATAAAAAGATTAACGTAATCCACCTGTGGATCAAAGAACAATTTATTTTGTTGTAAAAATCGACAAAGAATCGTTTTACTTGTCTAACTAAAAATTTAGCTACAGATACAGATTTAAAAATATAATTATGTAGAAATTTATGTAGAACTTAAAATAATTAGGTATACAGGATTTTCCAACTGAATGTTAGAATTTTAAAACGTTTTTGCATTGCATCATGCTTGAATTTTCTACATAATTATTTGATACAACAAAATTATTTTCATATTTTTATTTACTTAAAGCTTTAAATATTGAAAACAAAATAATTTTTCCTATATTGTTAATGTTTTCAGTTAAAGGCAATTACAAAAATGCTTTTTTATAATTAAGAAATGGAAGAAATCTCACGTATGAGTGTATTTACTGAATAAATCATTGAAAATAATTAATTGAAATAATGGTTTAGTTAGATGAAATAATGGAATATCTAAACCTAGATCTACTATACGTAAATAATAAATTGTATAGTAGGTGCTGGTTTGAATCTTAGTTGAAATATTTAAATTTCAATATTTTCCGCAATAAATTTATTTACAGGGGTTTATTTAAGATATATAATATATTTCTCAGCATTAGATTATTAAAATAATCGAGCGCAAAAGTGGATTTTCACAATTAACATTTACAAAATGCAAATGTTGAAGCGAAACGAAACGTTCGTTAACGCTCGATTCGTATTCTCGTTCGGTCCGACTCATGAATTGTACATCAAAGAAAGTTTTAAATAAATTCTACATCGTTTGTTGTTGCTCGTCAGATCCACCTTTGGTCAGAACGACCTATGCGCAGGTGGATACACGAGAATAAAAAAAAGACTCGACAACTGTAACTGGTATTAACTGCAGAAACGTTTCGACCTTTTATTCTCAGATCTAAATGGTACAAATAAGGGCTCGTCGACAGTAAAGAAAGAAATCATATATCATGATTATGATATATGTGCGTTTCACTTTATTTAGAAATTTTTAATTTCTAGAAAAACATTTCTAGAAAAAATTAAAAGATAAACTGCTTGCGCTTTTTACAGTAGGGAAAAAATTGAGTACTTTCAGTAAAACTGTTTAGCTGAAGCTTTTTTGAACAGCAAATAGCAATTAAACATTTTGTTTTATACATGTACAATTTTTAACAAAATTTAGTTATTTTTACGAAATATACATTTTTCTGCTTTGTGAGTAACAAAAAACATTTACTTATATTGATATATAGTTTTATTTATATCGAACACTAGCACAACTAAATTGTTCATTTTTTATAAATAAATGTTTTGACTATATTTCAATTAAGTAATTGTGTTTGATTACATTTTATACTAGATATTTTGTCGTTACAACCCAAATTTTAATTCATAGAACAAAAATTTTTGTTAGTATACGTTTGTCATTAAATCGACAAAGCTGATGCAACTGAAAAAACTTGTTAAAATGAAAAGTATAATGTTTCTGCAGACACGATTGTACATATATAAGTACACGTAAAAATTAGCCAGTCTGTATTCTTATTTCGCCAGTGATAATTGTACAAATGGGATAAAACCATTTGGAGTGGATAAAAGTTCTTTCGTGTGAAAGAATTAAGCACACTGTGCGGAAATGGAAAAAACCGAAGAAGGAAGAAGGAAATGTGCGGAAGGAAAAGGGCGAAGATGACCTTTGTCGATCCGACGAAAACGAGGGTGAATCTCGTGACTTGTACGCGAATCTCGGATAGTATACGCTTTCGAGTTACGAAATTTGGTTCGTGAGGACGTCAGTCACGATAAGCAATGTTGGCGCAATCCCCATCGAGGAGAGGAAGGGATGGTAAAACGGAAAAATGTGACCAGGTTGACGAATAGCGCAATGAATGGGGCATGCATGCCTGGATGACAATTGTCGCACAAAACGCCGTCCTTCAAAAGCGACGTACATCTTCCGACGAAGAATAGCCATTGAAACGGGGGAGAAGTAGAAGAGAAGTGTGGGTCCAAAAGAGGATGTTGCCGAAAACGAGACGTGTTGGGAATGTTTAGAACCATGGCGGTTCCACGCCACGGTTAATGGACGGTTCAGTCGTTCTTACGCGAACTTCCGGCGCACTCAGGCGTTCTGCCTTTTTACTATGGCAGCTCCGAGATATATCCGCGAAGGAAACTGTAAAGCGAATTGCAGTTCGAGACGAAGTGCGCGTTAAAAGGAGACGAGTTTCCAGAGGGAAATTGGCACAGCACGCTTTACTCCACACGGAGTGTGTATTAAGTTACACGAACATTACATAGAACTCCTGTTTGAAGGAATGAGAAGCGATACTGTTTGTTCATCTATTCTTGTCCGTCTTTCTCTCCCGAGAGCGTGTTTCCTTAAGGCAAATACCGGAATGGTCGAAATTAGTCGAACATGAATTAATTAAGTCATTCAAACCGCTACTATGTTTACTTATTGAAATCAACGCAGTTCTGATCTATTCACTTTCTTCGTTACAACTCAATGCGGGTAGGGGATTATGTAACTTTTTTCTCTAGGGCGAAAACGCGAAAAGTGAAAAGTTTCCATTACCTTCAACGATACAAATTTTTACTTTTTACGTTTCCGCCTTATGAAAAAAGTTAATGATCGCACGAACGACTTTGCTGAAGTTAAAAACTTAGCTAGATACAGATCTGAAAATAATTTTGTCCTATTAAAATAATTATCAATTAATAGAAATAATCCTATTTTCGATCAAAACGGGAAGATCTCAGTCCTTAATAACATTAAATGTAAATTTTTACAAAGAATTGTTTTAGTTTTACAAAGTACACTGATAAAGTTTGTTTCGGACTTGAAATATCAACGCAAACTAAAGCTGAAATTATGGATCAATTCTAAGTAGAATCATAAGACTAGTAACATGTTCTCGCAAAAGACTTAGGAATAATTTACAAGTACTTATAACTTTATGCAATATCTTTATAGACAGCTTCTTGCTAGCCATAAGATTTTACTTTACGATATATATTATATATATATATATATATATATATGTGTGTATATATACGTAGATATTTATGAATAATCGTACATTTTATACGCGACATACATTTTATATATACGATATATATGCATAGAATTATGTATCAGTCATAAGTTTTTACAAGTTTTACGAGAACAAGTTACGAGAAGCCTTATGATTCTGTTTAAAATAAATATCCATTGATATCTTGAGAATTTTAGATTAATCATCTATATTTTAGTAGTATAAAATAATAATCTTAAAAACCTAAAATAATTATGTATGACGTCAAATATAATTGATAATTTTGTAGACAGTTTTGAGGTTTCAGCAACCAGTTTGTCTCTTACATAATTAATTTGATGGTTTAACAATATTATTTCTAGATTTATATCTAGCTAAAAATTTTTACACGAAAAAAATTGAAATATTCATAAGTAAATGTTATTTTTGAGATATTTTCTTCGATGTTTATTAATAAAATTTGACTGTGATAACGAAATATACATATGAAAGTTATTTTGAAATATACATTTCTGTAAAATTATGTATCTCAGTAATTCTAAAAGAATAAAATAAAAATGATTTATATTTGCTAAAAACAAAATTTTATTTCGCCAAATTTAAATAAAATTTTATTTCAATAAAATAAACATTATATCCAACAAATAAATTGTTAAGTATCTTTTTCTCAATGAAGATAATTTAGTAAAATTTTTTCCCTTGTGAAGAACTGACAGCTGACTGACAGCATAGATATTTAAGTCAGAACGGGAATCAACAGAGAATCAGTTAGCCGAACAGAAATAAATGTTACGGCAGACGTGCTGAAATATCGAGTTCCGTATTCTGTTCACTTTCACTTCGTTCCGGCTTTGCTTGAGTTTCGTTTTAAGCTGCTCGGAAAATTCTACGATCTTTTAGCATATTTTCGGAATAGGGGCTATACCGATATAATTAAATCACTATACGCGAGATCCTTTTGTTGTCAGACAATGTAAACTTAAGTTTATTTGCGAAAGCCTGACATTAAACATCATGGCTCGCAAAATCTCAAACTCGCTTCAAATGCATAAATTAAAGCGTAAAGTTAATAGAGATCAATTTTTGATTGATTACAAATGTCATCATTACTTTGAATGACTATACACATCTTTGAAATTGGTTCATCTAGCCTTCTTATATCACGACTAATATTATATTTGTCATACGATAAATTTTTCAAATGTGTTAGCTGCAGGACAGAGAGATTCTCAGATTCTATAGCTAATCAAGAGGCTTGAAAAATTTGTCATAGATTAAATGTAATACCAGCCTAAAACTGCTGTCGCGTGCTAGACATTTTGCGTTTAATTCACTAAAAGAAATGCAAATTTCTATTTTATGCTAGAACATTTGCTTTGTACAACGTAATACTTTTTTTTATCGGATAATAATAAATTAAATTACCCTTCTCTCTCGATATCGTCGTGACTGTTGTAACTTTAATCAGGATCCGACTTCAATTAAATATCATCCATAGAAATAAAATCTCTTGGCTTCTCAGATATTCAATGTAAATCGATTTGTATCGTTATCCGAGCACCTTGACGAGAAACTCATTTACTTCTGAAAACGATATCGAATTCAGATGCACCGACGTTTCTTTAATCGGCATGAATTTTCGCAGGAAGGATATCACGGCGGGTCCCAAAAAACATTGTAATCGCATTGGTTTCATCTATCTAGTGATTGCATCATGAGTGGGAAGTGAGACAAAACTTTCCTCCTTTTCTTTCTCCTCCTGAGGAGACCTCTTTTATTTGCGCGTAGGTGGGAATTGCGGCTGCAGGGAAGGAATGCAAAAGGATGTAACGACCAAAAAAGAATCCAAAATAAATTCACATTCAACGATTTTGACTTTGCGAAACGTATAGAATCTTCATTTCATTTGTGACAGAAATTTCGACGGTAATAATCGAGATCATTGAACGCTTGACTTCTCATTGCTCAACTTCTCTCGATCGTAATAAGCCTCCTAAGATTAGCGACTTTACTGGAATTGTTATAATCGGTCCCGCTTGGAGGAGACGAGCGAATTCGATTGTTTTATCATCATAACTTTCGCCGTCACTCATCGTTCGAGCAGGAGGGATCCTGTCAAAAACGTCGCTAAGTACATTAAAACAGGGACACGTTCAATTGGAAAATATCGCGAAAGCATTTTGAAATCTATTCATGTAAAGTGAAACGTGAAATCTTGGATGTATTCAACTGGAAAATCTGAGAAAAATACCTTAAAGTATATACCAGCTTAGATTGAAACTAATAAAATTCCAAATGTTTCCAAGTGAGTAAAAGAAGAAAAAAAAGAGGATCTTCTTTTGCAAAGCAACAATTCCATGCATTTACGGTTGCACTTGTTACTCAGTTTGCGACAATATATTCGTCGTTTTCCCGATTCCCCAATTCAGGTGTAACGTTGAATTGAAACAACCTCGTTTCGGAAGTCGGACACGAGGGAGAAAGAGAGAGAATTAGATTTGGGATTTCGTAAAATCAAGTGTCGCATGTCCTTCGCAACTGAATGAGACTTGGCGGTAACTAGCAGCAGACCGATCTGGTAACGCAACCTGAACAAATACCAGCTTACTTGTAAAAGAGGACTGTACATCCCCTAAGTGAGAGACGTAGCATGCTTCCAACGAAGTCGACACTCCGTGTTTTCCGTCCTCCTGTAACCTCTTTCTCTCCGGCTTTCAGGGCAAGAATTCGTTTCCACATAGTCTCTTTATACTAGTCTATCTCACACAGAGAGACTTTTCGCCCGTGGATTTATTACCTTCATTCTAGAAGTTTTTGAAACTTCCGACAACTTTCGCCTCGCGTCTTTAGGTGTCTATTTCTCTCGGTGGATCATTTACACTTCCCGCTATTACGATCGGGATAAATTGTTAAGTTTCCTTAAGGGTCGCAAGATTTCGTGTACTTAAAATGCAAAACGGTTTCAATCTGTGATGATTAATTTCACGCGCGAATGCAGGCGCATTCTTAATCCCCCGTAACGAGAAGAAAATTATCAGCCATATTCTTAACCCTTTGCGTCATGATGGGTTTTTCAGAGAACCATGCACTTTCGTCTACTTAGTTTTTAATTATTTTGATGAATTCCTTGTTGTTAAATACCAGTTTTTTTATTTTTGTAGAATCTCTAGAATATGAAGACGTGTTTAAAAAACAGTAGATAATTATCAATTTTTATTTGTATAATTACTATATAAACAAATAGTTAAAATTTGTTTTTGACTATGCTCTTTTGAAAAAAAAGTTCTGATATTTTGCGACCAATTTGAGCATCCTACAAAATTATTTTGATAATCTAATTATTTTTAAATCTGTATATATAGTTAATTGATCTTTTAGAGATTTCTTCAAAACTGTTCTTTCCGTGCATTTAACGCATAAAAAATTATATCCATTCCTTCATCCCGTCCTGAATAATTATTTATATAAAAAAATTTATATAAAAATTTATATAAAAAGGTGTATACCTGTCAAAAATATATAACTCTTTTCTTGCGATTTAGATATGATAACTCTATTCCTGCGGCAACAGTCTAGGAAGCCGTGTCGCGTTACGGAGTATTTCGCGCTGATCTTGGTTTATCTCTGGTTTGACATAAAGGCACGCGTATACGACGGACAGATGCATTATTCATACAAGAATACCCTTGCCGACAACAAGCAAGAAAACGCAAACGCTCCGTGATCCTTTTATCTTCTAGCGTTTCGCGCCCATAAAATCAGAGTGCAATCCTGACTACATGTATGTCTTCATATAATATGTGTAATTAGTAAAGTATATATAATATATATAATTAATGTAGTATATGTTAATATATATCGTACTAATATTATCTAGATTCCTGATTAAGCGGATCAGGGTATCTATTAATTACCTATTTTTTAAAGAATATTTTTGCATATAGTTTCCCGATGAAAAAAAGAATATTCTAATGCCAAGATATTAACCTTTTTCTTTTTCTTCTTCTTATTCTTACGTTAGATTTCTGACCTGCGTTACTGTGTTATATAGATATTAATCTCTTTATTTGATTGGATAATACGCAAAAAAGTTAATCATTTCATGTCATTTCAATCAGAACTGGTTATACTGCATAACTTTTAATTTTTTCTAAATTTGATAATATCATCACTTACTTATCAGTGTGCTTTAAAAGTTAAAAATTTTTTGAAAATTTTTATCTCCATGTTATGATTTCTTTTATATAAAAGCATAAATTTTAATATTAAAGTTGAGTGAAACTTTTTTGGTATCACATTACATGAGAAAGGTTTTTGTGATTATGTGGGTGGAATTGTTAAACAGTTGGTTTCCAAAAGACTTGAAAGAATATTCTCTGAATAAAATTTCACTCCACAAGCATATTTGCATTTTTTAAACATAAAGCATTTTATTTACCCTTATCAGTGTCAATGACGTTTAAAAAGATTCTGCATTATTGGAAGAAAGATTCAATAATACAAAAACTAGTTTCGAATACAAGAAAAAAGCATCACCTCATCTGTCTCAAATCAAATAAAATGTATACTATGAGACATCAGACTTTGCTAAATAATTTTATGCAAATGTTTCTTCTTATATTATAGTTAAATAGTCTAATTGCGCAAACTTTTCGGTTTAGCAAAAAGTTCGGTATTAATGAAATAGTAGTTGATAAATATATCTGATACTTTTGTGTGTGCTAAAAACTTAAAAATTTGTTAACTCTTAAAACAGATAAGTAAGTAGTAACATTACCGAAATTTTTTTTAAATTACAAAGTAATTTTAACTTAAAGCAAAAAATTATTAATTCAGTATATTTGCGTTTATAAAGCTTAGATTATAAATATTTCGTTATAAATGTGCAACGTATAAAAATCTTATATTACATAGTAACCTATTTCCTTGGACATAAAATTTACATATAAATAGCAATATTGCACTGTTAAATTCATTATATCAATTTATATTTAATTTAATTATTATTTTTAATAATTTCTATAAGTCGCAAATTGCTACTACTCAACATGTTAATTTAATTAAAACACAGCAAGAAAAAAAGAAAACTTTTAATTGTTAAACTAAATTTTAAGTGCTTAAATAATATATATATTGTGAATTTATATACTACCTATGTAGTCATTTAAATTACGTCGAATTAATTTTTCGGTATTGAAATGCAAATTTGATTAAACTATAATAGTAACATCACAAATTAAAATTGTCTAATAATTTGATAATTTGATACTCATAGAGATCTTATAAAGATCTTAATAATGTTTAATTAAGATAATAAAGTTAATAGTTTAAACAAAAAGAAGAGAGAGATGTATTAAATTTGAATTTAGTTTATTATTAAAATGCAAACGTAATATGAACATTGTTTACTTTGAAACTGAACAATTCAATAACAGAAATGGATTAATTTATATTTTGATAAACATGACAATTAAAAATAACAAAATGCTATTTAACTTAAATGCTATTTAAGAGGAATTATCATTGCTTTTTTGATGTAACAATATGTAGTTTCACGATATCCTTAGGGTTATAGGATTAAAGCTAAAATTGAAACAGTATGAATATGAAGATACACAGTGAAAATAAACAAAGTAAAATAAATCAAATAATTCTTTGCCAAATATTTTTCTTTACGTAGCAAAATTCTTTACGTAGAACAGCTTCAACGGAAGCAGCTAAAATATGTATACGATTTCTACCTGTAGCCATTCATCGAGCTGTTAGCTTACTGATATATACATACATAAACATGTAGGTATATACACGTATTTTACAATGCAAGGTAACAAGCAGTAAGAATAACAAAGACTTTTTTTGAATCTGTGTTCGCATTTTACTATATTACTATACATATTTACTTATTTAAATAATCACTTTATATGTACATGTGCGTACTGTGAGTATTATGGAATTGATGTCGAGTTTTATATATTTTTTACATTCATGATAAACGTGTCAGAAATTTCAATGAGGGTTGGGCAGCACGGAAGATCGAAATTTATTTTATTATAGAAAGATCGAGGATTGCACTCACCGTAGGAACCGTTGAGCTCTGGTTTCCTGATCCCTATTTCATGGCTCTCGTAAATCAAATTTCTCGTATAAATCAGATCTGTTTGCTTATTTATTTAGCGATTACTTATTTATTATTTGCAAGCCAATTCCGGGCATTTCACGTTAAATAATTTATATAATTTATATATGAAAGGTAACAAGATCTTTTACTATATTCGGTATTACCGTGGTGTATAAAATAAAAAATGTAATAAAAAAGTTTTAAACAAAAAAATATAATAAGGGCTATTTCCTATATAAATAAGTCTATTTTTTCAAATTTAAATTATACATGTAGTGCAATAGTAAACAAATACATTGATAAAAAAAATTGGCTGAATATGGTATAGCATTTTACCATTTAAATTATTGTAGAAGCAATCTTTTCTTTCAAGGTACTAAATACAATATAAAATTTCCTCAAAAACAACACAAACGCGCGAGGCAAAAGATTTCTTTTTTTAAATATAAGTTTTTCAAATTATTATATATTAATCAAAGTATAAAATTTTTTTTATACTCATTTTATATATGTATATATATACACACACATATGAGTGTGTATGTGTCAAGAAGAAAATTACTATATACAGTAAACAATTTGAGGATAAGTTATCTTGTTTTCTGAATATTTAATCCTTTAATTATAAAAATAATTTCTTTTGTTTACGCTTTTGAGGCTTTCATTTCGGGTATTTTCTTCAATTATACCAGAAGGTTTGCGGGTTATCGCCGTGTCTTTCTTCATTGTTAATGCCAACGTTTCGTGAACCGTGGTTCACGAAACGTTGGCATTAACAATAAAGAAAGACACGGCGATAACCCGCAAACCTTCTGGTATAATTTCTTTTGTATTAATTTGTCCTTTAATTATGCACAACTTCAAAATAATCGAGATATAATCAATGTTTGGAGGCGGAAGCCATTAACTAAAGAAGAAGAAAGAAGAAGAGATATCATCAATAATCACGAAGCTCTGAATATTTCTCAAAACGTTCAGAATTTGAAGAACTTATTATTATGCGCGAGGCAGCGTGTCCCACCAGCAGGCCGCAGCTAATTTGAAAGATTATGCGAATAATTTGACGGTTTTGATATTCTAGAAGTGAGAGAGCTCGAATCCTAAACTCTCGGCAAGTGTAAGATTAAGGGATACACATTCGACAGTTAGAACGGATTAAACCTCAAGCCATTTAACCGTTAAATATACGTATACACAGCAGAAAACTTATTAATATGATACATAAAATATGCATAGAACACTCAAGTATTCATAGTGCATGTCGCAATCATTACAAACTTTTGCGTTTCATGAACAGCGTCGTATTCTAAAGAGCCGCCAAGGTGTAGTTCGTAAAGTGGCTGTCGCCTTGCGTTAGTCTCTATCTAAAGAGCCGATTCTATCGGTTCGTTTAAGAACGCCAAGAGAAAATCCTCTTGCTTCCTACCGGGAAGAAAGTTGACTGAGAACGGCTGTGCCGAAAATTGCCTGGATCGCGAGAGAAAATATGCTATACGTTTGATACTCGAGCGCTTCGCTTACGTGAAGCGGGAGATAGAGATTTATCGGACGTTCGTGTGGACCGGTTCAAAAAAGCAAAGGAGCTTTCAACTATGCGATTCGTAAATTCAAATGAAACAAGTGACGAAGAATCATTTATTTTACTCACCCGAAAAGCGTCTCGCAATTCCTGCTCTTCCTGATGCTGATCTGTAGACGCCGTCGTGCTCGCACCGCCGATATTGCTGACAATCTCGACGAATTCCTCGAAGCTGACGTTTCCATCACCTGAAGAAGAGTCGTAAGACATAAATGAATAAATAAGTTGTCGATTAAGCTGTCATATAGATGTCTTGCGCAGCAAATATTTTTGAATAAATAATTTGTAATTGTAAATAAAAAAAGTGTTCTTTTTTTCATAATTGATGCTTTTAAGAGAGAAAGAGAGAGAGAGAGGGGGGGGGGGGGGGGGGGGGAGATGCTGCATTGCCGCTTGTATTCATCAGAATTTTATAACTTTATGCTTTACTATAGGCTCAAGTTGCATTCAAAAACTTCACCCGAGTATCATTTTATCCTTGTTGTTGTTCGAATGTTAAACAAAGATAAAACGATACATAGATACATCCGGGTAAAGTTTCCAAACACAACTCTGTCCAATGCTTCGCTCGTGAGCTAAGCAAGCTTTCACCTCTCCATCACTCTTGTCAGTGAGATAGAAAGAAAACAAAAAAAATAGATCAGCTATACTCATAAAAGAAGTTTAATTTTAGAGAGAGAGGATATTAAAATGTTTTATTTTTGTCTCTCTGTTTTTAAACATTAAAAAATGTTTTAAACGGTTTTATTAAACAAAACACTATGTGTTTAGAGTTATCTATCCTAAAATTGAAATATCTTTTTTATATTATTAAATATTTATTTTGCTAAGATGTTTAAAACGTAAATCTTTAAAAAAAACTAATTTTTAGTAACGGAACAGAGATCCTCTGTCTATTCTTTTGGCTTTCTCTTAATCATGCTCTACGAAGTGATGGAAAAGTGGAAGCGTTTAGTTCACGAGCCAAGTATTGGACGGGCCTGCTACAAGACATAGGAATATACTGTGGAATTTCGGTGAAAATGAGCGATCATGTAGTACTCTCCCATCTGTCTCTTTTTCTTTCTCACTTACTCTCACATCAAGAATAAAGGAATGCATTTCTTTCGTTCGCAATTACAATTTGTTTATTAGAAAATATTTGCTGCGCGCAAAATAAGACTTCTGTGACGTAAAAAAAATTGCGAAAAAGAATTGTAGAATGATTAACTGATTTCAAATATTTAACTTATATTATAATCACTGATATCAGTGCCAAGTATGCCCACTGATAATAAGTGAATGAAATATGAAATTTCGAATCTATCTAACCTTTATTATTTGATCTAACTAATCTTATTTTAGTGTATAAATTCAATGAATATAGTATAAAAGATTGAAATTAACATGTAAATATCAATAATTTAGGATATAATGCTCAAACCTTCTTTCTTTTTTAATTAAACTTCACTGATTACCCAGTGCCAAATATGTCACTGGGTAATCAGTGAATAGTGGCATACTTGGCACTGATATCAGTGATTATCCACTGATTCAGATTTAGAGAGATGGATAAATTTTAATTCTACCATTTCTATTTTACCATCTCTATTTTACCACTCTCTCTTTTTATTTATTATAAGTATGTACATTCATTAAAGTAAGATACATAATTTTCTTTTTTTTCAATATATTATAATTATACTTTTAAATAAAAAATGATATTTTTAAATCAAATCTATAAAAATTAGACCTATAAAATATCAATTAATTTGCAACTTATTTTTTAAGTCTTATTATATTTTAATATGTTTCTTTAATAGTTATTTGGTTTAATACTGATGTAGTAATCCTACGATTTATCGCAAAAAGATTTGATAATATAACTAGATTTTCAAAGACAACGAGAACGGTTTATCTTATCTTTCAATAATAATTGTTTTTCTTGTAAGTTTCTTTAAAGACGGAATAAGATAATATTGCAGTCATGTACAATAAATGACAATAATAAATCCGCGATAACCTTTTTAATTAAATGCGATTTAATTGCGCATGTAGAATAGAGAAAGACTGTAGAGAAAGATTGTAGAAAGAGGAATTTTTCCCAGTCGTTTAAATGCAGATCCAACACTCCTGAGCTCTCCGAGGGGCTGGAAAGGGCAGCCTTCTGATTAAAGAAATTAATTCATTCTTAATCTAGACATTGAGTTTTTTCTTCAACTTCTCTCAGTTCTTTCTTCAGTAAACCGAGTAAGTTCAGTAAAAAAAGAATCTGGCTGACCGTTTTGTGTGTATAATAGTTCCTTATTGAAGGTTAGGAGTCACGTTGATATTAAATACAGCCATCGAGATGCGTTTGTTGGGCACTCCACGTCGAACGCGAGAAATCTTCCCCGCATTCCGCTAAAGCGGTTCCACGGCGTAAATGCTTTCTAGCCTTCTAGGCGGTCGACGGAACCCCTTTATCACGCTAGACGCGTCATAATAAGAGGGAAGTACACGGCAATATTCGCACAAAAGCATAAGAGCGCAGGAGGGTGGGCGCGAGAGCGAACGAACTTTACACCCTGCGATCCGAAGTAATGTCCTTGTATGCAGAGTTTTCCCCACGTAAAAAAGTACCGCGCGGCATCTTTTTCCTCAACTTTTAAGAGAGTTTTTTTGCCGAGGCTGATTCTCAGCCTGTCGCACTTTGCTTCGTGCGAACGCTTAATTACGATTTCTCGCGCGCGCAGCACTTTCTATTAATTCATGGCTCTCAGAAAGGACCGTCGCGTAATTCTTTCATTTACAATGTCGGCTTAATGAATATTAAAACTGCTGCTTCATCATAATCTTATACTCTTAAAAATAATTTAATGTATTGACATTATTAATTTCAATACATTAAATTATTTTTAAGTGCTTAAAATTGTGCTGAAGTGGATCATACACGTACTGAGAGAACAGTATTTTTGGTATTTAAAACTACATAATAATTACATATTATCATACGAAGTTATGTTATCACTGTTACAATATTAGTATACTCGTAATAATAGGGAGTTTCTGCAATACCGTTTATCTAGATACGATGAACGCTAAAGTTACGTTATCCTTTTCTTAATTAGTTATGAAGGAAAAGATAATGTAACTTTAGTCCACCGGATAAACGGTATTGCAAAAACTCCCTAATAACTACCGTTCCTTTACTTCAAAAGTGACATAATTCAAAAAAGTTTTGTAGGTAAAAGAAAAATTGTTTTTCAACTTAGCAGAAGGTTATTGACTAATTAAATAATATCAACTGCAAAAAGGACATACTCTTAGAAATATAATCAAATATCACTTTTATCATTTTATCATTCACAATCCTTAAAAACTATCCACTCTGAGTTGTTTGATAACAATTTTGATAACAATTCTAAAATAATTTATTCAAAGTGACATAATCCAAAATATCATCAACAGTTTATATTTTCTTCGATCAGCTAAAATGACTAACAATAAATTCAAAATAAAATAATTTCTTATTTAAATTTCAGTCATCATAAAAATGTCTCAATTCTCAATATTTTCTGTATAAGATTTTCCTTTTTATTTACAAAGACAATACAATTAAAAATGTGTCACTCTTGTTGAAAGTAGTACAATCTCTTTAAAAACCTTAAGAACGAAACAAGTGCTATTATTTAACAGACATACTATGAAGTTAATTACTACTTTTACTTTTGATGATTGATAGAGTAACTTTTGCTTTTTTTAATTTATTCATAGTAATAATTTTATTAAAATTCATATTTTTTGAATTGTGTCATTGAGTTATGAAGTAAAAGAACGTACAATATGTATAGATAATTCTATCAATAAATCTATTATAAAATACAATTGTCTCAAAAAATAAGTGTAAATTAGAGTTAAATTATAATAATTGCAACCATTTTTATGGTAACAATAATTAAAATTTGTAATAATTTTTAATATCAATTAAATGTACTATGCATATATAATAATAAAACTGTATATAGTTATTATTATAATAATATTATTATTATAGCAGTAGTAACTATAATTATGGTAAGATATAATTATAATAAAACAATATCACACATTTTTCTTTCAGTGTATTAATAAAAGTAAAAAAATGTTTTCTTTAACGGAAAGTAGAAATGTCGTAAAAGTACATTCCATAATTTATGAATGCGGTCTTTTTACTTTTATCGCGCAGATATTATCAACACAAGAACTGGCGTTTTATTTTCAAATATATGAAAAATCGTTGCATAATCTGTATATTTTATCCATATTTTAAAGCACTTTGTGTAACTTTCGTTTTTACAAACATTTGCTTAAATAAGCGAGAGTAAAAGCGCGTGTGTGAGTGTGCTTTTGCTCCATTTCACCTAATGTTTTCCATTCCGCTACGTTAACGGCGCGAACGGGACAAAAATTCGCGAGCACGTAAACAAGTATAATCGAGAGATCAATGTGCATCGATTGTTGCGGAGTAGGATCGAGTTCGCGGATCGGGTTGACATTCGGTAATATTTGAAGGAAATAAATCACGAATGAATGCGAGAACACGTTTATCGAAACATCGAGGACTGCGTCGAGGATTTGAGTGATCGACGCTGGCGCCGAGTAATTTGCATAATTCGACCACCGCCTAAATAAACGCGTGTTGTTCGTGCAACGTACACAATTTACAATCCATTTCGTATCTGTCAGTCATCCCCAAACGAGCTAATTCTTGCGCAGCAGGTGACAGATTCGCGCTGGACCCGCGGCATGGCGATGAAGTCACATATTATACAATACGTAATTACAATTCTACGTTGCACATATAACTGAGAGAAAGATCGAAAAGACTTGAGACTTTGACGTTGTTAAAGGAAGAAAAAAATAATTGTTTTGTACACGGAAAAAGATGTTAAATTAACAGCATTAGCCATCAACAGTATAATTGAAAATAATCTTGTTTATTGTATATTGTTGAAAACAGTATTAATGAAACAAATAACATTTTATTAAAACAAAAGCATGGTGTGTTAACAAGATTAGCCAACAGCAGTGTAACTAAAAATAATCTTGTTTATACATTGTTCAGTTTAACGAAATAAATAACATTTTATTAAAACAAAGCATGGCGTATTTACCATTCATTAATATCGTTATAACAAAACTGTTCTTAATTAGATTACTGTCAGTTAATGTTATTAATACTTCATTTTTTATTATACCTTACATTATAATATAATTTTTACAAATTAAAATGCTTGATGCTCTGTAAAAAATTAAGGGAGATGACAGCGCTTTTACTTTACAGGAATTTCTCTTATTCCGCGAGTTAATAGCATTGATATAAATGATGGTACCTTTTTTCAACTATAAAATTTTCATACGAGATGATGTAGGATACAATTAATGTCCAGAATAAAAAAAGAAATTACGTTCCGCATAATATTACTATTTTTAGAACGGTGAATTTTAATAAGTTAACAAATTTTACCGAGTTACCTTTTCATGTTGTTTTCTGAAACTATTTTTAATTTCTGCCTGAAATTTAATTGTAAAATTTTCTTATTACAGAAAACAAAGATCCGAAGAAATTTCTGATTGAAGCGTACAAATAAAAGGCATAAATTTTAAATTAAGCGTTCACAATATTGTAAGTAAGTTTCAAACGATATCAAGAAACTCTTTTACCGTTTTTCTTCCATTCTGAATTTCTGCTGCATAGTTTAGTAAAGTTATTATACCACTACTCTCTCTAGATGCAATTCTATCCTATTACAGTCGATAAATTCTTGTCAGGGATCTTAGACATGTACATTTGATTCGAGGGAAATATATAATACGTAAGATGCATCATAAAAGACGAAATTTCCATTCGACAACGAATCAACAAACTTTATTTTCTTACAGTGATATTCAGCTGTTTTCAAATTTATAATAGCTGCAATAAAGGGCCTTTCAGGTAACTATAATACATCCTTTCCTTTTCACTTATGTTCAATATTTTTTAGTAAAACTATATACTATTATTAGTAATATTATAGAATTATAGACGTTTTCTGTAATTATAATTTTATTAAAATAATAGGTATTTAATATTTTGGCTAAAGTTGTGTATTTTTTTAATGTTTAGAGCCATATTTTCGTTTCTTTTATATCTAATATTGTTGTATATAATTGCAAAGATAATATGAATATAATTGTTACTACTATAGTAGTACAAAAATGGAGCTCCTAATCATAATTATTTCATCATGCAATTATATATACATATAGTCAAAATACCAAACATTTTTTTCTCGATCTAATTTATATTCTATTTCAGAATAAAATATAACGTGAGCAGATATTACCTATCAATCTCCCCATTGAATCTGTTATTCATTGATATATTTTTCGGCAAGCTTAACTTTTCAAATCTTCCTTACATCCGCGACTCTGACGATTGGAGAACGTGCGCTCGTTTCGCTCTTATTCTCCTATAAAATGTAGCGCACGGAAATGTGTCGGAACCGAAGAAAATATGCGCGTGCATTGGACAACCTTTCTCACGATGAAAAATCCCCTCCGATAAAATCTATACAATCGGAAGCGATCGTGCGCCACGGCGGCGCGCCTTTTACCCAAGCTGTCGAAACGCGGAAGCGAGCACTCTTAAACGAGTCCTCGTTTGAAGCGTGCCAGCCACGAAAGCTCAGGACTTCCGGCTGCAGTACGACGTCGTAGACTAAGCACCATCCTAAGCGGATTTTAGTCGGATAACTGTTGGTGTAAACGGGATTTAGGTGACGATAATGCCGTCGGAAGGAACACCCGCGAATGCATGGCCTCGCGGGAATTCTACGATGCGCAAATACATACAAACACATACAAACGTGTTGACTTTTGCAGCAACTTCTCGTTGCAGCGTCTTGTACGTGTATGCAACGGCACGCACGCAACCTGCGCGTGCGGAAAATACTGTTCGCGTAGGACCAGGCCGCTCTCGCGCGATCTCGGACGAGTGAGTGTGTAAACGCGGGCTACATGATAACGATATGTGCCCATTTCCGCGAAGAATGAGAACATAAAGTGTGTTACAACGTCGGTAAAATATAACGTTATGCCGCGCTTGCAAATTCCCTGGCAATAACATCCAGGGGCAAACCGAAGTACGTATCCGTTTGGATGGCCAACGACAGTTTACGATGTGCGGCGAATCATCTGGCTGTTTCGCGTACGTGACTATTTGGTGTTTCTGCCTTGTTTTATGGCTTTCTTGTGTTGTTTTGTTTATACTAAGTGAGGTGACATCTTCATTTGCGCAGCATAACGAAGATGATTCTTAGAAATCATTATTACATCATGATGTCATCTAAGATTTTTAAATTCCGAACATGATTATTAATTAGCAAAAGATCTATATGCATACTTATTTATTCGTGATTTACTGATAAAAATGTATACTTTTTAATTTATAAAAAATATAATAAAATATAGTGTATATATATATATGTGTATATCTATATACACAATGATACGAAATACTTGTTTTGTAAGTTTCCATTTCCTAACTAAAAAAAATTCTAAGAATGGCAATTAAAAATTTCAAGTGTAAAAGCTTCAAGCTTCAATACAAAAATCTAAATTTGCAAAAGTATATAAAATATTAGGAAAACATAATAAAAATAAAAAGATTATACTATATATAAATTCTAAGAATGCTTTTTATTAAAACAATTATGATTCCAAAAATTCTATACTTTAAATAATTAAAATTAAAGACCGATAAATCAGGGAATATAATTGACACTATCTAAAATTTCAAGAATTTTTCATTTCTGAATACTATCCACATTTCTGAAAATTTTCTACATTTTTAAGAATATTTGAATTTCCGAGAATTGCGAGCATTTCTAAATTTGTAGTCACACGTCATTCTTGAAAATCGACGAAATATTGAAATTAAAGAAAGAAGCTAAAGCAAATAAAAAAAACTACAAATTACATATTTTAATTTCAAAGACTAAAATTTAATTTTTCTTTTTATTTACATTATAAACAGAAATATAACGATTTAATAAATTACAATTTATTAGATACTAAATAGACAGAAATCAATTTTATCATTAAAAAAATTACATAATCAAATTATTAACATACCGATTCATCAAATAATTCTATTAAACATCATATTTATTAATTCTTTTAAATATCATAGCAAACATTTTTATAAATCGTATTGCAACCAGATGACATCTTAAACGTCTTTTAAATACTCGTGTTTTTGAGTTTAGCCTTTAGCAAAAGAGTCATAAATTGCTTTGAAATCTCGGTATGTGTGTTTAAAAAATCAACAATGTAGAATCCTCGAAGGAGCGATTTTAATTACGCCACTTTACTTGTAACTTTATCTTTCAAATTTCGCTATTAATTAGGTAAGGCAACATTTTGCCGCGGAAAAAGTTTGAAAGATCCCATAATTAGATTCTCCAGTGTTATGTAAACAGTTATGTGATAGTTTAGACTATCAGAAGCTAAGACTACGATTATCTAGAATGAGAATAGGCGGGCGATTTAATCGAGAGATTACTCTAATTCCAAACAGAATCTCGCGTAGAATTAATCAATATGCGATTACAATCATCGATCTGCCCTACGTAATTCCCCGGTACCCATTTCCTAGTAGGTGACCTATGGACCGGACGTGTGTGCAGGATGCCGTCGTGGATGACAGTCACACGTACGCGTACGTATTACAATTACACATGCAGGTACACAATGGACGCCACTCTGACGTGTACAACCCCGGGGGGTATTTTCTGCTATATCATATAGCGCGGATTCGTCGCGTGTATTATACCATGTATTACATGCCCCACGTACGTACGTATGCGCGGGCATACAAATTGACTGCGTGTTACGATACGAACCGATCGGGATTCCCGATGAAATTCCATAGGCGTGACTCGGCCAGGGGGACGATTGAGGAGAGATAAGGATCTCGTGCCTCTCGCTCTCGCAATCGTGTCTTCGGAGGATCCCAAGGAGGAGAGTGGATCAATCGCGTGACCCGATAAGAAGCCCCGCGGTGTTGGCATATTACGAATGTCACGGCCGCATAGTAGCCCCGCATAACCCCGAAAATTCTCGTGCTATTATTTTTCTCACCCGTCGCACTGTGTCGCGTAGATGTCGCAAAAAGCGTCGATTATTGGCTTCGTTTCGTGCACCCGTCCATCCCGTTTTGCATCAATGTATCGTTTTTCCTTGCTTTCTCCCCTTCACGCTTCTACAGCTCGTTCTCTTTTTTTCTGTTAATCCGCTCAGTCGTTAAAATTCTCATTAAATCCGCGGATGTGGCGATCATTTCGCGTTTTAGACGGCGGCTGCCTGTCCTATCAAAGGTACAAGTTACGTAACGAGTTACGTATCTCGCGCGAAAGAGATAATAACTTTCTTGTAAAAAAAAAAATAATGCTGCGTACTCGCAGCTTTTCACCTTACGCGCGGTACGACAAATTCAGTGATTAACCTTTAATCGGGCGTGCTTTTTCCGGCCGAACATTAGTATAGGCGCGTGCGGTACTGAATGCCGCGCGCATTACAAATTTATTATTTAAATATTATAATAATTGGATGAATAATTGAATAATCGTCATAAAAGCAAGTAAAATATTATATATTGATAATAATGTATAATATTAACATTTAACTATAATATTAAAAGTTTATGTCTACTTTCTTATAAAATTAAAAGTTTGGTTAGATAAATAAAATTAGGAAATTAAAAATACGGTAATAATTTTGCTTAAAAATAAAGACATTAATACCTAATCTAAAGAGTTATTAAACATTAATGTGAGTAAAAATAAATTAAAATATAGGGAAACAATATCTTGCATTATTACAATTAGTTATGTAAGTTAGATTTTACTTGTTTTGAGTTTGCACTTCATGTCGTAAAATGTGTGTTTTATTAATTGTGGAGTAGATAAAAGGATCTTAAGCTAATCACTTAATACGAAAAATGCAATTGCGCTATCTTATGGTCGAGATGTGAAATGAGGAATACAAAAGGTCTGTAATAAAAAAAAAGACTTGCATTAACAATGATTTTTCAGAAAAACAAATTTTGGACACTTAGTACCGCGGCGCACCCGATTAAGGGTTAAGCCGATTGACAACCGTTCACCATTGCAGAACGATAAACTCCGTTAGATTAGCCATCACTCCAATTTTCGAAAACATCGGTTTTTTTAAATGAATTTTCAGCCCTCCGGTAAACACAGGTCTCCGACTGTCTTAACTTTTAAAACCTTTTTTTTAATTCGCGAATTAGTCATCGTCAGTATTTATATCTTACCGGTAAAAAAATGTAAATTATTATAAAATATTTTTGTAACATATTCGATTATTAATTCAACATAATGCGAGTATGTTATTTAAATATTTTGTTACATTAATTTTTAACTTTTATTAGTATGTCAAAAGAATATAATTTATGTCATAAATAATTACATAAATAACATAAAAATAAGATATTTTCTAAAACGTAAACTTTAAAGTAAACGAATCTCTTTTCCTCTCTTAGAGAGAATACCATTAGAAAGTAAAAACTTTGATCGTGATAGTCAACAATTGATAGGAGAGCCGTCGGTCTCCAGCGAAATATTAATCGAAAGATGATAACTGAGTTCAGGACTTGTCTTCTTCTCTTAATTTGCGTTCTTTCCTCGTGTTTCTGGAATCTCTCGATTTCCGACTGTCATGACAGATTTGTGGATCATTTCGTTTCGTTTGTTAAGTGTCGCGGTAGCGCCGGTATGAAAACCACTTGCTCTCGAGACGAGAATTTAATTCTGGTGCGGACACGCGCTCGAGGATATGAATCGCGCAAACTACTGAACTCCTACGTATGAAGGACTCGTGTGGTTGGGGCGCGATTTCTCTCGTCTTTTGTTCCTCGCGATTTCATAATATCGTCAGGAGCGGAAAACAACGCTAAATTGTAAACAGCCGATATTTCGAATCCGATAATACATCGGCAATCGAACGATCTTCAATTCCGTCACGTTATCCTCGTCCTTCTGAGATACGCAAAACGAGAGACAGAAATAGAGAGGTCAATAGGAAAAGTAAATCAGAGTCAGAATTCGAATCATTAATTAGATTCTCTGCACTGTTAAATTCATAATGGTAAATTATATCCAATTTAAATTAGATATTCTTAATCATTTCTATTATCGTTGCTCCTACTTGTGATATGTCGTTAATTTATCTTTAAAACAATGGAGTTAAACCATTTCGTTCAAGAAAATGTATGAAACTGAAAATGTATTAATTTAAATTTTATTATTTAGGTGCATACGTAATAAAAACACGTTGCTTACTTTGAAACTAAACAAGTCAACCGCAAAAATACAAGATTGATTTACACACACATAGTTAAGAATAACAAATGTTATTTAATTCAAAATGTTTAATTCAAAGGATTGGAGTTACCATTGCTCCTTTGATGTCTAACACAGTGCAGTATAGGACTACGTTCCGTAGTACAACATTGTAAAAAAAAAAAAAGAACAGTACGGTTGTAACAGTTATAGTTATAACATAAGGCGCAATAGAAAACAAAAAAATAAAGATAGAAAAAGAGAGAGAGAGGGAAAAAGATAAAATCATAGCGGCAAAACAACAATATACGGGGTAATCTAGATTGCGATACGTCGAGATCGATGGAAACGAAGGCGATTCGCGAAAACCGGACAGTATTTGCGGAACGTTATTACTTTGCGCCGAATAGGAGATCCATCACGCGGCTAGATCGATCGAACTTGCGATATCGTTTCGCCCTGTAACGATGATACGTACTCACGGAGAATTAAATCGTGAAATAAAAGCAATAGAAAGACGGATGCGCAGATCGAAACTGCAGACGGATTGTTGTAAACGCGCTGAAACCTGATCTATACACACACGAAATATTTTCAAAATTGTGATTTCTTGACAATTGTAACTCAGGCGGTACCAGCTGATTGCAATCGCGGAAACTTTCCGTCGATTGTCACGAATTAATATATTGATTAAAGATTGCATTGTAGAAGATATGGAAACGATAAAAGAACAGAGAAACACACAGGTTTATGCTCGTATCTTTTGATCATACAAAACTATTGGAATTCGGAAAAGCAATGCTTGTTCAAGCGAGACTAAATGAAAGAAAGAAAGCAAGATTGCTTCTTCAGCGTGCATAAATATGAAGAGCAATTAAATTATCTTCTAGTTTAATATGAATACAAAATTGAAATTTAACATTGGGTTACACAGCGTTATTATTTTATAGTAAAGTTGATTGCTATACGCGCTGTTTAATTAATAAAGTTTGAGCTTTGAAAACGAGATTTTGTTTTTGGTTCTATTTATCCCGAAGGTATAAAAACGGACTTGTATTTTTACAGAATGGAGTGTAATTTAATTCATATGTTGTAGTAACCACAATTTTTTTCTGCTAATTCAATTTTTATCTCATGGGAAAAAGAATTTATTTCTCGAATAAGTGCTGAATAAATGCCGCTCGTCGCTCGCATCGCCGGTATCATTCAAATTGGCTGGTACACGTATCGAGGGACGGCTTTAACTTATTCACCACGGCGGTATGCAGCCACTATAAATCTCTGGAGCGACGTAATAGTTGCGATTGCGATAACTTCGCTAGCAAACTGCGCGTCTCGTGCACGTGATGTTATTTATAAAGTGATTCTATCAGAGAGAATCGCGCCAACAAGGAAAGTCCGAGAAACCGGGCGAGGACGAGTCTGAATTGCATTTGATCTGCAGGCCTATTCTGTAACTTTTAACGCAAGTTTCGTTATCATTATAACGCCACTGCGCAGCTTTCTTACCACAGTAAAAGAATTGGTGAATTCTTTTACTGTGGTAATAATAAAATTTCTTCTTCTGGTTGATCGATCAAATACTTTAAAACGTTTATAGCTGGAGTCTGTATTGCCAATCAGACGAACATTTTATACTTTTCTTTCTTTGTATTTTTTTTTCGTCTTTCTTCTGTCTTCCGACAGAATAAAAAATGCTTCTCCAGAACAAACAAATAAATGTGAGCAAACACCAAATATTTACTTACATATACAGAAGTATATTTAATGAAAATTAAAAAAATTTATATATAATGTTCCGTTATCTCCTTTAAGTTATTTCTAGGTTGTGCATTTACGCATAAAATATACTAATCTACATTTATGTATATACAATGCAAACTATGTAAACACTAAGTTTTACTGGCCAACAATGTAAACAGTTTATGGATCAATGAAACCTGTTTTTTGTCGTTGCATTGGACTGTGCATTAAAACTTTTATTTTATTTGTATATTTTTATTTGCCAATATTAAAGTTAGTTACATCACAATCATAAAATTTAATTACTTCTTTCTGTATCATATTTATAATAATACACATTTTACTTATATTGTCTGCTTGAAAAATATTAGTGTAAACTTTTTAGTTTTAAATATATTCACATATCAAATGAAAAGTATCTACAATAATAAAAGTATCCTAATTGAATCAAATATAAAAATATTATAAACCCTTGAATTTATGATTTTGTCAAAAATGTAGCCACTTCAGTATCTTCTTAAGTGTAGAGACTGTGTTTCTTAAACACAAAAAAATAGCCTTTATATTCACCGCGAGGTCACCGAGCAGGTTAAAAAAACCATGTCGCAACGGGACTTACGTCGAGCAGGAGCATTTTATGCGGATTTGCGCGCTCACGATAGCACGATAATTTACGGCATCGCGGTTGCAAATGTGGTGGAGTCGCGCGCGTGGGCGAAGCCGTAATGCGATCGGGGCAACATGAATCTTTGAGAGAATCCCGGGCTGCTTCCGGAGCGGGATACTTCCTAGCTCCTCCGCCCCGTGTACGTGCCGGAACTTCTTGAAAACTTTCCCTTTTGCCGCAGTGGAACGACGTAAAACGCTTCCGTTTACCGCGACGGGGCGGAACGGCGAGTACCGCGAAACTCACGAAATTCATTCATAAGAGAATAAGAGGGTCAGCGACCTTCTCAATAGCGAAGCAAATCGAGGCAATCGGCAATTTCTCTGTAGTGATTTGATTGCTTCGCTGCAGCAAGCCAACGGCACGGTGATTCTACGAGTACACTTCGATTTCGCGAGATACTGAATACTGCCAGTCACTTGATACCGTTTACTCACGCTGGTAACCTAAAAGGCTTTCTTCACATGCGTATGATAGTCTTCTTCAGATATTTCTTGAAGTTCTAGTTTTTCGATATCAATAAGAACCTTTCATAATTTTCAATAATATCAAAATAGACAACTCGAGTCCTTTTAATCTCTTCCTGACTTTTTGAAGATTTTCTTTTATAAAATTAAAACAAATAATTTTAAGAGTTTTATAGATTAAAAATCAATATAATAAAAAGGGTCGATGCGTCAAAGCTAAATAGACGCGCAGATACAATTCAGATGTTATAAATAAAATCAATCACAATATTTTTTATATTTTTCGACTCTAAATGGTCATCTTCAGGGAATAACTTATAACAAACAACATTCTTATAGTACACATATTATTTGTCAAATTGAAATGTTTCAATCTAACATCAAACAAAGTAAATATAAACTGTTGATGATATTTTGAGTTATGTCACTTTTGATCAATTATTCTGGATTTGTTGTAAATAAAATTTAATTTTTAAGGATTATGAAACGAAAATGACATTTGATTATGTTTCTAAATATATAAGAGTATATTCTTTTTACAGCAATATTGTTTGAACAATCAATAATTTTCTATCAAATTGAAAAATATTATACTATATTTAAAGTAAAAATTTTATATGACTGTTTAAAATTTTGTAAAATTTGAATTATATTAGCACATTTATTTAGCTCACAAGTCCTATTTATATATATCGATTTTTATTCTATTTTATATTAAATATAAAAAATAATTTATTTTATTTTCTAGTAATTTTTGTTTCAATAATCATTTATATATTCAGTTGATCAATTTTTAACGCTTCTCAATGGATATAATAATATCGAATTTTTAACGCGGTATCCAACACATGCGTATGTTTTCACACGATTCTATCCGGCTTTGTCGGATTATCTTAAAACGATTTCATATACGAGTCACTCTTTAAATAATGCAAGCAGAGAGAGAGAAAGAGAGAGAGAGAGAGAGCATTAAAAGCTGTCGCTACTATCACATAGTCCTGTTCAATAAAGAGCTAATTCCGGCCTAATTAAACGCTGCGAGCCACCTCTGGCCACCGTATTTAACACGAAGGGCTCGCGTCATCAACATGCGCGTATGTGAACATTGGCACTTAGACATAGATACTAATTATCGGTATGGAGAGGCTCTCAGAGCCTTCATTTTGGCGCATACTCAGACTACTAACGCGAGTTATAGTGAACGAGAAAACATCGACATGACACGCATGTTACTCGTGGACCGATACACCGTTCTCTCACTGTATTCGCGAAAACAGAACTGCGTTCCGTCACTAGAGATTGGCTTCATTTTCGTTTGACCCGGTCTGTACGACGCGATGTGAACATGTACCTCTAATTACTAGTGTAGAAACTTCAGCCGTTATTTCAGCTGGGCGAAATTATGTGCGTCATCGAATGAAGAATAAGTGGTGAATGAATGAAGAACCACATATACGAATGTACAATACTTCACGTTAGCCGGAAACTTCTGTGAGACTCTCAGTGGGGAGTAAATTAAAGCGTTATTAAAACTATTGGCAAACCGATCGCACACACACACACACACACATGAGAGAAAGAGTAAATTAATCTCCTGTGAATTGTTTGCTCAGAATTTGAATATCGTTTTGTTTTTCGACAGACATTGACCGAAGGCGTATTATTGTGATTAATAAAGTTTTTTCTCGCAGGAGTTGAAATTACAATGTGATTAAACAACACATCCAGCTTACAATCAAATCTCATTTGCAGAACAGACGAATTAATTAATTAAATGGCATGACTTCGCGAAATTTCCTTCGGTCGCTCGTGCAATAAGGCGTAAATTCTCGTTTATAAGTTTTCGAAAAAAAAAAGTGTTAACCACGCTAGTAACACCGCTTGTAACAGTAACGATAATAGTTACATTAACCTTGATAGTTGCATAACGATAACGGCTCATCGTTAACATGAATGTGACGGACTTCTTAAAGTCGTCGAATTTTCCGTGGAATAAGACTTCCCTGAATGGTTGAAGAAGAAAATTGGATATTTTATGCAAATGTCACGCTGCACAACAAAAATTGCACGTTGATTTATTGATCTGGTGTCTCACAAGTATGGAAAAATTATTTAGATACGTACTTAAGGATTTTTATATTATTTGTATCCTTTAAAGATGTACGAACTATTCGAACATTCAAATCACGTAATAGTCGATTCGATTTGAATTTGAATCTCTATATCGTTAAAAATATCATGAGAGAAATTGAATGTATTTTACATAGAATTTTATGTTTCATGAAATTTAATACACACATTTATTACATTTAAGATTCTACTATAACTTATTCGTTAAACTATTTATTACTTTTCGGTTATATTATCATAAGCTTCCGTTAAATGTTACTTAAATTTAAATAACGAAATTTTTAATAGTGTATGTTTTTTATTTAATACGTACATTTAAGTATATTAATCAATATTATTTTTTACACAGAAATTTTTTTACAATCTATATATTAGAATTTAATCTAATAATAATTATATTGTTGATAAAAAGTGTTTTAACAAATCAATTTGATTCAATACAAATAGAATTTTATTAACTTGATTATATTCGGATTCAAAGAAATTCGATTCGGTGTAAAAAATCTTGACTTGACTCCCATATCTCTAATGTCCTTTGAATAATATATACTACGATAATGTTAAAGGTAACATTAAGTTAAGATAATTTGTTTATAATATATATTGTATTTAATATGAATTTTTTTGTGACGATTTAAAGAGTTATATGTCAATGCATAGAATAGTAATCTGCGAGAATGAAATTTTTCGGAACAAAGAAAATGAGAATTTCTTAAGTTTGCGCGCAATCTATCTGATAGTGTAACAAAGATTTCGCGAACTTTCTGCTCAACTTCCTTTTTCTCTATTTTTTTTTCTCGTAACAATATGTACAGCAACAGCGATTTCCAAATTACGTGACTAGGTCAAAAACTCATTTTCACAAGAAATGTGTAGATATGAGAAGCCGAAAATTACGGTATTTTTCCAGCAAAAAAAATCTCATTGTTAAGAAAGTCTGTGTTGTTGAATGATTGCGTTAAAAATGATAAGAAATTGTCAATTACCATACCGCGCGCGTCATACTATTTTCCCGCAGAATTACAGAAATCCTTATAAAAATTTAATAACCATTAATTCATTTTAGGTATTAAAAGCATTGTTCAGCGCTTTTAACACTCAAAAAAAGCAATTTTCAGTATTAAATTGGCCAGTATTAAATTGGATTTCTGTATAGGAAAGTTACGTAAAGTCAATGGGCGACGAGTGGAAGCGGATAATTTCACGCGCAGTTCACATGATTCGCGATCGACGACGACAGCTTGCAAAACCGTATCTCGTAATGGTACATGAAGCACAGATTCGAGTGGTTCAAACGGAAAAGTAATTTCCCTCGGAAATATCCCTGAGACGAGACTGCTCTAACGATTATCGAGATTCGTATCGCTTCTTATTTTGCCCGCCGGTCGACCGGCGCAATTCAACTTCTTTTTTCCTTTAAATACGACCGCGACTTTTGTACAATCACGAAAATTTATCTTTTTGCTCCTCTGCTTCTCAATCTATTTTGTCTCATTTTCGTAATTTATTGCCAATTATCCTTATTTAGTAATATCTGTAACAAGAGGTCTCTCTGTTTCTGAAACTGAAACAGGGTACACTATTGGAACTTAAATTGAGATAGGTATTTGATTTTTAGTGAAAACGAAAGAGAGACTTCTAGTGCAGTCCAGTGCAGCAATAAAAACAAGATTTGATATCTTTATATCAGGTTCAAATTCCAGCTGAGATAATATTTTTCAAAATAAATTATTTACAAGGTTTTAAGGATGTTTATTCAAACAATCATTAAACTAACATTAAATCCCTTGTCAATTTCATTTGTGATATTAATACTCTAGCTTCAGTTTAGGGCTGTTTCCAAGACCGAACGAAAAGGGACAAACAATCGGCGCACAGTTTGTTTGAACTGGAAATTGTATGAATTCACAAGAAATATTATTGGACATAAAAAAGAACCGCTAATTTTTTTATAATTTCACTTTATAATTATACTTTAAATTTTTCTAGTCAGAGAGAGAGAGAGAGAAAGAGAGGACTTGTACTGCCGTCACCTCACTATTTACTATCCAAAACTTCGTATTTTTCTCTCTTTGTTTCTCTTTTTTATAATTTTAAATATTGTTTAAATCCAATTGCCAGTGGATGCAATAAAGTTATTATTATTATTATTATTATATTTCCCCGTGTCGGACCATTAAATTCTCTTTTTGCAACCATTTGGCGCATTAATGGAGTTGGGGCCAAGTGTTAACTCGGGAATCTCTTTTCGCGCCAACCTAATTCTCAGAAATTATCACTTTCGGAGCTCTGCTAAAAAGCATAGACGCGCTGCTCTCCACAGCTTGCATCCGCGCGAATGAATTCCACCTCGCGGATAACGCTTGTTCCCGAAACAATTTACTTCCGCGACCGTAATTACTTTGTCCTTTGGAACATGCAAAGGTTTCGATTCATACCCCCAATACGTTCTCGCATGGATTTTAATAATCGCTTCGCTTTTTTCCCCCAATTCTTTTGTCGTGGGAACAGAACGACCGGAAAACACCGAATTTCCGCCGAAACTCGTTTTATCGAGTTCTCTTTCGAAGGGCTGCGATCGTTTTTCATCGCGAGCTTTATCCCGTAATTCTTCTGATTACAGAAAATGATTGGTAATAGCCAAACGTTGTGGAGCAGACTAGCAACAGGTACAAGGATTTGTACCATCCAGCATCAATACGCCGACCCATTTTCGTTTCCGAATCATCAATGGTGACTTGACAGGAAAAGTATCGATTAGTATTATTGTGTATTATCGGATTAATTAATCAAGGCAAATATATATTGTTAATAATATTTAGAGTTGTGTCATTTTCGATATGAATTATTAATTTGTTATAATTTTATAAAATCGTCATAATAAATTTATAGTTTTTTAAGAATTGTGAAATAAAAATGATATTGATTGTGTTTTAATATTTTGACGTATTGTACTATACATTATTATAATACATTACTATAATTATTAGAATTAATATACAAAAGTTGATAGCTATTATAGTCAGGATCGTCTGCAGACATATTGTTATTTTACTTAACAGGTAATTATTAGCTTATCAAATAACAGACAAAAGAATATATTCTGAAAAATATGATATTTTTGTAATTTTCGTTTTACACAACGCTTAAAAACCACTCTTTTTTAGTATAATGATTTTAATATCTTATAACAAAATTTTATAACAAATACTTATTTAAAATTTATTTAAAAATGACATACTTAACTCAAAACATATATTACCAACAGTTTATATTTATTTTGGTTAACTAAAACAACTACATTCAAGATAGAACAATTCATTCTTTATATATTTCTTTATATAATATTCTTTATACAATTCTTTATATAATTTTTTATATAATAATTCTTTAAACTTGGATCGTTAAAACAGTCTTAAGCTAAATGTTTTCTGTAGAAGTCTTTTTTTGTTTACACAAACAATACAACTCAAACTCTTTGTGTCTTCTCTTTTGTAAAAGATATTATATAATCCTTTTAAAAACTTTAAAAAGTAAGAATGATACAAACACGATTAAAGAACAAATTGTAAAGTTAAATTAGTTTACTTTTTTATGTGATTGATAGAGAAATAATTTTTATCTAACTCTTATTTATGATCATAAATAAAAAATCACATTTTCTAGCAATAACTTGTGTTAGTTTTGAAGTAAGGGAATAATATAGGGTACAAAGAAAAATTTTAATAAATTAATCTTTTCATTTAATAATTTTTTAAATATCATTAAAGAGCATAATTTTTCATTTTTGTTTCTGGTGCTAAAATAATTCCTTATAACTCCATATATACTAAAAGATTTTAACGTCAGGTAATAAACAATTCTATTAATAATCAATGGACAAATAAAGAAGATATTTGAAATTTACAGAAAGAATAATTTTACTAACATATTTAAAATTTTACTCGATATAGATCTGAAAATAATGTTGGAAACTTAGACTGATTACTAGAAATTACAAAATGTTTTGCTTTTCACTTTTTAGTTTTTAATATAATTATTTTGGTGGTCCAACAAAATTATTTTCCATTTTAAAGTTATTTGCTGTATCCAGCAAAATTTGAGATTTTTCAGCAAAATCATTTTGTCCGTGTAAGAGATATCTATTCCTTTCTACACATTTCATTCGTCTCTTATTTCATCAAATATGGTATGTTCTGAACCGAAAGTATGTTCTGGTCATAAATACGCTATCGGGAATGTTTCGAAATACTGTCGTTTGCGCTACATAACAAGTTCGATTGAAAGAGGCAATGTGGATTTCGCGCACAGACCTTTTCGTTAGATAATAAAACATCACTGCTGTGCGCGTAAATACGAAGGGAAAGCCAGAAGCACCACAACGAAGGGTACATTACGTAAATCCTAGCGTGGTCGTCGCGAAATTGAATACAACGTTATAAGAAGATGGAGTTCGAGAACAAGATGGAGAATCCTCAAGAATCAAGTGAGAGAGAGGTTGGCCTAGCGTTGGGAGATCATAATAAAGGGTTCGTAATAAAGAGGCTGTTTCTACTGTAGCAAGAGCACGGCATCGTCGGAATGTTTCATGAGAATTAGCTACAATTAATGCAATTTACCGACAGGTACGAGACTCCGAGTGGATGTCCGACGATCGTGCAAAATGGCGAAGACGATAAACTTCTAAGTAATACTACCAACTCGCTTTGTGCAAGTGATAACTCGAGGTGCACCTTACTTTATGATTATTGTGAAATCTCGGCAGTACACCTCGCACTTCGAGGGAAATAGTGATTTAACATTGTTATTTTGGATAATTGCTTTGAATTCGCATTGCAATTGTTTTGTTAACAGGGAGTAGTCATATCACTTTTTTTACGTAAACAATCACCTCGGATTTTTTTTTCATTCCAATTAAAATCATTATTGCTAACAACATATTATTTTTGAATATATATTGTTTAATCACAATTTTCTAAAGAAAGTAAATATAGAAACCAAACAAATATCGAACGGAATAAGTACGTTAAATAATTTATTGTGATAGTATTTTTAATAAATAAAGATTTTAGTATTAATATAGCGTTTTTATTGAAAATTTGAGAATTGCAGATTTAAAGATTCATAAAAAATAGTTATTAAAATAAAAATATGTTAAACGATATTTATTTAAAGTAATATTATATAACAATCCACATTTTTACATAATTGGTATGTATAAAAACACCCAAAGTGATTATTTCCGGGTTAAAGACACTGCATCACATTGGCATTTACGAATAAAATTAAGGTAAATTTGCGAGGTAAAGTCATACGCAGCATTGCATAAATTTACATGCATTATCATATAACAATTACAATAATAACATAATATAATATAATATGACATAATATAATATCATAATAACTAATATAATACATTGATTGATAAAATTTTCAATTTTTCCTTTAATTTCTATTTCTATACGTTTCCTATTTCACACATTTGTGAACACTGCTAGTCAATCGGTATTTCCTTTTTTTTCATCGGTTATTATATTACCCACGTAATCTATTCAGCGGCACGTGGCACGTGAAATGGGGTTTTTCAAAATGTGCGGATTGGAAAAACAAAAGGCGTGATATCGTGCGATATCACGTCTGCTAGCGGTCAATACCACTCGTTTCGATAAAATGCAGCGTTTAAATCTTCATCGAACCATTCAAATGTCAAATACAATTACGTGTTACATATTAGCCTAATTTCTCTCCATATTAATTGGATAAATCCAATGATAAACACTAAATTCAAAATAAACATTATATTGCATATTATTAAATTGTAACGTTCTGATTTCAACTGACCTATTTGAAATAATAAATACGGATAAATATCTATTAATTTAATTTCTTTCCTTTGATCATACATAGATAAATATAATGGTCATTACCTCAAATATAGCGTTTTTATTTTATATAAAAATTATTATTACACTGAAAATTGTCTAAATCTAGGTAATTTTTTTCATAAATAGTTCTAAGTAAATGAATAGTTCTAAATAAACATTTTTTTACTGTAAGTAAGTAGTTATTACTGTAAGTAAGTAGTTACTACACATAAACATATATTACTTGTAACAAATAATATAAGTTCACATTTAGTATTATGTGCGGATAATATTTATTTGCAGTAAAGAAATATTTACTTGAAAATTTAAGAAAAAAATTACTTAGATTTAGAAAAAAATCTTTTCTTTAGTGTAGTAATAATATATTTACTTAAAAATGGAATATCATTTTCTTACTTCAAAAGTACACAACTAAAAAAAATGTGTGTGACTTTTAAGTTATTATAAGTTAAGTAAACATACTTTATCAATTGTCAACAATAAATTTAACTTTATAAAAAATTATCAAAATCATCACAATTCAAAGGAGTAATTTTTTAAAAGTTGTGAAACAAAAGTAACAAAAATAATTTTTGATCATGTTAAGAATGTACGTATATTCTTTTTTTGTCAATATTACTTGACTAGTAAAAAATTTTCTGCCAAGTTGAAAAATAGTTGTTCGTCCTTCCTGGGAAACTTAATTTTTTGAGTGTCACTTTTGAAGTATAGAAACGATATGAGCTTTCCAAGTGTCGAATACAAACGGAAAAACATTGCAATCGAAACTCGTTCTAACTTTACTGTAGCCTAAGATGGATAATAGAGCTGCCGCTCACCGTCAATGTCGATTTCCTGCAGCATCGTTCTCAGCTCCTCCGCTCTTGCAAATTGTCCCAAGGAACGCATAACCCTGCCGAGTTCTTCTTTCGTGATAGTTCCATCGCCGTCTTTGTCAAACAATCTGAAGGCCTCCCTGAATTCTGTTGAGGAAAAGGAAAAGAAGAAATCCAGCGTGAGTAGCTCTAATATAATACAAATACGTTTCGCTTTCCGTACTGGAAATAAGTAAAATTACTTCGACTTTCTCAGTCTCTGGGAAAATTGTACGGTGTTAATTGTTTCACCGTTTACTCTCATTTACGATTCAATTTTAGAGCAATTTTTTCTAATCTTCTACATTAATTAGATTGGGCATAGTGCGCTTTGAATTTTTCACTTTAGCTGAGTATCCTGACCCGTTATGGCACTAATGTCAAGCGTCCTCTCTAGAATTGCCCCTTCAGAGATGGTCACCGACGGAGCCGGTTAACTGACTAAAGGTATAGTGGTCGAATTCCCGGAGCGAATTTGACGAGGTACAAGTACAAGCCGGTGCGGGTTCGGTTCGACGGTGCTTGACTCGATCGTTTAATGGCCTCGTTTCTCGCGCCGTTGATTCTGGCGGCGCATTATATGCGTATTCATGCACAATTGCTCGTACGAGGAAACTACGAGTCTCGAGGTAATCGCGATCACGTCTTACAGTCGTCTTATTTACGATCTCAGATGCATATCGTGCGAAACGAAGTTATATATTATGTTAAATTGCAGATGCGGTTTCAGTGATCGCGTTAGGCACAGAAATCAACCGAGGCAGGTGGATTGAGACGGGAAGTCGAGAACAATTCTTCTTCTTTATCTACAGATTTTCGCCTCATCAGAAATGGTACCGCTCCCGTTATCTCTGATTCTTTTATCCAATTTCGATTCCCATAGAACTTCCAAAAAAAGCTGCTATACAGGCAATAATATTTCGCACAGTGTTATTGAATCAATTTTTTTAAATTGACTACACAATAATTACTGTGATTCTTTTTTGAAGAATTTTAGCTGAACCGCGTGAAAAAGAAACTTGAGACGAGAGATGAGTTTTACCTGAGTTTCTAATAGCAACTGTAAATATCAAATCACAATTATAGATATCATATGGCCTTCACCTATTTGTTGAATCATATCACGTTTCAAAATGAGCAAGAATGCGAGCATTAGAATCGCATTACTGTAATTGACTTTGCTAATATAATGTGGATTAAAATTTAACGTCAATCATACTTCCATATTAGAGATTCCATTAAATAAATAATTTAAAACAGCATTTTTTAAAAATATTAAAATAAATTACAAAAATAATTGTAATAACATAGAAAAATCTTGATTTTAATTTATAAGAATGAATGCAAAGGAAGTAATCTTTAATTAATTTTTATATAATCCATTTTATGTATTATATAAAATTTAGTGATAGCATGTGTTCTTTCTCCTTTTCTCTGTTCTGAATCTATTTATAGTGTCAATTGGCAAAGCGGATAATAGTATAATGGTACGATAGCTGCTTTAAGAGAAACTCTTTTATACGAAGGCGATAAAGACGTAACGATTTTCCAAAAGAAATTACATTCATCGAAGTATACAAATTAAGATACGTGACTTTTGTAGATATTTTCGACGAACACAATCTTAGAAGAAGAAACTCAGTAGAAAAGAAAACAAAGAACCAGTTAAAAAACAAATTTTTTTATGATAAAGTAAAGAACGAGATTTAATCTGTGTTAATTTAATGTCATTATTTAATTTTATTCTTGTAAATTTTGAGATCGTACTTTCAAAGAAGTTTCATGGAATAATATTTAACTAAAGGATAATCGATCGCGCAGTATATAAAGTTACACCGTTTATAACAAAGTTAAATACACAATCTTTGTTTATAGTTAGACGAGTTTGATGAAAATTAAAATACATTTAAAAGCTAACTGATAAGTGCCTGTTTTGAGCTATATTATATTAAAAATATTGATAAGCACCTTCATCGTTGTTGTCTTGAAAGGAAGAACTTCATTCAGAACTCGCGACTAATATATAATGACATTTTACGTGTAATAAAAATTATCAAGAGATTGGTTATTCAGTTTTGTCGATAAATATGTGAAATCTGAATTAATGTCATTTCGCGAACAAAACTCATGTCGCGAAGTAGAAAAAAATATGAAATGGAAGAGAAAATTGTCTATTTGCATTTTCACATTGAGTTCTCTTAAAAAGAAATTGAAAGAGCATTTATTCTTTGATTAATCGGTTTTCCAGATTGGTTTCGAAGATCTCCCATAGAACATTTACGTATGGCTTAGCGAGAATAATAATTAAATGCAAAAAAGTAGAAACGATGAGCACCACGAAATGTGAAACGATATTACAAGCATTACAATGCAATTTGTTTGACGTCGATTGAAGAGATCTCTATTCATTCGACCTGATGTGAGTGGAAATGTAATATTCAATAGCGATATTTATAAAACCAGAAAGAAAAACAAGTGCATGATGGACGGCGCGTGCGAAAATAAAAAAAAAAACGTTCGACGTCTACATGACACCGTGTACGCAAAACGTGAAATTATTTATCTCGCATGCGGATTTGATCGATCAATTGGCCTGATTCCCGATTCTCGAACGTGCACTTGTCGTGTACGACGGCGATAACGGCGGGGAAAAATAATGGCTGGTTGCGCAAAACTGTGAATGAAGTTCACATACGCCGCGGTGCGGCGGAATAGCGAGCATAGTTTTATCGGGATTAACGAAGCGATGACACCAAACAAGAGATATCCCGTTTACCGGGCGTGCCAAATTGAATCCGGCGCCGTGGGCATCTCCATCATCCGGCATCTGATGCCGTGATCAAAAGAGTACAAATTTGCATTTTGCCATGCGAAGCCTGATATCATTATATGATACGAGGTGATAAATACAGGAGAAAATCATTTTTGTTCGCACGTAAATTAAATTATTATCTTAATCATATTGTTTTAATTATTAATCTATTACGTTCATATTTCACTGAAATGTCGTGGTTGCATGAGTATTTATCCGAAAAAGCCTTATATATTCTCTGATATATTAAAATTAATATTTTTTAAGAAAAAATATTGAGAGATATTTTTTTATTATATAATAAGATTTTTTATATTTATGGCGTTATATAATTATTATTACATTTTATTTTAAAGGATCTTTTGGAATTTTTGCACATCATGGAAAAAGACACTTTCAGTAAAATTAAATAAATTTTTTTATTAATAAATAAAAGTATTCGTCGACATGTTTTTGATTAGTTATAAATGAATCCTAGATTCATTTATAACTAATCAAAAACATATTTGCACGTTCTTTAATTGGATACCAGATGAATTTAGGAACTAACAATAAGTTCATTAATCCATGAAATTTATTAATTATCTTTAGTCCGCAATTAACAATAAGCATTTTATTGAAAGCATTTTTCGTGCATAATGATCCTATAATTCCTTCATAGGATAGAATAGATAATAGGGTAGAATAGATTATTCCTGTGGATAGAATTAATTATGCGAGAAAAGTTACCTGTCTCGCTCGGAACGAATGAAGACTGTGATGGGTAAGCTTGATATTTCACATGTCGCGCGACAAGTTTTTCTGGGGCGTGCCAATTGGCTATCAGATGGAGACTTTCTGGAGCCCCCGAAAAACTTGTTCTCTCAATAGGTCAATCGGCCAAAAAACTTGCTGTACGACGAATGAAATATTAGCCTAAAGCCCAGATGAGATTCGTAGCGCGTAGTTTGGATCACGTTAGAAAAAGAGAGAAAGAGAAAAGCTTCTCCGCTGAGAGAAAAGTGTTTCATATTTTTATGACTATATTTGCATAATAAAATAATTATGGTTAAGCGCTCCATTTTTATAATTATTATGACATAATGTTAGTAATAATAATTATACATATTTCTAATTATATGTACTAAAAAATATATAGTAGTTCGTACTGAAAATGACTCTAAATTATAGTACCAACCATATATTTTTTCGTATATATAGAATTATAAATATAAAATTTTGAAAAATATATATATATATATATTCATTGATATTAAATTGCTTGTCAATTTGTGATATTACGTATTCCAGTTTCAACCTAAGAACGTGTTTCAAGATCGACAAATAATTAACAATTTACTTAAAATAGAAATTTACACAAAAATATTATACTATTAGACATTGCTCTATTAAAGTCGTTTCGACCAAATAATATTATTTGAGTTGAATAAATAAAAATTATTATTATTAACATATTGTATTGTTATATAAGAATATAGTAACAGTAATAATCATAAAAATGAAGCTCCTAACCATAATTATTTTACCAGGCAACCATAATCATAAATATAAAACACTTTTCTCAATGTGAATTTTTGTATTTTATCTTTCCTTATTCTCTCTCTCTCTCTCTCTCTCTCTCTCTCTCTCTCTCTCTCTCTCTTTTTTTTTCTTTGTAACGCAACCTGTAACGCAATCGGACTAAAAAAAAAACACTTTTCTTGAAAAATCTCGACTTACCTTTCATCTGCGATTTCGATATGGCGGGCGTCTTACTGGACGAAGAGTAGCTTGCCGACGTTCGTTTCGGCGAAGCTGGCAAGGACAGGAGAACGTTCGTGGAGAGCGGAGTTCTGACAGGCTCATCGAGGATGGACGACGAGGACGCGGCCGTGTCCGTCGGCCGCGTCAGGGATAATTCTTGCGGTTCCTGCTGCAGTTGCCATAGTCGCCGGTGTTGCAGATTCGTTGGGACATCGGCGGCGGAGCACGATCCCGCGGAAACGTAGATCGGTTGCATCGGTAGCGCAGACGTTGTCACGGCCATCGTCATCGACGTCCGCGAGGTGCAATCCAAAGGGCTGGTGCCCTCACACCCCTCCGAACCGTTTCCCACCGCGCCGCTGCTCTGTCTCGTCTGCAAGTAATCGCGGCCTGAAATGCATCTCTCGCTCGTCCCGAGAAGTTTGATCCGATCGATACGAATTATTTAGATGTTTATTTATTGTGCAGCTTTTTTTCCGAACAAAAGCAATGAAATGCGTTTAAGATCGATTCGTCACATGCGAAGTGTTGTATCCTAAAAACGTTTTTAGTATGAAGAAAATATACGTTCTCCTCAACATAACCGAGTTATATACTGTATATATTATGGTCAAAATGTTAACTTTGTAAACTAGTAAGGTATACATCTACTGTAGTTTGCTGTAGCCAATGTATATATTTACTATACACTGACTAGTAAATGTATACATTTACTAAAGTTAACACTTACTGTGACATGTATATACATTAAAAAAAAGAAATGTTTGGCATTTGTAATTATATTATAATTTAACTTTTAGTATTTATAACTTTAATTACATATCTGCATGTAACCATAATAACTATGTGATTATTATTGTCATAATTTTGATAATATAATAAACTATACATATAATTGTTATTAATAACATTTAAAAAAATACCAATAATTATGGTAACAAAATTATATGTATAATTACAAATATTAAAAATATATATTTTTCTCTTAGAGTATATGAGCCTCTCAGGAGAAGATTGATGTCTATAAAAGTCTATGAAAGTCTATAAAAGAAGAACTAGAAAGAATTAATAGTTATGTACTGATCACGTTCTCTAGTACTAAAATTAAAAAGCTCACAAGAGAGTGGAGTTGATCAGTTTGGCTTCTAAGAGATCCACATATCAAGAAAAGTTAGAGGGACACGAGAGATTTTACTTTTGCAAAAGTACTCTTAACTTTTTACCTAGCTCGCGTGATTTTTCCAGCTAGCTTTTCTAAGTCTCTGTTTTTTCAGCAAACATCCCTCTGCTCACGATACATTATCTTATACCAACATTTGACAAGCTTGATATAAAACTTTACGTAGCTGCGAGGCTTTAAAAAGGACATTACGAGAACGTTTTCAGAGAGACGTTTAGAGGGCTTATTTTTTACATGCATGGTTCTCTTGCGCTTTTCTTCTTTATAAGATCTTTTTTAGAGTCGACTGTTATAATCGTTAACTTATAAATGTGTCGTTGAGCGACAGGCGAATTGCTCAAAGTAAAAGTACCTCAATATTTGATCTACTCGTGTCAGACGCCGTTAGGCACGAAATGTGAAACTTCTAAAAGCAGTGACACACACCCGACAATATCCAGCTGAGCTCATTCCGTCGTTTCAGTGTCAAGCCTTATCAATTATTAAAATCTACTCGCACATAAAGTGTCAGCGTGCGGGAGAGACGCGATTATAATTTTAAGAACGTGCTAATATTATTTGCTGAAATATTTTTATATTTATATTTTGATAAAACGAGAAAACGCAAAGAGAAAGAAGGAAAGAAAATAGAGATTTGTTAATTCTATCCCATTCGAGTGGTCCTTTTTAATGTAATTACTGTGCGTATACGCACACATGAACTGGTTTCTGACATTTCATCAACGTTATATCTCAATTTTTATTATTCTCTTCGATAATTCATAATAAAATAAAGGTTGATAATACTCTCCATATATCCTTTAAATAAAAATTAAAAAAAAATGTTTTAAATGTGAAATAATTTGTGAAATGTAATAGTATATACATGGAAAAATGTTACTAAAATATTAAAAAATTTAGTTAGATACAGATTTGGAAATTTTGTTTGGAGCATAAAAACAATTATGTAAGTTGCTAAAACTAGTTGGCAGTGTGTTAAAACATTTTACGGCATTTTCATCTACATAATTATTTTGATGGTCCAACAAAACCATTTTCAAATCTGTGTATAGCTAAATTTTTAAATATTTAAGCAAAAAACTTTTTTCTCTGTATAAATAGTTTCATACATTTAATGAATTTGTAAGATTTTTTCAAGAGAAACATTTTTGATATTTATTACCATTATTACATATTAGAATAATTATGATTATTACGTTATAATGTATAATACATATAATATGTACAATATACATATATCTATAATATGTTAATAATTATACCTATATAAGTCTAATTATTTTTTTAAGAAAAAATGTATTGAGGTAACTAAAAATGACTATAATTATAATTTTTATTAACACAAGAATAGGTTACAATAATTTAACTTATAATTCATATTTTTTGGGACAACCATAATATGATCAACTATACATAAATTAAAAAATAATTAAATGATAGCAATTGCAACTATTTTATGATAAAAATAATATATATACATTTGTTGATAGAGAGAATTATATACATTATACATATATGTATATTTATTATCTGTACTATTAAAATTACAGCAATACTTATGCAATTGTAACATATATAATCATCAGATTATGGCTACAGACTATATAGTCAATTATAGTCATAAATACCTAAAACTTTTCTCTCAGTGGCAGGATACTCTACGCGAGTATAATGAAGGGTTAATGAGACAAGCTTGTCGAGCGGCCCGTCTCCTCGACACTTCGGATCTCTACGCTGAGATCCGCGATCTATCAGTTCGAGCTGCGTTCATCCCGCGAATAAGAGTGCAAGTCGATTCGGATGGAGAGGCCGTGCTTCATTATCGCAAAAGTTCGCGAGACGTTGACGAGTGATTAACCGCGCCCCCGAAAGAATGTAGTAGCGCATCCATCATTTAAATGAGAGAGCATCGTAAGCGCGGTGTCACTTGGCGGCTCGATATGACGGGTGAAAACGCACAGACGTCATTTCCCGTTTTATTTACCTCTATACCGAGGAAAGAGCGGAGGGATGAGATCTGGCAATAACCCGTCCGCGAAACTACGGCGGCCCATTGAATCGCTGCACACCAATCGTCGGAATTGCGATACTAGTTTGCGACCCGAGTAAGAAGTACCTCAATCCCAAGCGAAAGCGACGGAATAGCTGTTGAAAGCACGCAGCGTGAGCTTTAGTCGGCAATGAACATCGTTATCGGGACGTCGAAACGATAAACTCCGCGCGGGGTGTTAAATTATACAACTTGGACTCATCTCAATAGCGAGGGAAAATCACCTCCTCGATTACGTCGTTCGTTGACGGACACATCCGTTCGCGTAACCAGAATCGTCGATAAGATTTATGTAGTGAGAGAGAATGAAAGATAATTAAGACCCGTTCTCGAAGTTTATAATTGAGAACGAGCACGCGCGACAAATTGGGAGGCAAATAGCGAACTTAACGCGCACCTCGTCTTATTTCTCGCCTTATCTCCTCTCCGACGCCTCTGGCAGATCTCGGCAAAGCTACACCCCGGCCGAGTGAAACACGTCGTTCGCAATACGAGAATTCGCGTAGACGCGCGGTATCACCGGAGAACACATTTGCATTCCCAAGAAGTCGTTTCTAAGGTCAAAATGCATTTAGGTTCTTTTGGTTGAGGAACGTCGAGATTGGTGCGACGTACCGAGACAGACGTCTGACTGTCTTCCCTTAACTGGAGTCGCGAAGGGATGGAGAAGAGAAACTTCCAACGGCAGCGACGACTGTTCGACGAAGCGAATCAGATTCGAGGGCGCCGCGAACGTTGCGCGCTACCTACTTAATCAAATTCCGAGAGAGTTCCTCAGATAGCGAGAGAAAGATAGAGAAAGAGAGGAAGGAATGCCACCGACCGCGGGGGTGGATTACGGCGGTTGTGCGCCACAGGCGAAAGTTTCGGCGCTGAAACCGCGCGAGAGAGAAAGTTTTCCCGGACGTCCGGTAATAAAAGCTCGGATGAAGAAGAAACTTCCCCGGAAGTTCCCGGCTCCTTTCCACGTTTTTCTCCGAGCACGACACGGCATGAGCGGTGACAAAATTGAATCCTCGTTAAAGCGTCGTCACGTTTCGTCGATCGACATCGACACTTTCGTGTCGTCCAGCAGCCCTTCCCTCCTCCTTTCTCTTCTTCTTGCCAATTTAAATTACATTTCATTACAAACCTTTGTAACTGCGATAGTAGGGTATCGGGCATTTATTTGCCCCATGGAGAAACGGGAAACTTTGTGTTAGTTGCGAAACCCCGGAAATGACTCAAAAGAAAACAGGGGTGGCACCTATGTAGGTGATAATTATAGAAATTTTATATTATGTAGAATCAATATATATAGTTGAATAAATTATTTTACGGTTATATAATAAGTACAAAAAATTACCTATTTAATGTAGTTAGTTGAAAATAAACTTATTTTATGCAACACACAACTGTAAAATAATTTATTTTTAGCTAACTATATAATTAAACGAATTATTTATAATAAAATAATAAAATAGTTGCTGCAACTGAAAAATGTTTACTATAACTGCTTTATAGTTACAATAACTATTATAGTTACAGCAACATATTTTATAAAGCTGTAAAATAGTTGCAATAACTAAAATAATTTATTCAATTATACGAAAATCAACAAGTAAACTAAATATATCAACTATTTTGATATTTTTAAAAATAAAATTATTATATATATTATAAGATTAATTATTATATTTATTTCGTACATTAAAATATTAAATAAAAATTCGTATGTGTACAAAGCAAACTTATTCTGTTTTCGTTATACGTAATTTAATGATGCATATTTAACTGTAAAAATATTATTAAAAAGATTTATGATGAGCAAATTATTACAAACATGCGCTAATATTTTTTTTATTCTGCATCTTCTCGCAAAAATATGTTACTGTACAAAAGATATTAATATCTTTCATTTCTAGCTCGTTTCTTGACCATTTAATCTTCTCACTTTGTCTTCATTAATTCTACATAATATTATAGAAGATGTTGAGAATAATTTAAAATGTAATTTTTATTATATGCAAAAATATAGATGATCATAATTTATTTTGAATATATTTACATGATTATGTAGCAAACAAAATCTTTCACCTAAGAGGCTCATCTCACGCTATTATAATCAAGAATCGACTCTTCAACAATTAAATATTTTTATTTGCATCAAATTCTCGGAAAATGTTGAAAGTCATCTGTTTTAATTCAAATGTAACCCTTCTCTTGTAATCATTTTTCATGCACTCTTAAACTCTTTCATTAATTTGTAAATTCTTTATGTTTCTCGAATAGAACTTAAGTCTAATTCAAGTAATAGTGGATTTAATTTTTTTTAAAGATATTCTTATTGATAAACTTTATTTGATTCTGTAGTCTCTGTATTCTTTCGCGATCACACAAATAGATTGACGTAATCGACTGTCGACCCCCCAACCTCCGATCTTTGATTGGTTTTCTTTATTCTCCTACAATAACATGTAGATAGTTGTCATACAGTTTATGCATATAGTTGTTATACTATTATATCTATTCCTCAAAATATAGGAAAAATTCAGCAGCGTATTTTTGCGAGAAGATACAAAAAACAACATTTTTCAGCGCATGTTTGCAATAATTCGCTTGCCATGGACCTTTCAACAATATTTTTGTAGTTAAATACGCTTCATTAAACTGTGCATAATAAAGGTAGAGTTAATTCGCTTCTACTATCGTGTTCGACATTAATTAGCTTGACAATGTTGTTTATCTCCGCGTGCATGCAAGGAATTATAATGCAGATTTTTAATGGCTGTTTTAATAGCCGTGTATTGGCGCTTAGCCAAGCTTACGCGACCGCTGCCCGTGTCAAAATGTTACGCTTTTATGAGGGCATCGTGTCACACGGTCTTTTAACGGATTAAGGACTACATTGTTTCCGTCTATAGACGGAATATATATATTGTGCTTTTGAAAAAGAGCGACGGTTATGGAAAAGTTATACGAATCTTTCGAGTAAACGACGTTTCGTCTCGCATTTATTATCTGATATAACAATCTCCTAGCATTTATTTTAGTGCAAATATCGGATCGAGAATATTCCATTTTCAAATTTCGGTTTACCTATGGATGTGTGCGCATAAAAGTAATGTATAAAATTGCATAAATGCATAATATAAATATACGTGTAAAAATCTCCACTCGCAAATTCCTGAATATCAAGGAAAGTCACGCGAGCCAAGATGGTCAATCCGACGTTAACGTTTAATACCGTCGCTCCTGGCGAAACAGGCACGCATCATAAACCTGTGACTGGTAAACATACACACTCACTCGAGTACGTCATCGGCAAAACGACGCCGATTATCGATGAACGAATGTATCACAGTCGATCGCACTTTACGCTTCCTCCCGCGAAATAATGATTTTCACTTCGTTACCGATTGCAATCGCTGACAGCCGTGAGTCAGTTACTTTAATAAAAGTAATTACAAAGAGAAATGTATGGTCCTATATAACAACTGTGAACTTTTACTGCTTTTAAACGGTGAATTAAACGGGATATAAAATTTGCATTTTTTGCGTTCACACACACACAGAATTTCCCACACAATTCTGTGATAGAATTTTGAACATTTCCCTCTCTTTCTCTCTCTCTCTCTCTCTCTCTCTCTCTCTCTCTCTCTCGCTCCTGTTTCAAATCTCTTTTTAAATCTAAGATTTTTGCAATTGTGCTTGTTACACCCATAGATGCAATAAAAATGCACTTCTTATGAAGTTGTCACTCTTGGTTTAGAAAAAGTAAAATATTATAACTTAAAACATGAATCTCTTTCTTTCATTCTAAAGTATCAACTTGAAGAGAAATGCTGATATCAAGACATGTTAAATTCTTTCTAACAGAGCACAGAAGCTACACGGCTTAAAGTGTCTAAAATTTTAGTTGGATACAAATTTAAAAATAATTTTGCTGAATCAAAATAATTATGTAGAAATTTTAAGCATAATGAACAATGGTGCAAAAAATTTTGACAGTCTAGCAACTAGTTTGGACGGTTTATGTAGAATTGTGGACCACACAATTTATCTGTGCCTATATAACTAAATTTTTAGATACTTCAGCAAAATTATTATTTTTTTTGTACGTAATTAAAAAATGTATAGTCTATATTTATTACATCTATGATTATACAATAAATATCAAATATATCAAGTACCTCAGTAAATTTATCAAGGCAAATTTACGCTGAAAAGCAGTATATACAATATAAAATATAATACATGTAAAATGTAAATATAATATAAAATATATTATGAGGGTAATCGAGAATAAAAAGCCAATCAACGAGTATCGCGTCAATTTTTCGTCACTGTAAGAATCGAATAAACGCGTGCGCGTTAACGTTTTTTATTTCCTTTGGTAACGATTAAACAGAAAGATTAATTAACTTGTAAAATTAATTGAAAAAATTTTTTACTTTTTTAATAGTCCTTGCAAAACAAAAAGTCTCAACAAGTTTGCGGGAGTTCCTCATCGCGATTAAAATTTTGTTCAAGTAAGTGACGGTGAAAAAGGCGACGATAGGAAGATTACTCGCCGATATAAATTACATTAGATATTTTCTGGAGGCGTTATACATTATGCATTAAGTCCGAAAGCGACGATATGATTCCTGCAAAATTCTCTTATTTAAAGAGCTTAAAGATTTTTTGAACACAAAGATGCGCGCAGTAACGTTAGATAGATGGCACGTATTTTTACCGAGGGAGAATAATCTAGTCGAATTTTTCTGATTTTGTGAATATACTATATCGGTTAGCCGACGAGCCGATAGCTCGTACGAATTTTTGTTCCGTGACTTTTCGAGCATTTTTCCGAGAATTCTCCGAGTGCCCAGTGTGCTTCGATCGTAGCTGCGCACACACATACATCCACATACAGAAACACATCTTTCTCTCTCTTATTAGATTACCTTCATAAACCGGGATACCTTCCGGGTGGTATATCAAATATGTGGGTGCCTTCGTCCGCAAAAATATTTGGCACACCTGCGCTTGTAATCACGATGTGAGCCGCGTTTTCCGATACGCCGTGTATGCATTGAATTAAAATAATTCAATAAATGGACGAGTTCGCATTCACACACGCGATTCAATAAATCTTAATTACGCGTTGTTATTAAATTCTCTATTTTTATTTATTAACAGTAATAACATTGCATTAAAATTGCATCACGCCGCCAATGCGGAAGCAACTTTTCTACATTTACTGCAATACTGATACACTCGTCTGTGTACACAGCTTTTACGCCGATTTACACGCCTGCTTTTTATTTTGTTCTGAGGCTGGTGATTTGCTTCGAAGATTTAAAGCTTTGATATTAAAATCTTTAAAGATCGAAACATCGATATTTTAATCTTCAAGAATTAAAGTTACATAATTATTAATATAATATATATATATGTATATAGCTAATAGCAATGTGAATATATTTTCATTATATATTTACGAATATATTCTTTTTTTATTATATTTTAATGTATTTTAACTGTGACATTCTTTTTAATCTTCACATAACAATTTCAGCCATATTTTGTTAATATGGCCGTTTTTGTTAATTATTAAAGATGACCCCAAAATGAATCAAAACATCTAATTAATTTGTTAATATAGAGTTTGGAGTTCCACACTTAGTGTTGGTTCCAATATTTTCATATTTGTATTTTTGTGATTTATTTTTTTCTATTTATATAATACATAGTAAAATAAATTTTTGGAAGCTGTTAGACTTATCAAAAATAACGACCCTATTTGTTACGAGCAAAAGAATCATCGAATTATCGTAATTATCAAACCGCTCGAAATGACGTTGTTTTGGTAAAAAAAAATGGAAATAGCTTTTAATATTGAATCTCAATATACAAACGGTAAATGATTTTCGCGAGATTCATTCAGTTGATTCATTTGATCAATTTGATAAAACGGTCGATCTGATTGTTTCCCATGATTTGAAGTTTATTCAGATGCATTCAACTCCGAAACACAGCATTCTGGGATCGAAAATTAATCCGCGATCGATTCGAGGAACGAAGGGCGCTTAAGCCGCGATCTTCTTATTTTCCTCGCCCTTAATTCTCTTCCGAATATTTCGCTGCTCAAGGAAAACTTCGTTAACGTTGACGACAACACTAATTGCTTCGCTTGATTCTCGTCAAGCGGTGGGACAGATGAGGCAGCCGTGCAAGTGGATACCACATCTTGTAGTTGTGCAACGGCTGAAGCCACGACCATTATCGTCGACTAACTCACGTTCTTTAGCGCCCGTCGTGTGCCGCTCACGTTTCGTCGGCTAAAAGTAGCGAAACGAAGAGGAAAAGAATGACGAAGGATGGTCCAACTCGAGAGTCCAGGATGCTGACGTTGGCACCATGTTACATAAATATACGTGATCGGGTTGGTTTTCTGTCGGGACCGAATTTGAAAACGGTCCAACTCGAGAGTCCAGGATGCTGACGTTGTTGGCACCATGTTACATAAATATACGTGATCGGGTTGGTTTTCTGTCGGGACCGAATTTGAAATGTGACGTTCGAAATAGACGGGTAAACACACGCGGTGCAAGTTCATGGATTAACGGATCGATGAGACTAGTAAAATATGGCTCGGTATGGTGGACTCAAGTATGATAAAAAGAGGCGAATAGCGCTTGGCGGACCGTTAAGTTCTACTGATTCATAATGAATTCGATTTTTTTAGATTTTTGATGAGCGCTGACATTCTTTTATAAAACGAACTGGCGCTCTGGCGATAGAGCCGAAGATTAAAATTGGAGATATGATGATTGGAAATCGGAAAAATTGATGATTGTCATTTGGTTTGAAGTTTAAGCGCAAAATGTTTAAATCTAGATCGCATCTGAATATATGATAATTAAGCAAAAACACATTTTTATATCAGCGATTGGTATAGCTCAAAGATATATACATTCTAAAAAATATAGTATAAATTTAACACATCGTGGGTGTAAAATACAATTTAAAATAAAATTCTAAAAGACTTAAAATTGTCAAAAAGTAAAGCATAAAAAAGAAGGCTAATGAGAGTTACAGCGCGGTAATTGGAAAGTTGATTAATTTGTTTTAAAATGTTTTATATTCAAATTATTTCGTTGAACATTTCGACTCCGCTTTGAGTCATTTTTATCATCAAATTAAAACGTCAAACGCTTTCAAAAGACCTAGAATGAGCAATCTGTTAGTTATATAATGTATAGGTCTATTTTTTTCCCACCACAAGTTCTGATTCAATTGGTGTAAATCGATGTATTATAATATGTAAGTAAAGTGAGACAGTTTGTTTCACTCAAACTTATTACACTGGTTCAGAACTAATTCAAAATTCTTCGAAAAAGAACAGACTTACATTTCTCACCGTGTTGATCTTGATATAAACACCAAAATAGTATGTAGATTTCACACTATGGGTTTTAAACCATAGGGTTGAATTCACATCTATGAAGTTGTATCCTTATATCGTGTTAGTGTTTATGTTAAGCAACATAGTAAAAATCATACATATCGTATGGCGTTAAATTTATATTTTTTGTTTCGCGCAATTTAGAATTATACTTTATTTTGACCAAACACCTGTTTTTTTTAATAAATTTGACTCTTCGATACACATATATCTGTATTAATATTGTTAACGCGATCCGATGCGCTCGTCTATAAATCAACGATGGATCTAGCATCATTTATTCTTTAAATAAATCATGAACGCACACATTAGCACCGCTATGACGAGCGATTTTGCAGAGCACATCCTCTCATCCTCTCGCCACCCAAAAGCCTAAATATGCTCTGCAATTTGTTGCAGATCGAGGGTGAGAGGAAATCATTTTCGCGATGGTAACGTTATGTAGCATTTGCATAATGTATAACAAATAAGAAACGTTTTTGAATACAGATTTCCATATATTACACTAGACTGCTAATAAAGTTGTTGTAATTAGTATGGAATAAAAGTTACGTAGGTATAAGGTGTAAAATTTGCAACAAGTATTACAAAGTATCATGTCGTAGGCTTTTTCGATATTTTTGTTTATATATAAAATCGATAATATATTATTTTTTATTTCTTTGTTTATTTCTCTAATGTCTATTTCTACCAATGTAGATTAATTTTTCGGTTTAACCTATTTTTTAATTGAGAGATTATTTAATTGTCCGCATAAAATACGAAAAATTCAGGTTTAAATCTCGTCTAAGGTAATATTTTTTGTAATAAATTATTTACAGTTTTTTAAGACGATTATTTGCATCACACAAATAATATTAAATTATTTGTCAATTAATGTAATATTATTATACGAACTTCAATTTAGCACTGTGTTTCAAGACCGATGAATAATTGATGGATAATTTGCTTGAAGTGAAAATTGTAAAATTCACAATTTTTAGTATTATTAGGCACGAAAGACTCGCCTTGATCAAACATAGCATTTTTCGCTCATGTGTGTTGAATTTATTTTTTTTAACTAACAATAAAAATTAGAAAAAATAAAGAATAAATTGAACTGAGATTAAAATTAATCTATATATATTTTGATAGAAACGGGTATAATTTGCACATACATACTTATTCTTACTACATACTGCGTTATTTTTCGCAATATTCTCGAAACACCAAGTATGATATTTTATCTCAGTAAATATGGCTACCAGCATCACATTTTATCGTAAATTCACTAGGTGTTAACGGTCTAGTGTAATATATAGAAGCCAGTGTTCTCGAATTAGCGTTGTACACTTGTCACCTCTCTCACGACACTGAAGTTGACATTATAACTCGTTAAATCCACTGCGAATGAGAAGCTTTAAATTCGCCATTCTAATCTTTTTACACACTGCGAAAAAGTCTGATTACATCAATTTAAAAGTTCAAAAATAGATAAATCAGAATTTTTTGGTTGAATCTTAATTCTAGTTAAAATAATTAGGATTCTCTGATTAATATGATAAAAATCTTCCGGTTTATTTATTTTTAACCAGAAATTTTTCTCGGTGCACATTTTAATTATTTGTTATACTATGGCCCGTTGTAACTGAAGACACGTTCGCAAAAGAAAAATCAGATGCAACTTCTGCTGACTATTTTATACACGCTGCTCCATGGCGTGTGTTTTATGAGTGATTTCAGTTCATTCTCTTGAGAAAAGCATGTGTTGGAGTTGCAGTGGTTTTTAGTTATCTTACATAATACTTTTTTTCAACAGAACGAGATAGAATAACTCGTGAAACAGCAAAATAGAACTTACGAAATAATCAGTAACATCGTATAGGAAATGAAACGTTGGAAACATTTACATGTAATAGAATCAGTTTTAATGAATCAAGAGTTATTGCGAGACAGAAACAACTGCGACTCGTGGAAGGACATAAAACTTCTTTACACAAATTCGTTTTATCGTTTTTCAGTACATTCATCATTGAAGAGTATATCTTGCTTATTTACTTATATCTTGTACAATATATATTAATGTAATATGCATTAATTAGAAATTCCACATTTCTCCATTTAATGCATGTACGAAACCGTTCGTAAGATATTAAGCTAACGATTAATTTTAAAGCTTCCCACTGCCATCTCACTTTCTATCTCCTATAATATCGTTATTTATATCTATCAATTAATGCAAAAATAATTAATTAAATATAAACGTCGTAAGCGTGGTATATCTAATATTTCGCTTGTGAATAATTTCTGCAAAGCTTTTTTGCAGATCACTGCACCTAAAGGATTAAAAAGACGAGAATTTCCGCGTAGGGTTGCATTTCACGATGTTCTACTGTCATCTGGATTTTTGGCTCGCGTTAAAATCAGAGCGAATTTCCATACCGGAGATTCCGCACGTGGCGTCCGCGGCAATTAGCGTGCCAGCCGCCAAGAAGGAAAACGTGAGGCCGGTTGAAGAACATCCGTAGAAGAACTGCTAAGTGGAGGAAGCAGTGGAGATGAGGGAAGGGAATGGAGGAGAGGGAAAGGGAAAGAAAGTGCAGAAAAATTGCGGCTAAAAAGAAGATTTACGAGCGACGGGTGGAGGTACGATAAGGCGCGAACACTCGATCACGCTGTCCCGCATTTGGATGAATGAGACGGCGTGAGGCGCAGGCAGAAGACACCGGTGCGGCTCATTTCCGCGCCCGCCGCGCCGCGCGGAAATTTGCATGCCGATCACTGATCACGGGCTGTAAACTGCAAAGATAGCGACTCGGAACAAGAGGATTGGGACCAACGTAACACGTTACATACAGGCAGGAAGCGGCAAGGTGCAGCGTCGTACCGCGATAAGATCAGTCGGCTCCCATTGATAATGATACTCGGTGACGGGGACGAGGAGCAGAGCAAGACAGATATTGATACTCGGTAATAGACAAGAGAGATGAAACGCGCAGAATCGGATAACAACCGGTACGCATTATAGTAAGTCGAATTGTTTCCAGTATAAGACTCGTTATATATATTCTATGATATATATATTTTAGTACAAATATTTCATACTTGTGTTAAAAACGATTTTTGCTAATATTTTTGTGTTCACTTTTTAACGAGTGTTAATTTAAAATTGTCTTAAAGTTCGAAAAATGTCTTAAATAATCGAATGTTACATTGTAATATTACACATTATATTCAAACATTATTGTGTTATTTCAATATTTTGTGTTAAATTAATATTATATTTTCTTCCTTAGTAGACACGATTGGGTTATTCTACGCATTCCGTTTTTTTTAATAGTAGGAACATTTGGCTAAATAATGATCTTAATCTTTTCCGTTTTTTTTACACAACTTTATAAATTTCTAAAGATGAGTATATGTAGAAATCATACTTAATATGTAGTTTTTGTATATTTGTAATAATGATAAAAATTAATCCGGGAATGAAAGATCAATCATGTGTAATAAAAGACCGGAAAATTATCGTATGTAATAAGAATTATTTTTAATCTGTTATATGGATCATTTTTGGTATAAGCAAAATTTTATTTCCAAATCTCTGAAATAACGAAGGATAGAGTACAGTTTTTAACCAAACATTTTTTTTATAATTGGCATTATGGTAGCTATTACCAAACTTTTCTTTCAGTATATCACGTGAAATTATATGTGCATATATCAATTAATTGTTGCAACGCGTTCTATTATTAGAAAAAGTAACTAAATCTTTTTTACTATCAAAATAACTAAATTTTTGTAATCATTATTTATAATCTTTATTGTTAATTGGCTACACTGCTAAAGATTTAAATATTCATACTCGTATATTCAACTGGAATTGAACTATGACACACAGATTCTTGCTTGTTGCAATAGATTTTTTCAAATTTTTGCAATTTTTACAATTTTATAGTTTGAATGAATTTTTTTTCATTTTATATTATTTTAAAAAAATATATATATTTAATTCAAAATAATTTTTGATTGAGATTCTAAATCACAGTTCAAATTTTTATATTATGATTTTTTAACGTTTTCGAAGCTCTTTCATGGGTATTATTTTCAAAGATAATAAGGTTTGCGTATTATCGTCGTGTTTCTATCCACTGCGAATGCCAACGTTTTACACACGTGATTCTTGCCGTTTACTTTATCAGGACGAGGAGTGCACTAATACTTGTGTTATTTCGTTAAAAAATACGTATCATGCGTTCTTAAATTTGATATAAATTTTCCAACTATATTTTACCAAAGTGTTTTAACAATTTGCAGGCTAGGACGTTGACAAACGAGTCTATTATCATTCTGATAATAAAAAGACTGACGATCTCAATGGATCACAATGCATTGTGGCAAATACATATTTAACATAGTCTTCGGTAAAGTCTGTTACGATGTTGACCCGCCATCGAAGTGTAAGTTAAGAGTCTAATTTATGCGACACAATTGTGTTCTGTCAGAGATAATCAGATTTATCAGTGTCCCTTTTACATTTATCTGTTCACTGAATCTGAAATGCCGCTGTGATTCTCGGATCACCGAACCGGCTCGATTCAATCACTGACACAATAAGAAATTATTCGACGGAGACGAAGATACAGCGGCGACCGGATAGGTCGTCACCCTAATCATTTCGCATCTTTTCCCTCGTCTTCCTTCGAGTGGCAGTGACGTCAATAGAGAACCCGGCACTTCTCAAATTGACTGTAATACATTGGTCGATTAATGTAATACTGTGAATTACGAAAAACTGTAACGAGCACGATACCTAATGCCGTGCTCGTGTAGATCTAAACGGTCGATCTCTCGCCGTGATTCGATTTCCCTCGTGTACTAACAGTGGCGGCAGCTTAAGCATCAGCGGATAAGTAATTGCCTCTCGGGCGCGAGTTTCGGTTTAACAGAAATGCCATGGGATGAAATCCCCTCTCGGCGGATAGCCTTGAAATTTTAGAGCAAAATTCGCCAGCATTTTTCGAGATATCTAGATAAAACCTACTATATTAATCATCAAGTATCCTATTAAGATACACACAATTCTCTCGTTTTACTCCCCCGGGTTATTCGGGAGTTAATTCCCATTAAGTTTCACAAAGCTGGCTAAAATTATCCCGCCAACTCGCGTCATAATTATGAATATATGACACATTGTCTTTCTCTCCTTTCCTGCCCCATATAGCAAGGTTTATTTAATTAGATTGTATTTACTGAGATTATGTTTTAAATTTATATAGAAATTATTAAATACCAAGATCTAGCTTTGATCGTATTTGACAGTTCTTTCTTATTTCAAAGGAGAATATATTTAAAGGAGAATGTATATTTAAAGAAGAGAGTAACTACAGAATAATTTTAAAAAGAACTAAGAAAAGTTAAAAGAAGAATTAACACAAAAGAAACTTTAGAATAATTTAAAAAGGAAATATATTGAAAGAAGAACGTATTTAAAAAAGGAGAATATTAAAAAAAGAATTAAAAAAGAAACTCTTAAGAATAATTAAATATATATATATAATCGAGTTTATTTTCTCGAAAGAAAAAACAATTACGCAATCAGTAAAAACAAATAAAATCAAATTAACATGAAATAAAAGATAATATTATTTTTTAAAAACAAACTATATGGTCTGATCAATTATTGTATTTAAAAAAGAATTCTTTGACATTCTCTTACGTTTTTTTTACATAGAATAGGAAAATAGATATATAGCAATTGAGGAACATATATGATTTATCAGACGTTTTCAATTGTGGATACGCGAGATTACCAGGAATTAACCGATTAATCACCATAACGGAGAGGAAGACAAACGTGTTGAGGATGAACTCGTTAGCGCTGCGGTTAACCGCTTGTTTACAGCCGATTTCGTGTACTACGCCATCGTCAGATATAATTGCGATTTCGATAAGCCTAATGATTGTGCGCCGTAACATTTACAAACCGATCCAAATAGCAACAGTTATTATGAGATGGAATTGATTTACATATACCAGGCATGATATTGCAACACTTTCAAGATTATTATTCGATTCATAAAAATCGATTTTCTACAAAAAAATAATTTTAAAATATATAAAAATTTTTGAATCGATACAGATCTGAAAATATTTTGTTTTTTACTATCAAAATAATTATATAGAATGTTTAAGTTGCAAGAAATTTAGATATTCTGGTAACTAATTTGAATATGACCCGTAGAATAATATTTTTTTTAATGGTTCAACAAAATTATTTTCAGATCTGTATTTAAATTTTTACCCACACAGATAGGATGACCAGAGTAAAAACCTAAGTAAACTAAGATATTTCTGATTGAGAAGTAGTACAAAAGTAGGATACTAAGACTCAAAAAGGGAGATGTTTTAGATTAAATTTATGTAGTACAAAACAAGTTGTACATTTCAACTCAAAAGTAAAAGAAAAAGAATACATTTAAAAATTCTAAGAAAACATGTATTTAGTATTAGCAAAAACGGCTTTAATATAATATAATATATCTAATAATTTTTAATTATTTTTTAATCATAGACAGATATAGTTATGATCCAGTAATTAGCTTACTAATTTACTATGTATTTTATGTGCGATGGATTTAATAATTTCCAATCCCCTCTCTCTCTTTCTCTCTCAAAATAAATACTAAAAAAAGTACTTTCCGGACTCGATGAAAACCTGTCGGATGTCCCCGGACGCTTTAAAAAAAGAGTATATGTTCGGAGGAAAAACCGAACGTGTTGTCTGGCTATTGTAGTCACACACAGAACACATATATGTGCGTAGGTGGACCAGAGAACAGGGATAGTTTGAAATAACTTTTATTTCTTTCTCACATCACATGCAAAATAATCGAAATGAGCAGTCTAGTTATAGGAATTTTTGTGTGTCGGATGCTCAAACTAGTTGTCAATAGACAATTCTCATTAACTAAAAGTAAATGTACAGACTAATTGGTCAATTCTAAATAAAATCGTCAGACTCGTAACTTATTCTCGTAAACTTGTAAGAATTTATGACTATAGTATTCTAATTTTATACGTAAATATAGTAAAAAGTATAATTGTTGTTAGTAAATATCTAAGTGGCTAGTAAAAAGCTGTTTGTAAAGATATTGCATAAAGGTTTGAAAGCACTTAAAAGTTCTTATAAGTCTTACGAGAATATATTATGAACTTTACGATTCTCCCTCGTATTTATATAAATTTATTTTATATAAATAATTTTATTAGTTATAAATTTATCAGTCTAACTAAAAATAATTTTAAGACATCGAAGTGCAAATTGATATTACAAGATGTGAAATAATAGATCGCGGTAAAAAGAAAAACAAACTACTCTTTTGTGAAACGCGAGTGCCTATATTACGAATAGCTACATTGAAGAATAAAAAATCGATCGAAAGAAAACACACGGTGGTCGTTTGCCAATATGCTACACCGATCTTCTTCTATGTAGGCTTGGAAAACGAAATATTGTCATAACATATTCTTCGATAAAATTGTCATAACGTATTTCTCCATAAAAATTTTTCTCTTCATCGACGGGAAATTACAAATTCCTTCCCCCGCGGGGAAATTACAAATTCGCACATTCTCTACTGCAATTACCAATTAATTTAAATAATGGTAATAATAATGGAAATAAAGTCGATACGATATTACTGGTATGGAATAAATAAATTGATAATTTCGTAAAAGAGAGTAATCCACACAAAGGAGCAATAAAGTTGGGCCACTATTGAAATATTAGTCGATCGCTGAGAGACTTGCGGTTTTCTGGTCAAAGTATATCGAAATTTATTACGAGACTGATAAATGGTAAAGACGATATAACTCTTAGCGAGTTCATAAACCGCTGCACAAAGGAGCTCTGCGCCATTCATTCCTTAACAATGTTTAACCGAAGGTGAATAGTGGAGGTATATCTAATATTATGGAGATATTGAACATGCATACGAGTATTCAGTACATTTTCATCTTTAAATAATTCTCTACTGCAAACTTATTATTTCTAATTAGCGGCTAATTTCTAACGTATAATTCATACGCGGAAGAAATAGTTTCACTAAAGTATCTAAAAATTTATAGCCAGACACATGTTTAGAAAATAAATTTGAAAATAGTTTTGTTGGACTATCAAATTAATTGTCTTAAATAATGTGTTAAGATACCAATACGATTTTGTAATTGACAATTTAACTGAACTGTACTTAAGTCGTTCGTTCTCTCAAATATTTACTAGCCTTCCTCAAAAATTACTAGCCTTCACTAAAAAAAGTGTTTAATTTTAAGATATTAAAATGTTTTATTCTTATTTTTGTTTTTTTTTTAAACTTAAAGATATTTTAGTTTTAAACAATAGGTATATATTTTAAATCCACACAAACACATAGTATTTTATTTATTGAAAAGTTTAAAACTAAAATATCTTTAAGTGTTTAAAAACGAGGATAAGAATAAAATAGTTTAATATCTTAAAATTAAACTTTTTCTTTCAGTGTTATAACTAAACTGTTCACTTTGCCGCAAAGTTTAATATCAAGCTTCCGCGATGGAGGCTCCCACTTCTTCGTTCATCTATTCATACATATATAAATCACATAGAGAGTGCACTTTGTTATTCACTGCAAGTACGGAAAATCTATGTAAGTTATATGCAATGTAGTAGATTTTCAGTACTCGCAGTGAATAACGGAACGCAGTCGTAGTCACGTAATACAATCATGTGATATATTCACAGACAATATGCATACATGTATATAGATGGATCAAAACAAGAATAGCTCAAAATCACTTTTATTTCTTTTTATCATATGCAAAATAATCGAAGTGAGCAGTTTAGTCCTCGTTATAAAAGTTTGTGTGTAGATTGCTAGAATGTCAAAACTTTTTGCAGCATTGTTCATCATGCTTGAGTTTCCGACACAATTATTTCGACAGTTCAACAAAATTATTTTCAGATTTGTATCTATCTAAACTCTAGATTTTTAAATACTCTTATTGTTAGCAAAATCATTCTTTCCGTCTAATAATTATATTACGTTTACGACGTGCGCTTTAAATTCTAATTCTAGTGAAATTGCGCGACTTGTACAGCTTGTCCCGTATATTTTTCACTCATTAATCTGTTGTTAGTTTCAAGAAATAAATTGCAGAGTACGCGGGACACATTGTTGCGCGACAAATATATTTGTTCTTCGCTTCGCAAGCACCTTTGCGAGTGCAGGCTTTTTTTCGCGCATCCGACATAGCGAAATTGCGTTACGTAACGCAATTTAGTATTTTCATACGGAAGAGAAGCTGCCGGGAATCCTGACAAAATCGCGTGCTGCAAACGATAGACGATAAAACTTTTGCTTTGGCAGAAAAATGTATCGCAATCAGTGGTGCCACGATCGCTGAACTAGAAAGCGAGCAATTACCAGAAATGTAACATCATTTCGTTCATAATGCATTCGTTGCAATGCGCTTAAAAAGATTTTATTTTTATTTTTTCTTATAGAAAAAAAAATGTGTACGTGCACATATTGTGCATATTAATATAATAATCACCAAGTCACGTGGATTTCAAATTTCAACACGTAAATATTGAATCGCGAAAAATACAATCAGGGAGTTTATTATGGTACTTGGAATAAAGAGAAAATTATGAAAGTGAGCAAATTTACTAGAATATTTATATAACTTCACTAGATCTAGATTAATTTAAAAAAAATGAATCTATTTTTTATCTAAGCGGTTCTTAATGCTTAATTAATACAGAGTGAATTTATGTGCATATCCCCGATTCTACGTACCGAAATCTTTTTCGATTTTGAAACGCAATCATGGCAAAAGTATAAGAGTATAACTCTTATACTTATAACTCACAATTAAATTAACAAGTAATTTTATAATTTTAATGTAAATAAACATCTTATAGAAGGATATTAATAATTTAATGTTCTCTCTCTCAGTTTACTAGGTGGAATCTGGATTTAAAAAATTGACGTTAAGGCATTCCAGTTGCGAATGCGTTAGATGCATGATAGCACAAAAATCACTCACGCGCTTTATATCCAAGACAAAAAGATGAAAAACGAATGGACGATGCAAACTGAAACGTGAAGATGAAAACGAGACAGAACGCGAGAGGTAATGGGTGGACCGTTCGAGAGAAGAAGAGATCAGTGCAATCCCCACCTCTCTGGTTTAAAATGCCACAAGACACCTAGTTGCGATGTATCTCGCAATTCTCCCTTTCTCTCTCTGTGTTTCTTTTACTTTTGTATATTTCATCCCCCACGTCCTCACTTTTCATGATTTCTGGTAAAACGAGAGCTTACTCAGCGAAGACTTATTTAAGGTACCTGCCTGCAGCAGAAAGTACATTGCAGTGACTGCAGCGCAATGCACCCTGCGGGGTATACCTGAGTCACATACCTCGCCTCGTCGAGTTCGCAAACGATTTTAGAAATTTTGATTACAATGTTGCGCAAGAACGAGATATTTTTCGGAAGACGCGAAATTCGTTTATATTAATGCCTTTTACCGCAAATTCCGGATTTCACGTTCTTTGAATGATGTCAGAATAAAATAAATTACATACCATTTATGTAATAAAAAGATCGTACAGTTCCGTCGGGGGATGACCGATTTATTCAGCTCGTTCTCCTTTGTTTGCTCTTTACACAATCTATAGAATATCGAGCAACAGGAGGTATGCGCCCGGAGGAATAGATATATTCTTGCAGAAATATACGTAAAGCCCGATGTGTATGCACAGGAAAACGCTTCTCGTGTTATCGTTGACTTTCGCTCGTGTGGAATCCGAGTTATGAATGATGTTCAACGTTGCAATAACATCAACGAGCAAAGCGAGAAAGACGATGGGACAGAGCTATAATTCCTAACTTTTACCCGCCTTTGTCCGTGATGTAATGAATGCGGTTCCGTATAAAATTACGACGGTGGACATCTCTTGAGCGCGGTTGCCATAAACGATTCCGCACCGAATGCAGGCTGGGCAGCAAAAGTTGATTTAAATACAAGTTCATTCATTTTATTCGTATTCAGAAAGAAAATGTGCATTAAACCCCGGGAAAAAGGGGGGGAAAGAAAGAGAAAGAGAGAGTGACATCGAAAACTTTGTGCCGTCGCGAAATCTGCTTTAGTGATCAGTAGAGAAATAGTTTGCATGAATTTACCAATTATGTTAATTTTTTCTTTCTTTCAGGGCAGAATTAGTTGTCCTTAAGAGTTCAAACATTAGAACGTTTCACTGCTAAAACGTATTGCAGCACGAAATTGACAATGACGTTTTGCGAACGTGAAAAACAAAACTATAAATACATGAAAAGAACGATTTTACGCTAAAGTATCTAAAAAAGTTAGATGCAAATCCAAATTATTTTTTTATAACATTAAAATAATTACATAAGATATTTAAGCTGATTATTAAAATGTATAATTTAACGTCTTGTAAAATTATTTTAATGATTCAACAAAATTGTTTTCAAATTTGTAACTTTTCTGAATGTCGTATTCGGAAAAAATAATTTGACTAAAGTATCTAAAAATTTAAGTAGATATCTCAAAATATATACAATTTTATTGGACCATCAAAATATTATTAATTATGTAGGAATCTCAATGATGAACAATGCAAGAAGTTTTAACATTCTAGTAGCCAGTTTGGCTATCCTAATAATAATTTTGCTAATGATCTAACAAAATTATTTTTAGATCTGTATCTCATTGAATTTTTAGATATTTTAACAAAATTATTCTTTCAGTGCTTCCTGGTTCTAATGGATGAAACATTGATTATAGGTGTACTATAACATGTTAGTGACCACATTTCTGGTATCATTACAGTGAACCTCATTCATGTCAAAGCGCGTTGAGTAAGTTTTTTATCGCGTTAACCATCCTGTCGCGCTCGCTACGTGTCCCCTTCTATCTTTCAAACTAGAACGAACTCGGAGTCATCTGGACATTCGTTTTTGTCAAAACGCCGCTGATTCGTTATGCAAATCGGACTTTTCATTAACGATATTAGAAGACGACTGAGGAGAGAGAGAATCGTCAAATTCACTTAATGAAATAATCGTTGCGTACGTGCAACCGTGAATCATGTTAATATTTCCAATTGCGATATTTCTCAAAATATGATATCTCTCTGTACATAAAATCAAATATTCGTCCACAGTCTCGTAGTTTTAAATTAATTTACCGATAAAATACGAAATACGAAAAAAATGTGTACATATGCTAATAACGAAATATCAATTATACTTTCGCATCACGTAATAAAAATCGGTGATAAATAAATTAAAAAGAGATTAATTTATTGAGATATATATGCATATATTCTCCACACTTTCTTATCGATAAATCTATAATCAGATTTCTGCATTCAGATACTCCTTTGGGGCGACAAACAATTCAACTGTAAAAAGAATTCTCTCTTGATTTCGCGGTTTGAATATTCATGTAATCATGTGATCGAATCACATTATTCGTACAATCAGATGACGTTAATTTACGTGTAATTAAAATACCATTAAAATTTGCTTCTCTGCGGGAAGAAATTTGTCCGAAACCTTCCATAGCTCATATTACAATTGCGTTCAATGTTAATCAATTGGGTCAATTAAACTTTTATAAGAGGAAGCAGACTCGGTTAAACGTAAGTTTGTCAGTGACGAACGTACTTGGTACTTTTGTTAGCGTCACTTAAGCTGGATTATGAAATTATAGGTCGCGTTAGTAGTAGTCATAAAAGTATTTCTCACACGATATTTTAAGGGTGACATCTTATTACACCGAAAGAACGGTTTTGCTGAAGTATCTAAAAATTTAGTTAGATACAGATCTGAACATAATTTTGTTGAATTATTAAAATTATTATATAAGACATTTAAGCGTAAGACATTTAATGATGAGCAATATTGCAAAAATTTCGACATTCTACATTATTTATAATAATTCAATCAAAATTATTTTCAGATTTGTGTACATACCTAGCTATTTTTAGATACTGCAACAAAAAGTTTCTATAAAGACAGCTTACTGATATTCAGGAAGTACTAAAACAATTTTGAATCAATTTTATCAGAATACTTTTCCATAAAAAGACAACGCGATTTTCATTCACTCGATTAATCTGAATAAAGATCATTGAAATTTATTAGTAGATCTTCGCATAATTGCAGAAAGAACGGTTCTGCTGAAGATTCTAAAAATTTAATCTATAACATTAAATTTTTATAACGATTTGAAAATAATTTTGTTAGGTCACAAGATAATTACATAAGACTTAAATTTGATAATGCCGCAAACATTTTTGGTATTCTAGCAATTAATTAAAACTAATTTACATAATTATTTTTATGGCCCAACAATTAAAATAATTTTCAAATCTGTATCTGTGTACACTAGAAAATATGTTTTCTTCCATAAATAAAACAAATTTGTTGTAACAGCAAAAGTTTAGTTGAAACATATATTAAACAAAAATTTTTGGTTAAAATGTACTGAACAAAACTGTAATTTTAATTTTGCGAATTAAATTATTTAGTTGATATAATGAAGTTATCGGATTAATATTAAGACGCGTTTACACATTCTAAACGGCTCCTAGTTTAATTCTTAATACAAATATTTACAGAGTATAATGATTTTATCAAAGATAAAGATATATTCCAATCACAAGAAATAATCACTGATTGTTTGCTGAGCACTTCATTTTAATCAAGTCATATATTGAGGAATAAGTTTAATATAAAGTAATTATAAAATAACTATAAAATTAGTCGTGTACACAATTTCAGTGTATACTGTGAGTATTAAAGTCGTCGCACATAAACTGATATAAAGATGTATGTTTTTTATAAATACTTAAAACTTTATTATGCTGTTATTAGGTACGGTATGTATTTTCAAATTTCCAAATATTTGTACTTCGCTTTTGCACTCAAATTAAACTAGTGTGTAATAACCTTAATATGCACCAATGTGCACTAGCGCGTCCAATGAAAGTCACTATAAATTAAGTTACAAGTATAGATAGAAAGAAAGAAACGAAGTTAAGTTGCTGAGAAAAAAGTAACTCTAATTGTAATTTCATGATAAGTTAACGAGTTACTTTCCTATCCTATAGCTTAAAGTAAAAGCTTGCGAGATATCACGAAAATCTTGGAAGAATGCCGGGTAAGGATGATAATGATTAAGTAATGTTCTTTTCACGTATACGGGATGGTCTGGTGATAGTATAATGGATCATAATGCATGCTGTCAACGACAATGATGATCGGCCAGAACACACGACGTGATTACGTAGTCTGCTTACTCATGGCTCTTTAAATGTACACCTCACCTGGTTTCTTCGCAGTCGCTCTCTCGCGCTTTCATAAAAACTTCTCGCGGCGCAAAATAATCAATATATGCCCTACATCTGCGTCGATACGCTTCAGTATGTGTCAATACGATACACCGGTGTCGAAACTGATGTGACGATATTCATTTATAAAAGAGGACGCGCATAAACGCGCGTGAACGCAGGCAGATTTGTGTCAAGGCGCATGGTGGAGTATTCAGAATTCAGGCGTTTGCAATTAATCCGCTAGCTACACCTCACGGAGACTAAAAATTTTATGTTATTATTATTTTTATAAAATATGTAGAACATTTAATTAACTCTTCCATAAGGCGGGAATACGGAACGCGTAATTGACGCAAATTTATATTACATTACCGTATGAAATAATTTTTTTTTCCCAAAAAGAAATCTGCAGCTTTCATTACATTTTTTTTCTGAGGAGCAGAATATTACCGCCGTCCATTTAACTAATAAGCTGCCATTGTATATGTATATTTCAAAACAGTCCGGGCATAAAGTGATATACTATATATTATAGTCGCGTGTAAAAATGGAGCCGAAGGTAGGTACATTCTAAAATATGAGCTTCGTAAAATATATTTTAAGCGTACACGCTCATGTTACGGCCTTACTTTGCTCGAGATAATTCTAAGAAACGTAAAAATAGCGGGATATACATCGCGTATTAGGCCAAACGACGGGGATACAAACATTATACGAACAGTACGATCAAATGCATTAGAGTTATTGAATTTATACTGGCGACTCCACCAGATATCTTGATACACCTCGGATAGCGTGGTGACTATAAAAGGAAGGAAGAGCGAGGGAGGAAGGTTACCGATATACAGGCGAGATGTAATCGAATTACAAGAAAATCCCGCGCAATTTCCTATTAAGTCGTCTTTACGTGTCATTTTTGTGCGACGCGATCCCTGATGTACCCCCGGAAGGCTTGTTCCCCGTACCCTCGTGTCGTCTTTAAGCTTATGATTTATGCGCGCATTTTCCCGCGGGACATTTTCCAAGCGTGTTCTCATTTCCATACTTTGCCGTCATTCATCGCGGTACCTCGGGCGAAAATCGAATTCATGCATAAAGTACGCGCTATACTTGTTAATTATTGAGAAGGCGCGAGTTTTAGTACATACTATAGTTTTCAATGAAGTTTTCATCGTACGTTTTCAGAGCGGATGCCCACAATATCAACCGGACTGAGAAACACGTCGCTGTCGCGACGCGAACGAGATGTTCTACTTAATAGAGTTAGTCACCAAGCTTTCCCCGAAGAGACGCCTTTGCCCGGCTGGAAATTGCGCGCTGCTGTTAAAAGTTGCCCAAACAGCATCGTTAATTAAAAATGTTAAGCACACAGTCACACAGAAGTCCCGAGTGTAGTTTCACATATCGCTGTGCAACTTGATTAAAATTAACGCGAATCTGTGTATTTTATTCTGACGTTGATGATATATCTCCTGTCTCCTCCATCGTGTAAATAAATATTAGATTTTGTTAGCTGATTTAATGCGTGGAAAGAGAAAGCTAAGGAGTTGGAGAAAAAAAAAGGATAAAAATAAAAATTCATACACAGGATAAGTATAAGAAAAATAAATTATTAGGAAAGGTACAAAAAGACATGAATATCCCATCAGAAAGCATTTCTAATAACGAGGTAAAAATATTCTTATGTACTTAATCTTATGGCAACCCTGTGAAATATAAAAATAAAATAATATTAAGATTAGATAAGAATTTTTATACTCTGCTATCTTGAATTAAATAAGATTGACTTATTGTCTTGAGACAAGAAGTAACGCATATAAATTTAAGATAAAATATTCTTATGTTTAGAACCTTAATTTATACTCAATGTTGCAACACATATTGTCTAATCGCTTTGAGCCCTGATACTTTTCGACAGAAATCGCCGAGAACTGTCCAGAACTCCGATCAGAACTACTCGGTACTCAATAAAATGTTTTTTATGTGTCAAGAACTCTAGGTATTCACAAAATAGTTCTGTTAAGCTGATCAGAACTATGCGACCTTGAATTTCGTTAAAAAGTTAGCACTCCATTTTTAAAAAATTATTAAAAAATGATTATTAAGCGCATATGTCATTAAAAATCATAGAGAACTCTTCGTATCGTCAAAAGAAATTATCATTAGAACTATAGTATCAAAAAATTAATTTTTCAAAAATTTTTAATTTTTTTTTTATTATTCGAAAATTTTTTTTACATATCAGGAACTCTAGGTAATCGCAAATTGAAGCTATTAAGCCGCTCAGAACTATTCCACCTCGAAATTCGATAAAAAGTTAGCACCCCATTTTTAAAAAATGTAAAAAAAATGTTTATTGAGCGGAACTCTTGTTATTAACTATAGGGAACTCTTCGTCTCGTCAAAAGGAAGTGGGAACTCTAATCAGAACTCCTGAGTACTATAGTTGGGGTGCTAACTTAACATACCCTAATTATTATGTATAATATTTAAATTTTTTAATCACATAGAATTCAAGAAATCCAGGTTTGACTTCTGACCGAGATGTTTTTCGCAATAAATTTATTACAGTTTTTTTTGAGATTAAATTTGGAGAAAGATTATTAATATTTCAGATGAATTGTGTTGAAAGTATGTTTTTTATATAAATTTAACATGTGAAAGTATAAAGTTAAAAGTCATAAGTACAAATTAAATAAGTTATAAGCCTTTAAAAAAGATATCTCATAATAGACGACTTTATCCTATAATGATATCCTATGTTATTAATTATTATACTTAATTTATTTAATAAATGATCAAAAAGAATAATGAAAATTGAGATATATAATGTTGAAATATAAAAAATACCTCACGCGATTAATTATGTTAAAAAAACCACGTGAATAATGTAATGTTAATTATTCAAATATGAATAGATGTATGGAATTTCTTTTAATTTTTTATTAAGTGAAGAAATTGTAAACTAAATCCCTTCTTGGCGGACAAGCTAAAGCAATAAATATTTTATCCAATTAAAAAAGCGATTTAATGAAATTAAAACGGCAAAAATAACAAGAAAAAAGATTTCACGAATGAGGAACTCCGTATTGGCTATCGCGAGGGACTTCGACGCCTGGAACATTCTTCGTACGATTTTATATGAGACCAAAAAGATGGAAGAATTACAGTTGCATATCAAAAGTGGCCAAGCATCCACGTCTCCGGTTTATGTCACATAAAGGCCTCTCGTAAACTATATCTAACGCTATATCGCGTGTACGTATGACGACACGTTAGGTAGATCGAATGAGTGCAGTCATAATGGCCGCAGTAAATAAAATAAGGATTCCGTTCAAGTAAATGTCAGTGTTATGATAACATTACGACGACAAAACAACTCTCGCAAAACCTGCTTCTAACGTCACCTAAGTTTATCACTATCCTCAAATCGACCGCATTTTAAAGCGATATCGAACATCACATAATGGGTATATAGTACTCATAATTAATCTTAAGAGGAAGAACAGCAAATATTTGTACAGCGCGATAATCAGGATTAAAGCGCTTCCAAATAATATGACCAATGTATATGCCAACTTTGTACACATTCATTAAATATTGGTCACATTCAATATGAATCATTATGTATGGTATATGTATATATGATATTTGCTAATTTTGGTGAACAATTGCCATATACCATCTGGAGGCGCCTTTATCAGATTTTAAGCGACTTTTGCACTGCATTATATACGCTACACTGCCCAGACAGCACAGAATATATTTGTAAGTATTTATTATTATTTATTTTTTTAAATATTATAATAATATTGTATACATACATGATTGTATGATACGAATTATGTCAGTGTTGCGTTAGTGTTAATTTTTTATATAATATTTGTATTATTTCCAACACGATCATCTTGTGTTAAATTTAACACAAATTTTCCAACTATGCTGTATTCGTGTATCAATTATCGCGTAGTACTCATAATTGTCCTCTTAATGTTTAATATTATGAATCGTATAAATTTATTAATCGTATAAATTAATGTTTTAAACTATGCAGACCCTCGATCGCGAATTCGTGTTCAACCGTAAATCGCGACGCGTCTCCCGCGGCACGGCAAACGACCTATCGGGAACTATCTGTACATCGGTAAACCCTATCACAATTGACTCCGCAGACGGTATTTAGCGCCAGTGTTCCCGGTCGCCGGTCGTATCTGCACCACGTCTCCGCCTATTTGTCTCGTCGTACGACAACGAACTCGGCCGGAATTTCCCGTCTGCGCGAGCGGAACGTAACGTCGCACGATAAAGGCACTCGGGGTATGGCACCCTCGCAAAAGTCGTAGACTCGCCTCCGGGGGACAATGCTCGGACCAGCTGCCCTTTTCGCTTCAGTGCGTCGTGCCTTCAACGCCCGACACGCACTCGTGTGCACACGTGCATGTGTGTCGGTCCCTGATGTCGCCGAAATGTGTAGGGAAATGGAATTTCTACGAAGGAACTTTGTCTTCCCTGTGAAGTGGTGCGGTGGTCCAAATAACATCGCCGACATATATGACGTATGTACACTGTGTAGATATCAAAGGAACAATGGTAACCCAATCTCTAAGTTAAATAACATTTTGTTATTTTTAACTCCTGTATATATGTTAAAATGTGAATAAATTAATTTCTGAAGTTAGTTTCAAAGTATAAACAATGTCCACACAATAACGCATGCGCACTTAGTAATTAATAAATTCAATTTAAGTCAAATTTAATATATTGTCTTGAATTGAACTATATAATTTTAACGTTTTGAATTAATATCATATTGGTTAGGAAGTGATAATCTAATAAACAGTAATAATCTAATAGAAATAATTAAAATACTGAACAAAAATTAATAATAGTTAATTATTAAGTGTTTCATGAAATAATGCTAATTAAATGTTTAGTTAACCTATTCAGACTTGAATTTTATTGAAATCATATTAAAACATTTTTTTTTAAATTTAATTCAAGGGCAAAAATTTTGAAAAAAATTAATTGTTTAATGTGAAGTAATTAGTTTAATTTTTCCAAAATATTTTTGGTTATATTAACCAAACATTTAATTAGTTAATATATTTCACTAAACATTTGATAGCCATTAGCAATTTTTTTTAGTATAATAACTCAAATTTAACATTATGAATTTAACAGTGTACAAAAACTGATACTTCTAAAAGACACATAAAAATAAAATCGCATACAAATATGTCGTACTGAAATCAGATACCAATGTGGTTTAGTTCTGGGTCATATTGGAAGATTTCATTGGACCCCGGATTTTTTATTCGAATCCACTGCGTGACAGAAATTTCATATTCGCACCTTCCTTTTCGCGATTTGATACCTGTTCTCATACTCGCAAGCATAGCATTCGTTTATTTGTGAGGAATTTAGTGAATAAAGATTTTGTAAAGCATCGGCGCGACGTATACAGAAAGACAAAGTACAGAGCATTGACAGAGACGTTACATGTTTCCTGAAAAACAAATGTTTCTTGAAATTGGAAAATATATATCTCCCTCTTTATTTTAAAATAGAATAAATAAAGAAGGGAAATAACAAGTGAGAAATGAAAAAGAAATATGAAATATTTGGAATAAATACAATAAATGAAATAAATACAATAAATGAAAAACAATGAAAGATAAAATATGTTTTGTTTTTTCGTGATATCTAATTTTTGTATCTAGCTTTAATTATTATATATATTTCTCATCTCTCCGTATTTTTATACTTTTTCAGTAGTACGTAATCACCGCATAAATATGGAATTTTTACTATTTACTGCGAATATGAGTTTTACTATATTTATAAATAATGTAAATCTTAAAATATAAAAAAGCTTGTATTCTCTAATAATCTAATTCATTTTAATATTAAATTATATAAATGCAGCTTTAATACATGGAAAGAATGGTTAATAGACTGTATATAAAAATTTAGTTAAATACAGATCTGAAAATAATTTTGTTAGACTATAAAAATAATCATCAATTATGGCTGTGTTCCAAAATTGACTGCTAGTACTGAAAATCTATAGTTTACGTTACGAGCACTATAGGTTTTCAGTACTGGCAGTCATTTTTTAAACACATCCTATGTTGAACGCTGCAAAAATTTTTGACATTCGAGTAATCATTTTATGCTTCCTACATAATTATTTTAATGGTTCAATAAAATTATTTTCAGGTCTGTATTTTTTAGCTAAAATTTTATATCTTTTAGCAAAACTTTCTTTTGTGTATGTAATTACATATTGTTACTTTTTTCTAGACAAAAATAACAAAACTAACTTTCTAAAAATCTTAGTTTTGCAAGAATGATTCTGCATGCGTGAAAAATTTTTTTAACATTGCTGGAAATCTTTACGGAGGAAATTATTTCATTAAGTACACACTAGAAATGTAGCTAAATAAAGATATGGAAATAATTTTGTTAAATCATCAAAGTAATTATGTAAGAATCTCAAGTAGGATGAGCAATGCTGTAGAAAGTTATGACATTCTAGTAACTAGCTTGAACGTGCTACTTAATTATTTTGATGTTACAATAAAATTATTTTGAGATCTGTATATTTACCTAAATTTATATATACTTCAACAAAATCATCCCTTCCGTGTAAAATGCAATGTACACGAGTTTCGCTTTGAAGTCTGTCAGATGTAACTCACGAAGAAAACTTCTCGACGATAAATCGCCGTGTAAAAGTGCAAATAGAAGGAATAAAAAATAACGATTTCAACCTATCAGAAATCGGATATACCAGAATACACAGTTTTTGATATATTTATGTTGAAATCATTATTTCTTATTCCTTATTTCAAAGATTATTTGTACTGACCGTAAGCTGTTAACTTATGACATAATCAATAAGTTCAATACAATAATTTACGTGCTGCCACTTGCCGTAAAAATTAAATTTGAGTTAATTTTATGACACGCATAAGTTACATATATTTGTAAGTCTATAAGAACAAAAATATTGAAATTATTGCATTGAACTTTACAGGTTACGACATAAGTTAACAATTTACGATCAGCATAAATAATCCTTTATTCATTCTACTGTATCTGCATCTTTATATACGCAACGATTTATCGTCGAACACAGTAAATCCTTAAGTGCAGAAATATAGAAGGACGCATTCGAGGATGCATTTTAGTGACTGACGTCGCACAATAGCCAGCGAATGCGCCTGTATATCGAAAGCTACATGCACGCGTTAATTCACTTCGCTATTTTAATTAAGGTTAATTAAATATTTCTACGGGAGGATGCGAAAGAGCATTCCGTTACATCCAGCGGCGGACATTCGAAGCCCTGTCACCGCAGGCAAGTATCGGCCACGCCACTCTCGCTTTGAACTCGGTAATCGACGCGTTCGCAGTAATGATCCCGCGGTTAATGCTAATGCGCGGCAGACGGCGATCTTATTTCAGGCGTATGCCCGAAACATTCGGAATCTCTCTCTCTGTCTCTCTCTCTCTCTCTCTCTCGCTCGTATGCAAGAAACTGAATGATGCTTGCGTGAAGAGCGCTCTCGATTCTAATATAGTGGTCACGCGATCGTTCTCGAGAGATATGTTCGTTCGTCTGACATAATGCTGACAGTTACCACTTCGCTGGCAACCTACGGAAATGCACATCTTTCTGACAGAAAGGCTATCAAGTTTTCGTCATGTATTTGGACAAGGTGTTGCTGTTAGATTCGCGAATCTTGGAGTCGATTATATGGAAAGAACGATTTTAACGAAATATCTAAAAATTTAGATACTTAAACCAAGAATAAGCTTCCTTTAAGTTTAATAAATGTAGTCATATTAAAATAGAATAACAAACTGATTCTTTAAATTAAGAAATGTAATTGATTGAAGCTTTTTAATAAATTTTTTAGATTGAATTTTGATTTAAAGTTAAATTGTTTTAATGTGTAAAATAAACGTAAATAGGAGTTTCGAGTCCAAATAAATTATTTTTTCTGTGCAGGTAGATACAGATCTTAAGATAATTTGTACCGTCACACGAGCGTAGAATTTAGAGAGGGGCGTTAATTCAATTCTATTATACACATTACATAAGAGGGCAGTGATTTTTTGTGTTAATGAATTGTTTTTTTCTATTTTAGAATTTAGAATGTTTTCTCAGTTTCTATTTTGAATAGAAACATTAAATTTATAAATCATACATAACTTTTATTATTTTTCTTTAAAAAGTGTATAGCTATATAGTTATTAAAAATAAAATATGTAGTTCTTTGATATTGCTCTATTGTTCTTATTATTATATACAAAATATTTATAATCACTTTTTTTAGGAAGAAAAATTTAGAAAAGTTTAGTGAAGTATGTAGAAAGGCCTTCGGTGAAGAAACATTGCTAGATATTAGTAAAAATGTAATATTAAGCTACAGTTAAATAAAAGAAAAGAGGAATAATAAATAAGGCAAAGAAGATTATTAAATAAAATTTACAAAATTAAATTATACGACGATCTTTTATCCACAGCGAATTAAATACATCTTCAGGTACATCACAGTAATGTCACTGCGAATTAACATAAAAGCCATGCCATTCGGATAATCTTCTACTAATATGTTGTCAAATTTTCTAGGAAAAAAAGAGATTGAATCTTAAATCATCCTCTAGATACACTCATGGATTATCAAAATAATTATGTAGAAAATTCAAGAATGATGAGCAATGCTACAAAGTTTTTAGTAAACGAGTTTTGAGCGACCAGATTAAACGTTCTATACATAATTATTTTGATAATTTAACAAAATTATTTCTAAATCTGTATTCAGTTAAATTTTGAGATATTTCAGCAAAATCCTTTTCGTATATTTATCCCTTTTTGTGTTTTGCGATTCCATGAATACACCCCAATATTTTAGTTGTATATCAGTAATGAGGGAGAGAAACGAGCGTATTCTGCTATTGTGTTGCTAAAATTTAAGTAGAGGGGATGAACATATACTAAATCCTCTTCTGAATACTCATAGACCATCAAAATAATTAATTAAGTAAAAAAAAAACTCAAGCACGATGAGCAATGCTGCAAAAATTTCGACATTCAAGCAACCATATTTAGCGATTTACATAATTAAAGAATCCAACACAATTATTTTCAAATCTGTATCTATATGTACAGTTATAAATTTTTAGATACTTTAGTAAAATCGTTCTTTGCATGTATTTATTCCTTTATTATTACTATATATATTCTTCTTTGCGATTTCATGGATACACCCCAATATTTTGGTTATGTATCAACAACGAGGGTGAGAAACGAGCGTGTTTTGTATGACACAAAGATTTTCTTTTCACCTTTGTACATGGCATTGCAATCTGTACCATCAATTTTATCCTCTTTTCCATCCACGTTCGTTACTTAGTTATATCTGGCTCAATCAATAGGCTATTATGAATGGATAATTGATTTATCGAAAAAAAAATGGGCCTACCTGGCTCATGCAATCCGGGCTTTCATTTCGGATTATAATGGCATGGTGGGAGACGCACGCAAGCACGCAAGCAAGCGTATCACGCATCGCTGATCATCGACGGCATAATTGCGTGTAAACGAATACGCAGGAACGTAGTTAATTGCACATTATTTCAGCGTGACATGCGCACACACATTGTAAATAAAAATGAAGAAATCTCCGTTTTGCGCGTAATATTCGCGTAACGTTTTTAATTATGATTTTCAGCGTAGAATTAAAAATTCGTACATATTTAAAATCGTGAAAAACGAATAATATTCTGATGTTTTCTATACGTATATAGTTAAATAAATGTTTTGTCTTCCATTGTACAAAGGACAACTCCGCCAATTAAGACATTTTTACGGATCGCGTCGCTCGTGGCGGGAAACAACTTTATCCTTTGAAAGCGTCTAACGAAGTATGGGCGCAGGTGTGCGTCCGAAGTTCCCCGAAATTCGGTAAGTAAATTATTAACTAAAAGCGGAATGGTACATATTAACATAAATGTTAAAAGTTAAATGTCTTTCCTGATCCAAGTAGGTTGATCCCGAATTAAACTAGGAAATTCCTTCGGATTTATGCAAAACGCTTTTAGAATATTGCACAAGAAACGTATAGAAAATTGGGGAAGAAAATCTCTCGCGAAGACAGAAAGTATAACACAAATAGTGGAGGATACAATCGTAATGAGCAGCGGCGTATCTTCAATTTCCGAGAATACACCCCGTAGCTGCTCGGGACCGTAATCCTTTTCTTCCAGGAGTTATCCTAGCAATTATTATTTGCTCGCGAGCACACCGTTGCAAATAGTGTCCTACCGAAACGGAAGTTAATTTGCAAAAGTTGGTCAAAGTTGAAAAGTTTTACTCGCAATTGATACAATTATTTCTCAAGTTATTCTCGCTGCGCCCCTGTGATATATTGTATTACGTCAGTTCTTAATTATTCTACGCGCAATCATTCACGGAGAAAAATATGTTTAGTTGTGAATTAACTGGAATTCTAGTTAAATCTATTAGAGTTATAGTTGAGATAATTAATATCCAGAATTTCCTGATTAATGCCTAAATTCTAAAGAATCGTAAAGCTTGTAACATATTTTCATAAGACTTATGAGAACTTTTAAGTTCTTAAACCTTTATATAATATCTTTACAAACAGTTTCTTACTAGCCATAAGATTTACAAGAAGTCGTATAGATATTTATTAACAATCATACGTCTTACGATTAGACACCGGATTTTTATGCAATTTCATATTTTTTTTTTAGAAAGCTGATTGGAAAGTAATATCAAAATAAAAATTTGTCGTATTACAAAAGTATTCTAAAAATGTATATTTATTTGTGATATTGTGCATCTTTGCATGTTTATGCAAATTTGCATATTTGTGCATATCTACAAAAAATATCTGCATAAAAAGTCCCATGTCTACTTACGATATACACGCATAAAATTAGAATATACTCATAAGTTCTTACAAGTTTTACGAGAACAAGTTACGATTCTGCTTAGAATTGGCCCATAAATCTACTAGAATTCTATTGTAGTAAATTTAATCAAAAATCTAGTAGACTTAAATAAAATTTTGGATCGTTTATTCTCCGCCAGAATTTCAGTTAATTCAACCAAACATTTTCTTGTGTTGATACTTATAACAAGAGAAGAAAAACTTGTTGGAAAATTATTGAAACGCTGAAAGAACATTAATAATTTTTAAATAATTATTCTGTTCGCAAATTTTTCATTGAATTTATGTCACGGCAAACTACTCGCGGCATTTCTGTCTGGAATCAAGGAGTTTTCGTTTCTGCGGCAAGAGTTTCTAAAATTAAACAAATCCTATCGCTGTAAAATATAGGTATTGGGTGACAAACATTCGAGTGACGATACCACGTCGACACGATCAGTGGTGCAAAGTGGATCGACAATTATGCTTCGCGACCCGTCAAGCTCTCCACGACGATGAGAAGTAGGGATGGTTAAGCTCCCGAAGTAGAATGTCGATGAATAAACTAAATTACGTATGGTGTGAACTAAGTGAGAAATTCTAATTATCAATCGCGTGGCTAAGCTTTATTGCCCACGTGTCGGTAGATGAGATTAATAGAATGTATGCGACTAGATGTTTAGCATTCGTTAATTGTTACAATATATAATATATGTAATATTTAACTTTAACAAAACTATAATTTTATATTATATTAAGCAGGGTGTCCCTTGATTTTCCGTACAAATTCTGACAGTATGTCCTATGAGTTGAAATAAGAAAAAAATAAACATAGGTCTTTAAATTATTTACTATAAAAAGTGCAGTATTTAAAATGTTTATGTTTAAAACATCTCTTTGCAAAACAAACGTTAATAATAAAAGATATTCCGATTTTATGTAAACGTTTTAGTATTTTAAATCCAAACACATAGTGTTTTGTTTATCGAAAAAGTTTAGAACTAAAATACTTTTAAGTGTTTAAAAAACAAAAATAAAACATTTTAACATCTAAAAATTAAACATTTCTTTTTTAGTGTTATTAAAAAGTTATAATAAAAATATAAAATATGTAAAAAAATATTTTTATCTAAGCTTGCATTTCATATTGCCGTCTGTCTATGTCAGTACAAGCTTGATATCGATGTAATTTCGAATATATCATCTTTTTCCCAGGATAGAAGAAATCTTCATAGAAAGGTTATTTCCTCTGCTCTAGCAAAAAAGTAATAAATTTAAAATTACATCCAATCCAGTTTGTATTAATAGATGGCAATTTAAATGTAAACTTGTAAATAAAAAGCTTATATGACATCTTTTTTATTTCAGCTCATAGAACATACTGTCAAAATGTACGGAAAATCGGGGGACATCCTGTATTAGTTGTGACCATTACTAGTTGCATTATGTTATTATACAAGCCACAATTTCAGTTAAACTTTCTGAACACTTCCGAGAGACAAAACTCGAGTATACGAAGGATAATCCAAGCGTCGTCCAGCGCGATGAAAAATTCAGGGTATTCTATTTCTTAATTATATTAGAAATTTAGCTCACGTTCTTTCGCGCGGGACGGAAACTGACGCGGATGAAACTAAACTTCAAAAACCAATTTTCCCCGTCAATCAGAAATCGGAATCATGTCGATATCTTGTACCTTCCTTGCAGTAACGGTGAACATCGTTACCCTGAAACTTCCCGGAGGCGGAAAGGTACAATCGCGACGAGTGCCGTGCGACAACTGCGAACTAACTGCATTCAAAGCGAAGTCGAAGCATATACGTCCTCCTACGTCGAGAAAGCGGGAAACTAGACGGGGGCCGAGTCAGTGGCCGCGCGAAACACTCTCGGTATGTGCTGACAAGAGAAACAGGGAGAGAGGGAGATACGAAAAGGAGGTATAGAGAGAGAGAGAGAGAGAGAGGGAGAGAAAGACACGAAGAGGGAGAGAGAGATAGGACCAAGAGAGTAAAACTCACCATCAGCAACTTGACCTTGTTAACCAAAGGGGACGTTGTAAGGAACTTGTTGACGGCCGTCAATATTTTCCCTTCCAACGTGGCAGCGCTTCCGGCGTCTTGTCTTCGCGAGCATCCGGGCCCGATGTCCGCCCCCTCGCCGGGACTGGGCAACAACTCCCGGCAGTCGCCCGGCCCGAGATCTCTCTTCTTCAGCTCTTCCGGCGGGCCCTCGTGGCTCTGCTCTTCCGCTGCGCACCGCCGCACCCTCAACGATCGCGCTCAGCACGTGTCGGCATCAGAACCGGTGACCGGCTGGCCCGGGGGCAACTACCCGAGCCCTTAGGGCATCCAGCGGGGTTCGTGACGTCTCGTTCTCGGATGGAGAATTCCGTACGGAAACACCCGCTGATGAATTTTAGATCGGCTAAAAGCCCTGCACCAACTTTCGCGAGAACTTCACGACTTTTTAGGATAATGCACACTTCGCGCGGTACCAAACCGAAAGCAAGGTTGGTACCAGCGTTGATCAACAACTATTTGTACTAATGGTGGATTAATCGGCACACCAAAGAAATTGTGCTCGTACGTCGCTCTCAGATAATTGTTATCCGCGTAAGATTTAATAGATATAATAATTAATAATACACGCGATGATGAAGCCTTTGTGAACGACTCTCGTTTTTTCTTTCTATCTTCGGATATCCCTTGTCGGAGAGATCACGATGTCATAGTATTGAACGATGAATTGCCGATGGACTCCGATATAAAGTGACGATAATGTCGTGCACGCGACGTCGGCCGCGAGCTTCCGGATGGCTGTCACTCCTAAAGGTCCCGACAGTGGCGCGTTCTCGACGTGGACTGAAGTCCGGAACGGTCCAACGGATGCTGCGACTCGCTCCAGAGGCCGAAGAACGCGCGAGCGCGCGAGAGGAACGCGGCGTGCGAGATATGGAAGGGAGGAGGAAGAGGGAGCGAGAGAGAAAGAGAGGGTGGCGGACGCGAGACGCGAGAGGGAGGATTCTCTCGTGGAAAATGGGGGGAACGAGATCCTCTATTTCTCTCCCCCTTTCTCTCTTTTTCTATCTTTCTGTATCTTTATCTCCATCTCTGTTCGATAAAGAAGGGGTGCATGAGTGGGTTATAGAAGGGTTGTAGAGTTCTCTCAGGGGCTTGGAGATTCGGAGTTTCGACGCCACTAGTTGCTGGTAAACCTCGCAGATTTTCGCGCCCAATGCGACGCCGGTTATTCTGACGTTCCTCATTTTCGCACCCTCTTTCTCCCACTTGATTTTTTCTTTTCTCCATTTATCCCTGTCTTCCTCGCGATACCCAATAGGTTTATACGTGTTACAGGTTAACCGGGTCGACGGATGTTTTTGTAGATGTTATCGAGGAATTGATACCCTCATGAATCTGACATGATACAAAAAAAACGGCATCGTTCAGATAGTGTATCGCCGATGATATTCCCGCGGGAAAAACGAAAAACGTTAGAATGAATTTGATTTATTTATATTGCCACATGATCTTGCGTTTGATTTTCAAACTGATAAACTGTTACGACTTTCGGGCATTGGTACGTGAAATTATTGATTAAATTCGACTGAATGGTATCCTAATGGTTTTTCGGTTTTTAAGTGAAGAGAAGCGAAGCACAAGAAATCGCCGTGAAATCGAGAGATTGAAAGATTTTGCAAAACTGTTATGCGAGCGATGTACTTTGTGCATATAGATATAATCCATCGAGTTTATATTCACGGAGCCGGAGCATCAATTTGCCAAACACGTTTAAAATTGGCATTCCCGGTCGTATATCGCCAATCGATCGCTATAGTTCCGCTATGTGTGTTTCGAGAAAAAAAAATATAGCCAAATACATATATCGTACATCCTTTTTCCTCAAATTGATCCGCCCCCTGCGGGCTTTCTCTTCCTATTATATCTTTTATCCTACCTGTCTAAGATAACTGCCGATTTGTCAACTTTCTGTTAAGGGTGATATCCCTGTTAAGCAGGTCGAATATTCCCGTGAATTTGGAGGCTAAAGGATTTTGAGCAATTAATGGCGACCGAATTCGAGCGTTATCGAATCGTCAGTTAAATCTGGCAATTAACGCACTTCTGCAGAAATCAACTTCCTTAGGATATTACCTTCGTTAGCGACCGGCTATATCGGGTGCTATGCTGAAAATTAACTGAAGATCGACCGCAGGAAAACCTTAGAACGTTATCGTATGTAAGTTGACATGCAAATGGTCTAAGACATAGCTGTTTTTAGTGGTCAGCAGGATGCTATTCTGCAAGTATAAAAAGAGCAGAATGACCATCACATACTGCACGTGTAAAAAACCAATATGTGGGAAACATCAGAAGAAACTGTACTCTGACTGCTGCGATAATGTATAGAAAAGAATAAAATATGCGCAATTGTATACTACAGTGTTATGGAAGAGACATTGGATTATACACATTTATTATTTCAAGATATTCGACAGTTTGCTTATTCTTTCTTTCTTTTTAAATTAATAGTTAGATTACTTGTGTTTATAAAGATCTAAATTATAAATATTTTGTCATTGGCCTTACATTAATATACGATTTTTATAAACACTTCTCTCTCTCTCTCTCTGTCTATTTTACTTAATATTATTTTTAATATAATTACTCGCATGGGATGTTCCTGACACTCTAACGTTATATCTTATTACTCTCTTTGATATGATTTACGTATAATAAAATTGGTAATATTTTATATAAAGACAAATGCAAAAAATTATTTTTAATTAAACTAATTTATACCAAATATATATATAATAATACGTTTAAAAGGTATTTATTACTTATTGTTAGAAAATTTATAAGATGAAAGTATTCCGGACATATTGGAGTAATAAAGGATTAAAGATGTAAAACGTATAAAAATATTAGGTTATGTTAATTAAGGAGCGACTTATTTCCTTGAACGTAAAATTTACGTATCAATAGCAATACTGTATCATTTTATATCAATAGCATTCTAGGAATTGTTGAAACGAATTGTAAACCAAAACTGATGATATGAAGTTCTCATTACCTAGGGCGTCATTTAAATTATTATTAACTATTTGATTGTGATTATTATTGACTATTATTATATAAATTATTATATTTGCGCGATGACCGAAGGGCAAGGTTCTGTAATTTTCAAGTGTCTATAGGCTTTTGTGGAGAATATTTCTTTGTTTCCATCACCGCGTCCTGTCCATATTTACCGCAACACTCACGTGGGCGGCCGTCATTATCCGTATTGGCATTGTTTTCTAACACGCGGTCCGCTTTTATCAACGGCGTCGTGGCTATATCGGCACGGCGCGCACGTCTCGTTTCTTTCGAGAAATCCCCGTGCCCGCGTCAAATCACGTTTAATGTCAAGAATGGCTCAGTTCTCCGCCGCTTTTCAACAATGGCTGGCCGACCTTCCTCGCCGCGGTTGCACAACTTCCTTCACGAATTCATTGTGGAAAAAATTACGGCACGCTAACGATCAGCTAATCCGCGCACTATGTAGCTTTTGCAAATCTCTTGTCGCTAACGGCACTTTGCTAATTAGCCTTTACCAAATAATTCTCTCTATGAAAAGCGCAACTCAAGCCGCAATGCAAGAAACGATCTCCTGAGATAGAAAGAATGAATAAATTTTTAATTAGTTGCGCAGTGAAAAATCGTTTTCAATTATCATAATTATTGTTCACAATTATTATAATTATTCTTTAATAAAATAATTTTTAAAGGTTTAAATTTAAAGTTACAATATCGCTAAGTAGACAGAAAAATAATATATATAAAAAAATTAGGAATTTGTAAAAATAATGAAAAAAATCAGCTAAAATAGATATTTTTATAAAAAGACATTTGTAATTAATTTGCTTATATAAAAAAGTATATCGATCACAATTCTAATAAAGGATAAAATTTACTCTATATTTGAGTTGCAATGTTTGAATTTTGAAAACTCATAGAATACATTATAATTAAAAGAATATTGGGCTGGAACAAACGTTCATAGCGTTACGAACTTTAAAACTTAAACAGTTGTAACTTTGTAAAAAATTAACAAAATTTACATTTAAGAAAAAGATTTGGAAGTTTAAAATCTATACTTGGGAAAGATAAACTACTTCACTATATTTTTTGAATTTCGTTTGAATTTGATAACTTTTGTATATAGAAAACTGTGAGCTGGACAAATGGAAAATTTTCTTCTAACTTTGTAGGCCTGTAACGTGTTCAAAAAATTATGAAAATGTTCAACTTTCCATGACATAAAAGCTTAAATTTTTCGCTACAAAATACTTTTTTTTAAACAATCCTAAATTTTTTTATTACTGAATTATCGCGGATTATATAAAAGGAGCATTTTGACTTTGGTTGTTTATATCTCTGTTAAAAATCATCGTATCGCATTTTAAAAAATTGATTTTCAAAGTTGAAATTTTGTTCTATTAATTTGTATAATTGCCAAACATTTTTTTTAAACATAGACTGATACAAATAGATTGTATTTCAATAAAATATGAAAAAAAGTAATGTAGAAATTGCATATTTACTATCTTAATTAAAATATTATTCTAATTTAGAATGTTAAAAATAAGATAAATATCCAAATGACCGAACATCTACCTACATTCGGATACTTACGCAAAATTATTATTAATTTCAAATACTTTGTTAATTACAGTATTATAATTAAGTTGTGATTAAAGATTATAATTAAATATATCTTTTATATTCAAAATCTAATAATATTACATTTTAAAAAGCATTTGAGATTAATGGCAATTTAAGTTAAGTATGTAAAGTTTTGTGTAAAATGTCCAAGTATAAATACATGTCCGGTCATTGGGACAGTTATACTTTACATTTCCAACTTTCAAAATTGAAGAAATATTGCTAATATTTCTTGCTGTTAAAAAATTGCTAATTGAAAAATAGCTAATTTTAAAATGTATTACTTTGTTATCAACACAGCAATATCACCGAACAATGAGCACTGAAATTGTTATAAATTTCCATTGAATTCTCGAAATGAAAGCAATTGTGTGTTATGAACACTTAGCAGTTAATTATTGAAAAATCAAATATGCTTTAATTAGCGAGCAGTGTCTAATATCGAGCAAATGCGCTCTACTTTCGTACCTAACATTTTTCTCCGAAAAGCATGCATAAAGAATATACGTTCCACACTTTTTATTTGCGTTTTCCTTCCCGGAAAGTTCCTTTTTAGACATTCCCCGCGTAATCATTGCCTCTATTATGCCGAGCTTTGTGTTACAAGTTTTATAGACGAGAACGAAGAAAACCAAAGGAGGTCATAAATCAGTAGAAAAGTTTCATGTTGTCTTTCAATTCATAAGCATTGCTGATATCTCACATTCTTGCAACATTCTATACGTGACGTAGGTTCTCTATTTGTATTGCAACTCACGTGAATAGCCTGAAACTTCATTAATGCTTTTCAATCTCAGCTAAATCTAATTGCTATAATTTCTCTCCCGCCCATTCCTGGAGCTTTTATAGACCTCTTATACATTCAATAATAAAAGGAGCATTACTGTCAGTACCAATAAATACTAACAATTTAATTATTGACCGTGTGTAGTTAATATTGATGAATTGATGTATTCTCGAGTATCAGATCTTCTCTCCTGTCACATACTCTTATCTATTCAACGATATTGATGCTCGAATAATAATTAAAAAAATATTTAGGTGTGATTTAGTTGTGAAGATTTTTTTCTTAGAAACTGATTTATTTAAACAAGGTAATGAACGAATACCTATCTTATAATTAAAATATTTTCATCTCTTGCGAAATCCTCAAGACCAAATCACATTCCTAATATAAACTAATATACGCTAGAATTGTAGTAAATATGAATTGTCAAGGTTCTTATGGGGACAAGCGCCCGCTATTTATGTAAAATTACTTTTTCTAATAAAAATTACTTTTTATGTAAAATTACTTTTTCTAATTGTATGTATTTACAGTCTTAAGAATAGTATAACTTACTTTACTGTAAGATAATAATTATATGAATAGATGTACTATAATTGTAATGTACTTTTTAACTTGTATCTTCGATATTTTTACTTTTAGGCAAGTAAAATTTGTCACAAGTTTAAAAAAAAAACAGAATATTTTTATCAGTATTGAAAAAATTATTCAATAATTTTTTTCATGAAGAAATTCAGATCACTGTCAATATTATTGTCAGTATTCGTTAAAACTGACAATATTACTAGCTGCATTGAGCAGAAAAATCTTATTAGTCAGCGCTTAGTAATTCTTTAATATGATTAATTCTTGCTCTCTTAGTTCTTCACTGGATCTATAAGTGTAGGAAGCGATAATTGATAAGTTTTCTTTTTTAAACACAGTCATTAACTGCATAAGATCTATAAGGAAAAACGGAGATAAAATATTGTCAGTAATATTGATTGTGTAAGGTTGTAAAGTTAATGATGTATTGAGAAAAATTTCTGATTAAAAAAAATTAATAAAAAAAAATTCTGATCATATTAATCAGAATGATTATCTTAATTAGAATAATAAATTCAACCAGAAAATTTTTATTTGTTTATGCGCGCAACTAGACTCTTTTTCTCGTGTGCGTACTATAAGTATTACTAATTCGATATTACTTATCAGTATTATTGATCGTGCAAGGTCCATATTACATTCAATATATCGCAATAAAAGGATTAACCTACGCTTAATAACCGACAAATGCTACCGCTTGCCGCAGTGATACGATCAATTTCGGATTTACGAAGAACGGAAGCGATTCGGCCGAAATGGAGCACTGAGTGGTGCATTCTCTTTCGCTATTCGTTGAAATAGTCAAATAACAGTCGAAATTGGATGATCAACGTATCGAGTAATTTATGGCTTCACGCACTTTGATAAAAATGTAGCAGTCGCTAACGGATGTATCCGATGTCGGGACGCAAGTTGTAACGTACAACTTGTTACGCTAAAGTTCATGAAATGTACGCGTTTCACGTACAAACCGCCGTACAATTAAAAACATTTTGTATTTATGTTGGAAACGATTTACTCCTATTATTGTTGAGCTCTTTGTTAAAATTTTATATTGAATTTTTAACATATTCAAGTGATAATTTAACACGATGTGATTACGTTATTTAAATAGTTTGTATTAAATTGATCAATATATTTGTAAGTATCAAAATAATACAATTTTTAACTATAAGTGGATAAATAGCATGAAAATAAGGTATGTATTTTAAAACGTAAAATTTAAAAAAAAACAATTAAATAAAAATATGTTAATTTAATATATTATATATTAATTTCACTGAAAAAATAATATGCTTCCACTTCCACAATTTACAAATTATATCAATATTACTTTCTTGTGTGTTAATTTTTTAATATAATATTTGTATTTTCTATAACGCATTTATTCTGTGTCAATTTAAAACACAAATTTGAGTAGATCGTGATGGTGTTAAATTTCACACAAATTTTCCAAAAGTTTTTACTAAAATGCTTCAGCATGCTGTGAATTCAAATTCTTTCATGAAATTGACAGTCTCACTACAAATGCTTTCAAGTATTTAATTGACCAATTAGAAAGAATTTTGCTAATTGACTGATTGAAGGATGCCGCGAAGCATTTGATATATTCACATTGACCGTACTCTGATTCTCGAGGCTGGTGCAAGTATAATTTACTCAAATTACAGGACATTCCAGATTTTCTTTCTATCGCGGGCTGCCGCGAAATTCAATCTTCGTGGTTCGGTGGTCTAGATAATTTACAGCGCGGCGCGTTAGAAGGATGCATGGTGCAAAATATCGTGGAATCAGGGTCATACGGTTAATCGTGGATACGCTATAATCTCCGTTGCGGCTACACGCGCACATCATGAGCATTATACCGCCGAGAGTACATAATGTGTGGCAGGAAACGCGAATAGATAATCCAATCCGAGTACTGCTTTGTGCGAATAATACGATAGATGGGCTCCTGATTGAGTTTCGTTCTCGTTTGACGAACATTTCGGGCAGCTTCCGAATTAGAATTATCGCTGGCGGGTTGGTATCTGTATCGGATCAGAAAAGTTCTGAATAGCTTCTACAAATGACATTCGTATTCGGACGGAACTATCGTATGAGTTCACATCAACTGGGATGACACAGTTCTAGATATAAAATGTATAATTCGCGAATCCGACAAAAAAAATTGCGTAACATATGAGAAAATTAATGGATATTTTCATTTGGAAAGAAAAATTGAAGCTATTTCTCGAATTAATATTTCTGTAAAAAAAAAACAAAAACAGCTCTTTGAAGCAAAAGAAATTACACATTTTTCTTTTTAATGAAATCTTTAAAATATTTTATACAATATTAAAACACATAAATATCCTCATTTTTTTAATTAAGAGGTATAAATTAAAAAATGAATTTTAGCTTCTATATTATCTTGTTCTATAATGTTCGTGAGATGCATATATTTTTTATTTCTATAAATAATCTAATTTTTCTTGTACCTTTTAATACACATGATTAGATCATTCGCGTTCTGCACGTTTCCTTTCTTTGAAATACTACAAGCATCCGGCTAAATATTAAATAATCATTTCTATTCTCTTTCCCGTTTTTAATACATAACTTTATATAAATATGTTTTATTCTAAAGACGTTAAAATAAATGTATAAAAAAATCACTTATTTTTGTATTCTTGTAAAAATGATAAAAATTAATCCGAGCTGTAAACAACCCATTGTGTGTAATAAATAATTAATCAAAAAATCATTGCGTGTGTTAAGGTTAATTCATATATTGCTCCAATTTTCTCTATAAATGTTTATTTATTACCCTACAGCTGACAAATATTTTGCTCGGATTCGCTAAAAGCCCAAACGGATCAGTCATCTCTGCGGGAAAACACTAGATTTTTATTATAAAAAATTTAAAAATATCTACTTTTTCCTGAAAATAATAAGTCAATTCGCGTTATTTGTACTCAGTTTGCTTTCTCTCTTTTCAATGCCTAAATATGTATTAATTTTATTGTAAGTGTAAATATCTATGAGGATTCAAGCAACGCGAACGAATCTAATATTGTCACTGTACAATTATATGGTACATACCTATTAGATCCGATTGTTCACAGTCGAGTTTTAATGAATTGGATGATCCACTTGTTACTCTAACAATAAGGTTATTTTAACAAAAGACGTTCACTTGTTAATATAACGATATAAAGCCCATGGCACATACAAAAACGTAAGGCCGTAAAACATAATCAGTAAGCGAATTGGCCAATCACAGTAGAGACCGTGAAAACGAAATCAACAAAATTTAAATTTTTAAATTAACATAATGGCGCCCTCTAACGCTTTCTAACGAATTTAGTCAAAAGGCTCATTTTTTCTTATGATAAAGAAAATGATGTCTATCGATAACTTCTCTCTATAGAATAACTTATTTTTATAACAGCGATGAGATACAAAAAATAAAAAATTGCAATTATTAAAACATAAATATTTCGATAATATATTATTAAATTGATAATTTATTTATTATATATTATAAATAATAATATAAATGCTGTATAAAAAAGTACGCATTACTTTTAATGCTATAATATCTTATATATTGCTAAGAACTTATAATTTTGTTCTTAGTTATCATCTCTATTGATAATCAAACTCGGATGATAACATTAAAGTCGCAATTTTTAATAAAAATTGAATATTATTATGTTTTAAACGTTCATGTTTAAGAAACTATAATGAATTATGAAATTTGAATACCGTACATAGATATTAATTATTATCAATTTAGTATTCCTTTCGCTTATTTTTATATAAGCGTCAAGCGTCTTTAGTATCTCGTCGGTGATTATAATAATTATTGTCAAAACAATAAATTTAATTTTTTTTAAATAAAAATTATAACTATATAATTATAACTATAAACCTTATTTTTTGATTCAATATCGGTTATGGATAAATATCAAAGTACGAATTTTATGCCGTAATAATCTTTAGTGACAACTAGAGATCCTAGTGACAACCAATTCCGTTCTGTTGGCAACACTAATTTAACGGACTGCTGGCAGTGCTGGCGGATTTGAAAAAGTTGATCCCGTCTGTTTGAAGACGTATACACGTGCACGAACGTGATTATAGTCTGTTGTGATCTCTGTGTAACAATATCGCTTTTATGACAGAAATCGACAAAGAATTTTATTGGAACGTTGTACAACGTGCACGAACGATGTAATAATAACGTAAATAAACTACGTTGACCTTTCCTTTTAATTTTTAAATCGAAATTTTTAAATCTCTTACGTGTTGGATAACTGTTGATTGGTGTTGGCATCGCTCCTTCTTTCTTTGCGTCCCTTTTAATTTTTTTTTTGACTGAAGACCGTAATCGTGGCTTTCATAAAAAAAATTACAAAAGTGACATTAATTCACAGTGAAATAAAAAAATAACAGAGATTAAAAATTATGTCTAATTCGGAGAGCTCCGTGTGCGATTCACAAAATTTTAAGTTACGACTTTCTCAAGATTCTATTGAAAATACTGAAGACTCTTCTCTGCAACGTTTTGCTGCAAACAAGAAGACGAAAGATGATGACGATGTTATGGTGATCAGCGACTGCAGTGGGAGCTTGACCCCTGAACGTCCTTATAAATCAAAATGGGAATCTAATTCTAATGTTAAAAGTAAGGAGCATCAAAAATTATATTTCTTGGAAATTTCTTCCGAAAGCGAACAAGAAAAGGAACCTGATTTATCATGGAATCATGTCAGGAAAAATGTATCTGATGGTAAATTTTTAAAGGAAAAGTCTAAAAATAAAATTATTACACAAGTCAATAAAGTGCCTATTGAGTTATCATTAATTTCCAATGATACCTCAACTGGTGATAAATTATTTAATGCTTTATTAAGTTTTGACAACAAAACCACTGCCAGTAGTGATGTGAGCTATGATAGAGATCAAGTAAATAAATATAAATTTTTTAAATCTAAGGGATACAATGATTATAGAAGTCCTATATTAAATGCACAGCAAAAAATAAATTTGAAATTAAGAGAAAAATACAACACTGAAGAAACAAATAAAATTAAATCGAACTGTAATAATGTATACAATGACAATCTCAATGTTTGTAGTAAACATCTAATTTATAGTAATCTAAAGCAAAATAGTACAGGAAAAGTTAGACTTACAAAGAAAGACACGTACAAAATTTTGAAGAATATAAAGTCTACCCAAATCATGTATGATTCTCCCAGGGAGAGAAAAGAAAATAATGTAATAATTGATGAGAGTACAGATATAGATGAAGATGCAGTGCATCCAGCTATATCACCTAGTTATAATAAAAAAGTACAGTATCTCAGTGATGATTCTGATATTATTGATAGCAGTCTAAAAAATGATATTTTACAAACAGATTTATCTGAACCGCCCAAATCAAATATTGATATATCGAGAGTAATGGATTCTTTTAGACCTCTGTCTGAAAGAAGACAGAAACAAATCAGAGAATGGCTTTTAACAAATTTTTCTGATTCTCACAATCAGAGCGATTGCTCTTTTAATACCATACCTCCAAGTACTAGAAATAGTAACTCTGGAAACAGCAGTCTGGAAAGATTGGAGCAGAACTATGAAACTCCAAATAACAGAGGGAAAATTAACAAAACGCAAACCGACAAGAAGCAAAAAATAATTGTAAATTCTGACAAAGTAATTCATTCATTGTTGAAAGGTCAAACTACACTGGATCAATATTTTAAAAAATCTAAGAATAATTCTACAGTTTGCACACCAGATAATAAACTGAGGTTTTTACCAAAAGCACAAACTGAGAAGAAAGCTTCCTTAGTAAATACATATGAAAGTAAGACTGTAATGGATTGTGCTAATATTTTAGATAAACTGTATGGTACATCATGGAGAGATAAAACTAATGTATTACTTTCAACAACTAAGTTACAAAAGCCATCTAATCAACCAATAAATAGGATTGTCCAAACAGAAAGGTAAATATACATATTATATAAATATGTAAATATATACTATTGTATATTAGTTTTTGTTTTAATACGGATATATGATCTGATAAGAGTTAATGACTTTTTAAAAGAAGACTATGTTGAAAAATAAATCAAATTTTAATTTAAAAAAAACGAAGTTAAAAACTAACTTTGTATACTCAAGTTACCTTTGTATATCTAATAAATTATAATTATATTTATATATTTTTTATTATAGGAAACCTGTATCAAGGAATCAGCATCATATAATAATTTCAGATTCGGATGAGTCTGACTTCGGTAATTATATTTTATTTTATTTTATTTTGAGAAATCTGTTTTAATAATTTTCTTCAAAATAAATTTTATGTTTCAGTTGAAAATAATATTAAACCAAATCAAAGAAGAAATATTCAACGAAAAAAAAAAGAAACGGATGATTTTATCAATGATGAATCATTATCAAGTAATGATAGTGAAAGTATATATCACAGTGCAGTAACAAATCCTATTACTTTTACAAATAGTACAACTAAATCCATATCAGCATCAATTAAACGGTACTATGCTTGTTAATTATTGTAATAGAGATATTGAACATAATTAAATATTATCTTGTTGGATATAGGCTTCAGGCTATATGTGATACAGATACTGAAGATGAAGATGACAAATCCAGAAGTCCCAAAAATTTGCAGAGACGAAAATTGTCATTTAGTGATGATGAAAGTTCTAACACGAGCGAATTTGATCCTGGAGATTATGTACCACCAAAACACGTACGTGATAAAGGTAAGGAATGCATACGATAAAATTTGTTTAAATTGGGAATGAAAATTTATCTTAAGATTTCTGAGTAGTCATATTAAATCACACAGCCATATTAAATCGTGAAGTCAGAGGCGAGAAATAACACATTAATTTTTATTGCGTGCTATTTTTGTAAATAAAATTTAAAGATAACTTAAATAAAATGAAATTATGAGATCGCTATAAAACAATTGTAAAAATAGACGAAAACTATCCTTATCTTCTTCTCCCCCGACAGTCAGTAAATAAATAATCATAAAAACTGATAAAATGCACGTCATCATTTTATTTTATCCAAATTGTCTTTATTTACAAATATAATAAAAATTAACGTATTATTTCTTACTTTTGACGTTACGATTTATTGTGGCTGTGGTGACTACTTAAGTGTTTTAAAATAAAATATTATTAATACAAAGTTTGCATACAATAATTTTATAATATTTAATTTTTAGAAATTGCCAAAAGACCAATACCATCCAAAGTAGCACCTAAATTTCAATCGACTGTGACTAAGTCTGTATTAGGATATAAAACCTTTCTAGCATCTTTGTCAAATACGATTCCAATGTATGAAGTTCATCCGAATGCAAAGAAATATAGGTTGGATTATAAAAATAATAAAGATGAGCTATCTAAAAAATTGTATCAATTATATAACGAGAAAGTGTTTGACAATAAGTTACCTCAAGATATGCCGATTGAATGGAACGTTCGTATGAGAGGAACTGCCGGGTATTGTTACAACAAGAAGTCTATAAAAGGTATTAGTGGTACTATTAGTAAATCTTCAAGGATTGTATTAGCAACAAAGGTACGATCTTTTTCGTTTTTTTTTTCATTTTCATATGTATATGAATAAAATCAGTTATAATAAAAAAAATTATTATTCTAGATTTTAGACACGCCAGATAGACTAAGAGATACTTTGATTCATGAAATGTGTCATGCTGCATCGTGGATAATAGATAATGTCTCAGATGGTCATGGAGCTTTTTGGACGAGATGGTAAGTGATGTAATATTTTATAGTTATCAGATAGTTTAATTTTATTATTAATGAAATATACCATTAAACAATATAGGACGTCTTGATAGTTAAAGAAGTAGAAATCAATGCGGTAATTAGTACTCAAGTATAATAATGAAATGTTTAATATAGGGACATGATTGTTGTGTAACTTGTACAAGATATTGTAGTCAATTGTTCAATTTTATCGAGAATGACTTAAAGTAAGTTGAAACGCGTACAAAGATATGTATATTAAATATTTTTTATCATTTGTGGACTAAAACGTTTTATTATTATACTTGCACATTAATTATCGCGTTGACTCCTACTTCTCTATATATTTTTTGTCTTTAATTTTATTATTAAGTAATAGTATATAATAGTATATATATTATAAAAAGTAATTTAAAGAATATATATACACATATATATTTTAATTTTTATTTTATTATACTATAAAATTTTATGTAGTGAATGCAATTATAGTAATTATTTTGCAAAATTTGATATGATTTATTTTATATTACAGGGCTAAGAAAGCAACAAATATATTTCCTGAATTGCCACCAATTAGCCGATGTCATAATTATGAAATTAAAACTAAGTACACGTATAAATGCACAAGTTGTGGATACAGGTATTAGATATTGGTTGTATGATGTATAAAAATTGATTTGATTTCATTCTGTTTTATATTTCTAAAAGTTATAAATTTTTACTTTGCAGTATTGGAAGGCATTCAAAGTCCTTGGATATCGAGAAAAAGCGATGTGGTTATTGTTATGGAAAATTTGAATTATTAATTAACAAAATGACGAAATCTGGTACCGTGCAAGTGCAGACACCGAAGAGAGAACCCACTGGGTTTGCGCTTTATGTAAAACAAAATTATAACTCCGTGAAAAAAGAGAAAAGCAATATGAAGCATGCTGACGTAATGAAGCTTTTAGGTCAGCAATTTTCGGCAATTAAAATAGCAAAGAAAACTGACGAAGCTAGCAGTTAAAAATGACGCCTAGCTAAATATTAAATTTGTATATATAATAATTCAAATATTTTATAAGCGATTTTTAAAATTCTATAATAATTTCTAGTTTTAATCAGTATTTAATAATTTTAGAGCAGGTTTTGAAGCTGATAACTGTATGTATTTAGATTTCAGACTTCTGCATGTTTTATTATTGAAATCATAAATACATGCAGTCACAGTGTGTAAATATTATAATATTTTAGAAGATTGATTTTTACTTACAGGCACTGGAATGTGAGATATCTTATATATTTTACATGTTACACCTATATATGATATAGAATATTTTATAATTTTTGTGAAATATTTATACATATATATTTGTTATAAAAGTTAACATACCTAATATGTGAGATATTTTATAACGTAGAATACATATATAAAGACTGCTATTTAGGGATGTATACAAGTTACTTTTCAAGTAACAATTAAGACTTAATAGCATTTGAATAACGACAATGCATTACATGAAATATATTCATGAATGCTGCTTAAGCAAGAACTGTATTAATCATCGTAATAAAAATTTGATACAAAATCCTTATAATTTTTATATCATTTATTTTCAAAAATTCATTTATGAGTGATACAGCGAACTTCTTTCATTTAAAGTTGGTTTCTTCTTTGCTTGAGATTATATAATTATAACAATTTATTTATAAAAAATGTAGCATTGTCTAAATGTAACATAAAAAATAATAAAATAAATGTAATATGTGACCGATTATCAATTACTACGGAATAAATAATTTAAAATTTGACTAAAATCATAAATTATTAAAATACAACAAATACTTTTTCTTAATATATAAATTACATATAACTTTTTTAAAATATTATTTAATATTCATAAACTATTTTATAAAAATATATAAATATCTTCAATACCTCTAGACTATCGCTTCCTTAATTTGAGCATCATCAATTTAAATCCAAGTAGTAAACTTTCCTTCTCTCTAACATACGTATATTTCTTTATTACGAATTGCTCATTGTTTAATTGTAGTTAAAACAATTTCACCAGAAATGAAGCGGTGCCAATATACTTTTGGTGATCGATATTGGTTACAATTACGAATAATTATTCAAAATTCTCGATGTTTTTTTTTTCAATATTTTAGAGCAAAGTCTTTTAAAGCGAAATATTTGTAGAGTGGATGGAATTAAGGATTCGGATGATAAAGGTGTACGTTAATTACTACAACTTTGATTGGAGGAATAAATGTGTTTGAATGAATTGTGTTTAAATTAATTATTGTGATATAATTTTTTTAAAAAAGAATTAAACAACGTGGATTTTGGAATAGGAAGATCTTTCAATAAGAGTACAAAGACATATACTTAGGTTTTTCATTGTATATGAAGATAAAGATAGTATCACATATGAGGTTTTACTTTTTAATTTAGTAGAATTTAAATAATATATTATATATATATATATATACTTATTTCTTATTTGTTGGGTTTTCAAATGTACGATCCAATAAGATTCTTATTGTTGATAATAAACTTAATTGAGAATCGAGATCTGCATTATCCTTTGGAGGTAAAAAAAGCTTCTAATATTTTAACAATAAATAATTCTTCAAAGCAAAGCATGAGTCTCCAAAGTGAAGATTGGATTATTAAGTTCCAATCTTTTCCAAATAAAAATTACAATTGTGTAGAAACATAAAAGGGTAGTTATATATAGTCGTAATCACTATGTGTGCCTTCCAATAAGCGACAGTACAACACAGAGATCATTTCTTGTTTAACATGTGTGAATAACAAGGATGTACTGATTTGAAAATTGAAATTAAAGATTGAAGGATTGAAATTTGTCCAATCAAAATAATAGGAGTTAAAGTTTCTTCATCCTCATTGATGAAATTTCAATCTTCAATCTCAATCTTCAATTGTCTTCAATGCGTCGTCTGATTTCGGCCATACACAGTTATCATCTCATCCTTGTTTAACATTAATTGTTTATCATCTGTGTTGGAAGGCACCTTTATTTCTGTTCGCCGTTTGATAAAGGCACCCTCGTGCCGTTGAAAACGCGGCGGAATCGCGAGGCACTCGGGCGCAGGCGCGGCGGCGGTGCGGCGGTGCGTCTGTGGCGCACTCTAAAAACAGTCGAGCCGAAGATGGCGACGTGTGAGTGAGCGGCGGCGGCGTCCGCGCGGTGTTTAATCGAGAAGCGAGAGAGAGTAAGACGAAGGTGTATCATGTTGCCGTGGTCGCAGAGTCCGCAGTGTTTCCGTGATCCGCGTTAGGTTCGGTGCAAATGTAAAAGGAATGTCAGAGGCGAAACGGGTGCCCCTGCAAACCCTGGAGTTCCCGGAGCCCCTGGGCCACGCGACGAAGAAGGAGAAAAAGGGGAACATGGGCAAGCAGCTCGCGCCCTCCTTCCGCTTTACGCTCACCCTGCCCGAGTCCAACGAGAAGACATGCCCGGAATTCAACTATGCCGATCTCCTCAAGTCGGCGGAGGTAAGCTATCAAGCGCATTTATCTGCACTTCAGCCGGGAGGGGAAAACAAAAGACCGTATGTCAAGCTTGTGACATACACGCGACATACGGAGAAATGAGAGAGTGAGAGAGAAAGAGAGTATATGAGCGTGTGAGTGCAAGATGGGGAAGGGGGAATAAAAAAAGAGAGAGAGAGACACACACACACACGATGGAACGCGTGTGTCTATCTATCGACGGGACGTGGAGGACGCCGTCGACGTTGGTCGACGCCGAAAAGGCGCGAGGGATCCTCGTCTAGGTGGCTGCCGCGCGATTGTCACGCGGTTCGCGTCGCCGCTGTGCACGCCGGAATTTAATCTGGCCGCATGCATATACGCGAAAAGGAATGACAGACGGCGGTGGCGGAAACGAGACAGGACGAGAACAGTTTCTTGATCGATTCGTTGTCCTCCGCCGTGGCGGATCCGCGCGCATTGTCAACGTCACCGGCCGTCCAACATTCAACTTGCACGCTGTCAAATCGGGTTTGCGGTTCTCAAGGTGCGCGAGCGCAGTCTCCTATCTTTCTCTCCGAAGAAACGCGGCGTCCTTCGTGCGCGTCCCTTCTGCTCGTAAAACGTCTATGCACGTACGAGAGAGAGAGAGAGAGAGAGTGAGTTGCCATTGCGCGACCGTCCGGCATTTCGTCTGTCCCCCGTCTTGCCTTCTCCGTTCTCCTTCGTGAAGAAGGGAAAAGAGACCCACACATATGCGACGGCGGCGGCGATGCCTTATTCGATGTGTGCAACGTCTACGCCGGTCTATTTCGCAAGCCGTGTACACTCGGTTCGGCGACTCTTGGCTCTATGGGGGAGAAGGATACGCGGAAAACGCGAACGGGAAGAGGAAGCGGGAGAGAAAACGCGGGGCGGGGGGGGGGGGGGGGGATCCGCGGAGGTCTCTTATTTCACGCGCGCGCGAGAGAGCGTGCTGCGAGACTCTCCTTTCTGAATTGTAGATCGATGCACCGGAGGAGACTCGTGACCGCCGACACGTATATCGAATACGCCGCTCGAGACGCGTGTCACGCGCTTCGCGATTCCCTCCCTCATCGCTGCCGCGCGGTACAAGTAGATAAATAAATAACCACTCGATCTAATACGATGTGTATCTATTACTTCGGTAATTAGTGAACGGTCGGCTTCGAAGTCTTTTTCGGGGGGGGAAAAAAAAAAAACGCGTTGTAGATACAATCCTGATGGTAGAATAAAGGCGATTGGAAACCATCTTTAAGCAGAACGACAAATCTCGTCTAAATTACGTTAAAATTAATCGTGATTGAGTGAAATTTGTTTGAAGTCAAACGCTCAAATTTTACGATCAACAGAGCTTTCAATTGAGTAATTTAATTTTTAATAGTTTATTTTTTTTAACAACAAATTAATACTCAAATAACACGTAATTGAAAGTAACTGTGTGTAGTAATTAGCTATTTTTTAATAATTGTATTCCTTCGAATTTTAAAACAAAATTGCAGTTAATTTATTTAGCTGTTATTATATAATTAAAGGTGCGGCGATATATGATCTCTGCACAAAAAATGACTGGAATTTTATATAAAAAGTTTTTTGTATAAAAATGAATGCTGCATGTATACATTTGAAACAGTTCAATAAGGTCAATATTTATATTTAACGATACAGTTTTATAGTTTCAATGAAAATTTTCTCATTTTATTTTAATTGCTTTTCAATTTTTATCCAGATTGTAAATCATCGCCAAAAATGTTTTTTGTACTACTTTTAAAATAGAATACAGCTGAATAATTCCATTTTTCATATTTTTTGTTAATAAATACATTTTTAATAATTATTTTGAAGCCATTTTGATGTTATCATGATTTTTTGTTCTATTCTCCCTTTTTTCGTAAATAAATCGAGATTGGATGAATGTTATCGAATGGTCTTGAACATATCACGATATCCGTTATATAAAATATTTTATTTTCAAATGGATACATGAAATTCATACGTGAATTACGTTATCCATTGTTACGCTGCTTTCAATCGCGTTTGTGTCTTGCGAAGTAATGGGTTTGGTGAGACGGAAGGACTAGAAGCGATAAATCGTTTCTGAAACATTCGCACTCGTTCTCACTCTTTTCATTCAGAATGTCTGAATTGCTTTAGCTCTTTCGAGCAACGCCGCTTTATTTTCATCGACGGTCGCGCTGCTGCGTGCAATTTGCAGCTTTGTTTTGGTCGCGCACGTGTTTTCAAAAACATGGCACGAATTCGCCGGCGAATCGAATTTCGAAGTAGTGGCAGCGCGCATTTCGAAAATTTGCAATGTAAAATCGATCGACCGTAAGATATATTGAATTGTTGCAATTAAATGGGAATCGGCGTTCATGAAAATCGAATGTTATTCTCTCTCTTGTTTAACATACAGCTATATTCGTTAAGCTTGTTTTATTTTTAATGCTTGTATTCGCTCATCACTGTTACATATCTTAGGTTGTAACATCAGAAGCGAAAATACACAATAAAAATTCTTGCAATTATATTTGAATAGAAATTTTTGCGACGAATCAATATTTGCAATTTATAAAATATACTGAAAAATTATTTTTTTGTTTTAAGGAGAAATTTAAAAAATTATATTTATTTCTACCTATTGTTAATTTAACAATTTGTAGTACCTATGAACTAGTTTATTCCGTTTTTAGTTATGCATAATTAATTTCCAGATATACGGTTTATTTATTAATTAAGGAAAATTTTTAGTTTATTTTACAAGTCGGTTGTTGTTTTATCAAAACATATTTCCACATTAATGTATTTTGCAAGAATTTTTATTGCGTATTTCCTCGTTTTTCGATGTCACAATTTGATCGTGAGATAGTAGTGGTAAACTTCAACTACTCTCTTTCTTCCTCGTATTATTTCATTATTTTCACCATGCGGTTAATCGTGCTCGCGTTCTTCTCTTCTATTCAATTTTACTCTGAATTTTTTAATTCATCAAGCGATAAAATCGCGTTACTGGGTTACCCCCATGTTTTTCTTTTAATTCCGATAATAACCGCGAGCAGTGAAGCGGCGTGAAAAAAAAAGCGATACCGTGCAGATTCGCGATTATATCTGACTGATTAATTGAGTAACTAATTGAACGATTAACAAGGCCGATTTGATCGAGACGCGTTTGTGCAGAAAAGAAAGAAAGCAACTAATTCTCGATCGTCAATAACCAACGTCGCAAGCAGGATCAATTGCTTGATTCAGCGTCCCTTCGACAGGAGAATAGGAGACCGTAGGAGGTGGTTCGTGACGCGAGGAAAGAGCGCGAAAGGACGACGTTCTAACTGCTTTATGCGCTCCTGATATCCTTGGACACCGCCAATATCCTTTCGTAATCTGTTCATCCTTTCCAGACACCGCTTTTATTTTTACAATCGAGTGCAAATTAGACTTTTGTTTCTTCAGTTTTTGTAATAATCCTCATTCCTGAACACGTAACAATGGCCCAGTATTCATAGTCCATTCATATTTGAAACTGTCTATGTCCGCAATAAACCATGTTTAATAATCTACAATAATCCTACGATTACCCTAAGCTTTAAGTAATAAGAAATTGACCAATCACAGTTGATTATTCTTTTTATATCCGATTGTGATTAGATAATTTCTTACGGCTTAAAGATGAGATTACATTTATATGTTTTTATATGATAAATTTATTGAGCCTGTTGATTGGCTATAGATAGATCCGATAACCTTTCTGTCCTGCAGCCTTTATTATCGTACGACAAAAATGAATAAATGAAATCCTGAGACTGCAAAGTAATTGCTTATTGTAGAAAGCCTATTAAGATGGCATAAGCCAATCGGAGGGTTATATATTAGCATTACTTAAGACATTACATGAAACGGTCCTAAAATAAGGACTAAATACTATCCAATAATCTTATTTTAGGATAAAAACAAGACTGAAATTGTTTTTAATAAATCTATTATAATTATGTATATAAATTAAATTACGGATTTTTTATTGGCTCTTTTATTTCGAAAAATCGCCACGAAAGTGTTCAATTAATTCATAGCATTCGCTATGTATGATATAGTGACTCATGGTTGAATCATCAAATAGACTTTAGTAATTTTTTAATTATCTCCTTAGGAGAAATAGTATATATTCGTGACGCGATAAAGTTATTCCGAATTCTACGTATGAAAATTAGTGCTTTTGAAAAAGATTTTACTGTTGATAAATTTGACACAAACATTGATCGTAAAAGATACTTCAATTTCAATGATACATTTATAATAATAGTTATCATTATCATACAAATAGATGGAAAATGACATATTAGTCAAAACGGAACTTTGTATTTAATATTCTTTGTGAATTTCCAGTTCAAGTAAAACTATGCGCTGATTATTTGTCTTAAAATAGTCCTAGATTGAAACTGGAATAGTAATATCATATTAACAAGCAATTTAATATTATTGATATATGCCAATAAATAGTATCTTTAAAATTTTACAAATAATTTGCGTCATATGCATATGATATAGTTAGTCCGCGTGTGAAAAAAATGTTTTTGAAATAGATATTAACAAATTGTGAAAAATGACAAATAATATTGCGAGAAATAATAATAACTTTTAAACCGGATTCGAGAGTTTATACATGAGTGCGCATACAGATACGCGGTTTATTCTCTCTGATCGATCTGAATTTTTTATAAATTAGTGAAAGTGGTACAGAGAGCGAAGTGAGATAGAAAGCGATTTGATTGTGAATTACTAGGTCGGTTCGCGAATGTGCAATAGGACGTTTCGATGCTCGAACGATTGTAAATTAATCTATTTATTTTGCAGAAAAAGCGAAGGAAAGAACAAAAGAGGGGAGATGAAAATGCGACCAATGGACTGGATCCGTTTGACGACGACGATGACGAGGATAAGCTTAAAGACATGGCGAGACGTTTCGAGGCAAAATATGTATGTTGATAAAAAACTGATCTTTGGAATGAAATTGATAGATGGTTAATTATTTCTCGTTTTTGTCTTAGGGAACTTCTACCACGGGAAAGAAAAGGCACAAGTATAATGATTATGTGGACTTGGGCGCAGGATATGACGAAAATGACTCCTTCATCGACAATACTGATGCTGTATGTCAAGTTTTTTTTTTTTCGATACGTGAGAAAATATCTTCAAAGATATTATTTTTTAATGCAAACATTTTGTCAATAGTATGATGAGATCGTACCCGAAGAGATCACCACGGCGCACGGGGGATTCTATATTAATTGTGGAGCTCTTGAGTTCAGAGAGGCCGATAGACGTTCGTTAGTCCATAATAATAATAATAATAATAATAATAGCGATGATGAAGAGAGTAGTGAAAGTAGTGAGGAGGATACCGAAGATGTAGATAGTCCTAATCCTAAAAGAATAGATAAACGAATCATTAGCTCCTCGGATGACGATGAGACAGAGGATATTACTGGTGATAACCCGCGAAAAGTAATTAATTTTTAAATATACGATATTCGCTATAGTTCATTTGATACTACAAATGCTTTTTTGATTGATCAATTAGTAAGTTTTTTCTTCTGATTGGTCAACTTTGGAGCATTTATAGCGTTAAAGAGATCCATTATTTACTTTGTATTTAATACTATATGCGTGTTATACAATGTAATGCTTGTTACAGAGACGGAAAGTCGAGGAAAATAGCGAGAAGAAAATTAATCACGAGAATAGTAAAAAGAGAAAAAAGGCGCAAGATCATCAAGCGCAAGACGTACAACAACAACAACAACAACAACAACAACAACAACAACAAAATTCTCAACCAGATCTAGATCTTTTGAGACGGAAGGAAAAGAATGAAACGACAGATGCTGAAGGGGGTACAGGTAATACATTTCACTTTCTATATAATTCTTAAGTTATTAAAAATATTCTATTTACACATTGTTCATGAAATAATTCTGCGATTATAGCTTCGGAAGATCAAGAGGAGAAGAAAAAATCTGATAAACCAGAGAAAAATAAAATAATTGAGAAAAAGTTCGATATCAAAAAGTTCGAAAAGAAATCGTCAAATAGTAATGGATACGACGCGAAGAAGATAGATTTAAAGAGATTGGACGCTAAAGATAGTAATATTGACGATGCGATAGAGAGTGTTGTCAATGCAGCAGCTAGAGGAATTGAAGACGATTCGAGTCGCGATACAACAGATTCAGGGAAATCCCGTGTTTGCCTTTACGTTGAATCCGATGGGGAGGAAATGGAGAATAAGGAAGCATCTTTGCCCGAGAATCTACCCGAGGATATAAAAGAGATAGTGAATAAGTTAAAAGTTCAGGCGGAAAACAGTAAAGACGGCAAGAGCAAGTTCTTCAATAGCGCAGTTAACGAAGTGCTCTTTAAGTAAGCTTGCATCATAAATTGCTTAATTATAAATTTCACAAATTATGAAAATTATTCTAAAATCCGTTACTTTTATGTTACAGTTTAGAGAAGAAACTGCGAATGATGAATTCGCCTAGCATAAGATTACAAACCTATGGACATCTAGTACGGTTTTTACCTTGTAGTAAACTTACTCTTCTGAATAGAGCTAAAAAACTTTATTTAAAAGACGCAGAACACAGAGTGAACGAACCAATGCAAAAGTAAGATAGTGGCTTTATCATCTACATGTACAATATATAAGAAATTCAATTTTATATTTATAATGCATAAATTATTTTTTTTATATTTTTATTCTTTGAAAAGTTTGAATTTGGTAAAATTTGTTAACATTTTTTAGATTAAAGGTGCTCATCGATAATATTATGCCATCAGTTATGGATAAATATATGAAGGAATGTCAGAAAGTTGCAGATGAAAAGTAAGTAATTTTATTATATTATATACATTAGTAGTGTGATATGTCGCAGTTTTTATTCTTGATTTTTGCGACAGTTCTGCTCTTAAATAATAGATTATTCTAATTCTATTTGTAATAAATTGTTTTGTAATTTTTAATATTAAGTACAGTTGAATTGAAAAAAAATCCAGTTTGCCAATAATAGTACATATAAAACTATAGTTTATAATTTCTTAAATATAAACTTATTGTAATTTTTTATTTCTCAGTCCTCAATTATACTGGGAGATATATCGGTACTGTTGGTAAGGCGCCCCTCGTAAGAGGAACCCCTTTCTATTCTCGCCTCTTCGACTGCTCTTTCTCTTTTTATCTTTCTTCTCTTTTCTGCTACTTTTAATCTTTTTCCTCTAAATCTGTTCATGCTTACATGCTTTTGCTCTCTCAAATTATCAACATTCATACAATTAATTATGTTTTCATATAGAAGAAGACATTTTATTACTTAGCGTGGTCATTATTCTTCATCTATCACATTACTGAGAAAGCAGAGGAAGATGCGGGGCTTTTTATCATCAGTATCAGTGTTTAGTTCATCACTAGAATCATCTTTTGTGTCAAACAAGAAAACTGCATTTGATCTGGGACACAATTCAATGACTAGACGATTTGATTATGTTGTACTATATTATTGATAAACAAGAGATTAAGATATAATCGCGGAATTCTGTCACAACAAATGCTGATCATCATTTTGTCATCGCGAAATCATGAATCTCATAATGTTATCTTGACTGGGATGTAATTAACTGATCGATTTCAGGGGTTTTGAGGGAACTCCTGCAGATGCAGAGAGCAGTGATGAAGAAGATGGTTCGTCTAAAAACATGGAAAAACCAAAAATACCACGAAAACGATTTCCATGGACTGATGAAGCAAAGTATGTTTGATCATAAAGATATAATTTGTGTCTAGTCTGAATGTGTATTCATGCATATATCTGTAAATTTTAATTTTAGGAAATTTGTTCTTGAAATTGCAAACGCCAGGAGACATTATTTCAAAATTCTCAGATCAAGAAAGGAGAGTATGGAATCTTTCGTTGCTTCTTTCATGGATACGAATGTATTACCACTGTGGCCGCCTGGATACGTACGATTGCAAACCTTGCTAAAATATGCTAGTCCAGCTGAACCCGCGTAAGTAATATATTATGTTGTTAATATATATTACATTCAATTGTTGATACACTGTTTATAAGCGTTACAAGAAAACTATCGCTATTTGTGCTTTGCTTCGTGCATGAAAGTCCCTTACTATGATTTTTTCCTATTTTCATCAAAGTGAAAGGAGTGCGTGTCTGAAAGTTAGGATCAAGATCCTTGAAGATTGATTTAACTAGTTTCTTTGCAAATCGCGATCAAGAAATCTGGCACATTGTCGTCACATGAATACGTCAGGAAGATTAATTGATCGCTTCATGGTTTGATTATTGTATGTTTTAGGAAGGTGTAATGGATTAATACTGATTTCTACTTCTTCGCTCGAAACATTAACGGATTCCTAGAAAAAAAAGTCATATTCTACGAGAGTGATATTCAATTTAATGCATTTATAAATATTAACAAGATTATATGAAATTGTGATATTAACTTGTACGCAAATGTTTAATGTTAATGTTAATTTGTCTTTCTCGAATGCTTTTTTTTTTTAGTTTTTTGTACATGCAAAAATTGCTTCAATTATTTTAGTTAGCATACACTTTTTGTTATTGTTATTAAATGCACACCGAAAATTACTATATATTTTTGTTTCTTACTGTATACAGCTTGCCTTGTTCCTACCTTTTATTTACACATTCCTTTTATGTTAGTATTCATGTGCTACTCTCTATTAATGGATTTTTATGATTTTAGCATTAAGAAGAAGTTGAAGAAATCAAAAGACATGGTCAATGCAAACAATGTTACCACTTCTGCGAATACTCAAGTTTGCAATGTTTCAAAGAATGATGCAACAAACGTGAATAATCTTTTGTCTCAAGAAAACGAGAGGACAAACACGAATGTATCCAAAGTTCAGATCATTGGCGAAAATTCGACGAATTTTGCAAGTCAAGCTGCAGCGAAGTCTAATGACGTTAATACCGATAGGAAGCAACACAGTAATAAATATAAGGATAAGCATACAGAGAACAATGCGGGCCATCAGCAGGAAAGCAATGCGGTCAACAATTTTACAGTTGGTAAAATTTCTGTAGTACCTACAGCACAACTAATGGCTCAAAAGCCATCTAAGAGTCACGTGGAGAAATTTAATTTTATGGATTTAACAAACAGCTCTCTGTCCATAACACGTGTTGATTACGACAAATTATCGACAAAGGTGACTGAAGCGATAAAGGATAGAGTTTCCATTACACCGTGTCCGGAACCTACGACCCATTCTAAGACGAGTGAAATTTCTCAAACAGGACATCATTCCGTATATAGACAAGATACTTCCTATTCGTCAGCACAAGCCTTGAAACATAGATTCTTGCAGGAAAATGTTGACGGTAAATGCGAAAAGAGATTGGACGATAAGGATGTTGACGCCTCGGTCATCAAGATTGATAAAAAGGAAAAGAAACGAGAGCGATGTGTGGAAGTCAAGCATAAATCGTCGCACGATCAGAAGAAAAGAAAGAAAGATCACAAGATGATTGAGCAACAAATAGGGCCTATTAACCAAGACGTAGTGCCTATGCCACAACAAACGACCCTCTCGAAGGAGGAACAGGAACAGAGGCAAAACGAGGAAACAATTGCTGCAACTAATTTTCTTAGTCAGATCATCAACGATGATTCCTCGCCACGAGGATTAACTGATAAACGGAAAGACGGTTTCATTACTGATGATACTTTAACAAACGCAGTACAACCAACGGAACAGGAAAAGGATGTTCAGATGGTAATGAGATCGTTAAAGGAGTTGCAAGAGTTACAAGAAATGAAATATTCCCCTAATAATTCGCCGGTCGGTAGTACTATACAAAAACCCGGTAAATCGAACGCGCAATATGTCACTTATCAAGAAGACTATCAGCGATTGTATCTCAAGAAGGAAGACAAAATAAGGTCTAAGGAAGAAGCGCAATGGTAGAAAAGACGTATCTTATAACCGATTTGAAGTTTTTTTTTTTTTTTTTTTTTTTTTTTTGGGGGG
>NW_017277819.1:633735-786508 GCF_001594065.2 Cyphomyrmex costatus
TTTTTTTTTTTTTTTTTTTTTTTTAGGACGGTAGTAACGATGAGTTATTAGCGAAAGATAATAGGCGGATTCTCGTTATTTATGTAATTATGTTTCGTCTCATATAAGCAGTCGAACGAAGGCTGACAGAAACTTCTTCCACTTGAACGCCGTTATCGACGAAATAAACGCAGCTACATTAGGTTTATAGCGATCATACTGTGTATGTCGTGTAAGGATTTTTAAATATTTTCAAACAAAAAAACCGCCAAATTATGTACATACATTACAAATTTGCTAGCGATAGTTTTGGTTGTATGTGTACAGTATAAGTATATAAATTATGAAATTTTAAGGTATCCAAGAGATGTGGATGCACTTGGCGAATGAACAATGAGCGAATGTAAAAATAAATTTATTAGAACATTCTATACTAATTTCATATGATTGAATTGGATGTGAATTCAATTTTGTTCATATTTACTGTGCATGTACATCTTTACAAGATTTAATAACGAAAATTCACATTCGCTATTTGTTCATTTGTTCGGTGTATGCATATCTTAATAAGTATTTGTGTAAATAAGTGAGCAGCGTTCAATTGCTTCGTGAATGGGTGGTCTACGAGATTTTATTTTCATTTATTCGACGAGCCGTCTGTGATTTTTTATTGTGATTTTGTCGATTATTTCGAGATCGACATTTACTACTTTCGGCTACATACTTGTGTGACGTTTTGTTTTAATTATAAGCATTAAATGCTCCTTTTTTTATAAATAACAATTTGGGACGAATGGATTATTGATGTCTGTAAACCTTTGCTTTACATTTTTCTATATTTTTTGACCACCCGTATCACAGAGCGAGAAGAAGATGTCTTTTGTACTGTTCCTCCTTGTGTTTTGTTTGTCATTATTATCACAATGTATGTACGCGAATGAAAAGAAAACAATTCGATGTATATTAATTTCTCGAAATTGCATTATTGCCTTCCATACATATAATTTGTTATAGTGTAATTATGACGGATTGGCGATTTGTCATAGATATTTATATAAACGGATTGGTGATTGCATAGAACAAATTAGAATGCAAAGCTGTAGTATCGGATATGTGCATGATTTTGTAGGAGCAAAAAGTCACAATACTTCCACTGTACATTATCTTCGTGCCGTCTTTTTTTTTTTTTTGCTGTAACATCACAATAAAATATCTTCAACGCTTTATAGTGTTGGAGGCGGAAGAGTGCGATTATCACTATATTAGCTCAAGAAAGTACGTGCGAACATCCGTTGCTTTCTCGACTTGCAAATTTATGTGGCTTTGTATGTGGTTTGACTGAATAATAGACATGTTAGATAATGTGTGGAAAGGGGGAGAGTGCGAGAAGACGTGCGAGAGAAAAAAAGATGTTTCAGTGAAACGACGAGAGTGCATGGAAGCGCGAGAGAGCGAGAGAAACGATTAGAATATTTTTGGAACACATAAAGATGACTAGTACTGTATTATATACCGTATACCTTACCCACCCCCTGCCTCTTCCCCGTACCCCTATGATACTTAGAATACGGATAAAGAACGTCTTGTACAATTCCGCATTGAGAATTTTCACTAAGACGACTTAAAATATAAGTTTTGAATATTTTTTACATAAGCCATACGATTTCTACCCTTCTCTTCTGCGTCGTGCAACATGTCGCGTTGTTGGTGGCATCTTTGAGGTTTTTCCTTTTTTTCGCCTACGATCCGAAGATGAAAACTAATAGTAACATTACATTAATGTTATAATTTTCTACTCAGCAATGTGATTGTTATGTAGTATCTTAGTATACACATGTTACATTTATATTGTTGACTGAGAAATTATGACGTAATATTATTGTCACTCCTGCGTTTTGTGGAGGTCCATACAGCATAAATCATTTTAACAATATTACAGCAATGTTCCAGCAATATTGCAATAATGTTGCTGTAAGCTTTCGTGTTGTATGGAGATTTTAAATGTAAATTTTGAATATATTTTACACAAAAACCATATATGATTTCTATTATTCTCTTCTATATCGTACGATATTACGGTGTTAGTGGCACATTTATGGTCTTCCTTTATTCTTTGTCGCCTGTAATTCGTACCGATTTATTGGAAAACGCAATATGCGAAAAGATCCAACGCTGCCATGAGTAGTGTGTACGACACGAGCGAAATTTCTGAAATTTTTTTTATATAAAATGTTTTTTTACTAAATGTTGTCGAAGATTTTACTCTTATTCATATTGTATTGATTTATTCAGCTTACCATAATTTTCTGGTTGCAAGTTTAAAGTGTTGTCATAAAATATAAAGTGTATCATTGTTAGATATATGTTAAAAGCGTTTGTACAGATTCGAACAATCCACTCGTATTCAGAGTCTAATGGTTTTTTTTCGGACATTTCGTTAATTTTTGCTTTTGTGTTGTCACACGAACGAGAAAACCACAATTTTACTGATTATTGTTCAACATTTTGGATAACAACATAATGTCATTATATTTTCAATTTTCGGTAACGGGGCAATTTCAGAATGCGGAATAATGTGAATTTCTATCAATATATTGATGAACTTAAATTTTAGTTTATAGTTTACTTTTTATCTTTTTTCTTTGATTCTATGAATAATGTCAATATATATATATATATATTAATTTGTATCAACGTATAGATAATTAATTTTAACATATTGGTTTAATACTCTTTATCTTTTCCCAATTTTTAGAAAGTTAATTTTATAATCACAGTATAATTTTTATTTTCTTTACTTAATTAAACTTAAGAGTAAAATCGAAATTAGAAATTGATAGAAACGTGTATAAGACAAAGAAATCAAGAAATTTATTTCTTCTATATCGAAATCGTAAGGATTTCTAGCAAAGTTTACAATATAGCGGCAGTCTTGAAAACAATGGGTGCATTGTTTCGTGTAAATCGAAAGACACTCACCTATCGTACTTTTAGGTTATTGATTCAATTTTATCAGCTTTTGAGATATCCGGCTGACCTCGTTCTTATTCTCGTTCATCATCGCGACTTATCAGCCATCAAATCATCCATTCGCGCGCGCGCGCGCGTTGTATTTAGTCGCATTTCTACGGGAAGTTGAGTATTTCGTCGCACGGCGTCGCTACGGCTGCGCGCGCCTCGTGACGTAATGCGACTAGCGGTCTGAAGTGAGCGGGGGTGGACGGGAAGGTGGGGAGGAGACGGCGGTCTGATGTGTGACCTTGCAGTGTTTGTAAACAGACACACGTTGCCGTCGCGAACTGTTACGGACGATCGCCATCGCGAAGTGCGAGCCACCCTGAACGCGCCTATTCGTATCCGTAGACCGAGGCGTGTTGCGCGCAACGCCATGGAAGTGGAGCCAATGTGTATCGTGGAGAATGAGACGGTGAGTAGCACGATTTTTTGGCGATAACGCGCGCTTGACAATGTGCACGCGCGTGACGCAAACCTGGTGCCATGGGGAAACAGCCACACGGCTCTTGCGTACGCGCACGGCGGGGGATTACACCACATTGTGCAAAGAGGGCGCGCGTCGGATGGATGTGTCGAACGCGCGTTTTCGCGCGTCCGCTGATCGTGACGACACGCGCGAATTGCAATTGTCCCGACATCCCAAAGGCACGAATCGATCGAGATCGTGGGTAGAGAGGGGGGGAGGGAGAGGCGCCGTTTAGCTGATATTTCGTTCATGCGGTCAAGCTGGCGCCTGACTTGGCTTGGCATTCTTCGCGGCAGGTGGCGCCACCGTCGCCGCCGCGCTGCCCGCCAGGCGATGGCGCTGGCTTCGCGTCGGTTGAAATTTGTACCCGCGCCCGCGATTCAAATCGTACGCCATTCGTTTACGGCGCCCACAGTTGTCGCCTTGCGACGGTTTTACGAACGGTTATATTCACGATATTCACATTGGTTCTCGAAATTCGCAAACTATTCTGGACGAGCACTGCAAAATAGAGTGGCGAGCGGATGCGAGTATTTAGTTTCGGTATGTATGTATGTACTTTACGAATGTAGTATCGCTGTCTGACATCTGGCTTGAATCGTGTCGATGTCCAATGGAAACTTTCCACTGCGAATTGCGTTCTAGTTGCTCTGTGATCAATCGAGAACAAGTTATATCCGAGAATTAATTATAGCAAGTGTCGTAACACGTTAAACATTTCGCGCAATCGTTATTAATTTCGTCTCGTATTTCAAAAGATCTTATCGAAGTGCAGCTAGAAAGCGATGGATTTACGATCATCGCCAGGTGTACATACATATTTAAAGAAGTTCGTATTAAATTGAACGCATTTTCTGTGCCTTAAATGGTCCACTCCAATTTTTGTGTTAATTTAACATAAGATGAATATATTATGAAATAATGCAAATATTATGTAAAAAGTTAACTTATGAATAACATTGACACAACTTGTAAACTAAAACTAATTGTAAATTGTGAAAGTTTTATTTTTTCAATGAAATTAGCATTTAATATGTTAAATTTACATATTTTATTTATTTATTTATTACCTTTTACATTATTATTACGTTATTTGTTCATTTACTTATAAAATATTGTTTTAATATTAAGAAATATTGAATATATTTGATGTAAAGTTCTTAAATAACACAATTACATTATGTTAAATTGATACTTGGATATGTTAAAAATTTAACATACAAATTTTAACAAAAATTATTTTTAATACAATTACAAAATATTTTTATTGTACACATACAATTAACTGCGTCGATTGCGTTTTTTTTTTACCTTCTATCGGTAATGTTGGATTTTAAAGACATAATGGATTTTTCGCGATTATGAATTGTTATAGAAATATAGAAAGTACTATAATTTTTTTGAAAATTTTAAGAACACGACACAAGTACTATTTGATGGACAGACTATGAAGTTGAGTTAGTTTACTTTTAGTGAGTGACAAAGTAATTTTTACCTAACTCATTCATAACAATAATTAAAAAATTACTTTTTTTTAATTGTATTACTTTTAATGTAATGGAATAATATATTTTTTTTTGTAGTACATAATGTTAAAGTACATTGTTGATATTATAGCAATAATAATTGTAAACAGAGCTCCTAAACTATAATTATTTTACCATGCAGTACAATTATCACAAATGGAGAAAAACTTTCTGTGTTTCTTAATAGTTTACGAAATCATATTAAACCTTATCTACGCGTTAAATAACTCATGAGTCTATATTTTCTTGAATTTGTATTATATACGAAAATATCCAAGTAAAGCATGGAATACTTTAATAATATTGCAGCAACGTTTCAACGTCACACGTAGTATACTTTATTACAGAATTTCGTATGTGATATTTTTTGAAAACAAAATCTCTTATCATTTCGATTGTGCTTTGCATGTCTTAACTCATTTTTTTTCTTTCAAAAATCAAGCACACACTTATTTCGCTTCATGTGTGAGAAACGCGGGAAACGAACGAATCTTGATATCTCGCGACACAATTGGTTCGTCATCTTTTGATATCTCAATACTCACAGTATTGTATCTCGATATATTTTGAAACACAGTCAGTTACGGAACGCGTTGTGTATCACGAGGATTCGCTTATAAATCACTCCGCATATTTCGTAATTATTACATTCTAAGACCGGATTCACACGTTAGGTCTGTTTTCTGTAGCTGAACTAGTGTTCAAAGAACTTTTAGAACTTAAAGTGAGATAGGTATATGTTTGATATTTGTAGAAAGCGAGAAAGAAAGTTCTAGTTCAGTCTAGTGCAAGAACAGGAAACAGACCACTTCACAAAAAAGCGGAAAGCGGAAAAGCAGTAGTCAATCAGAATTCGCGTTAGTAGTAAGTGGTACAAAACTAACAGAAGGTAAACTACCAGCGCGAGTTCTGATTGGCTACTGCTTTTCCGCTTTTGTGTATGAACCCGATCTAAAAACGAGTTTTGCAAGAATACCCACATCATAAAGGTCCCATTGTCAGCTATTCATCATAACTCGTCATGTTTTTTTTCGCTGCCGAGCGACAAACTTTGTCTTCAGTCGCAGTAGCCATCGGCGGAAGGATCAGACTAGAGATTAAAATTGGATTGGAATTTAACCACATTTAAAACAAGATTCATTAAATTTGAGATTGGTTCTCTTTCGTTTGATTGGTTAAATTAGAATTCAATTACAATTTTAATCTCTAACAGTTTAATCTCTCCCAGCTTTATGAGCCGGTATTCATAGTCAATTCTTATACATATTTAAGGTCGACTTAAGATGTTATTACTTACAGTCTTAAGATGTTATAAACCACTCCCAGAACCGTATTAGCATTTTAAAACATTACTTAAGCTAATATAACATTTGTTCCTAAGAGCTGAAGTCCAGAGTCTTACATGATCTATAACGTATAATGTATAAGAAAATGAATGAATCGAAGTTTTTCATTTGCTTCCTTTTTATGAAATAAAAGACTTTGATTGATTGATTTACTAATGCGTTATGCAAGAATCTGTACTTTTACTCTAAGATAATTAACTATAGGGACGCGTATAATCAGAAGAGCAAGGAATATAGAGAACAAGTATTTTAACTTATTAAAAATTGTGTTCTTCATAATACATAGTTTCTGATTGATTAAAATTTTTAAGTGCGGAGCACATGTAACTTGCATAACGCGTAACACAAGGCATAAGAAACTCAACCAATCAGAATCATTTATTTCATGGAAATGAATGAATACAGACTGTAAGGCCAATAGCGAATCTAATGTTTACAATTTCTTTACTGCTTACGTTTTACTGCTTTACATTTTAGTACAATGTGCCATGGGCTTAAGAGAATCAATCAATTAAAGTTCATCATGAAATTAAAGGAAAAAAAGGAAGGATTCTGATTGGTTGATTCTCTTATGCGTTATGCAAAAATCTGCGTTGCGGCCTTTATGCAAAAGTCTGCTCCCTACTTTATTCAGTGTTCCTTCTTTCCTATTCCTTGGATTGTGCATATGAATATCGGCCATTAGCCGCGATCGGCGCGGCGCGATTCTTCGAGACGCCGCGCGGTGACGCTAGCGTCATCATCGCGCTCATCGTTCGCGAGCCGTCGCGGGCGCGAGCCGCGCGCGTCACGTCCCTGCCTGAGAGCCTTTTGGCCCGTGAACTGCGCAGTTGACAGAGCCCGCACGACGCGTTGCACCGGTGAGTTTTCCCTCCAGATATTTTTCGCGCGGCGCCCGACGTGTCTCCACGCCGGCGTCGCGACGCCGTCGCGCGCGAACATCACGACGCTTTGCTCGCGGCATATCGCGTTTTCGTATTCGCGCCGCGCGCCCGTTTTGTATCACGACGCGAGAAACGCCTTATATGCACACGCGTATGTAACGTTTCGCGGCGCAGCAGCGGGCGCCTTTCCGTTGCCCGTCTGTGTCGGTGTGCCGTCGCGATGCGCGCGTATGCGTGCGCGCGTTCTCGTTCTTCGTCTATCTTTCTCTCTCTCTCTCTCTTTTTCTCTTTCTCTCTCTCTCTCTCGCCTGCTTTCGACGGCGCGGCGCGATGAAACTGGGACACCCGCTCGGGTCCCGTCCGAGACGATCGTAATTCATAAAATGTCGCGACGTTTCCTCCGCCGCGACGCCGACGCGCCGCTCCGCGCAAATGAAACCGGTCGATTTCGGAGCCCGCCGTATCGCGGGCTTTCGCGTCGCCCACCCGCGACGCTACTGCGCAATTCAGCGACGACGCGTGTCACCATCAAAAGTGTGACTTGTGGCCCACGATTTTTAAGCAAATCGCGCTTTTTCGCGCGAAAAGAAAAGAGAGAAGAAAACCACGAGACGTTCACGTACCTGGCACGCCGAGTAATCGCGAGCTATTCTTAGAGCAAGACGATACTGCCACGTATTCGTATTTGACGAGCTTATCTTGCGAAGGGTTTTTGTCGTATAGCTACTTTGTGGATTTTGAATCCAGAACGAATCGAATGGAAATACATGCACGTTGTGCAAAGAGGCACTCGGTCACATTCCAACGGTTAAGTTATATATTTAAAAAAGTTATATTATACCTCGTAGAGGAGCTACAAATGCGATAATTATATGTACTTGTCTAAAAATTACTTATAATTTTAATATAAATTTGTTTGTATTTATACCTCACTTATCGATAAATGCTAGCAATTGTTTCTAAGATTTTATATATAGTAAATTGAATTGTATGTAAATGTGCGCATTTATTGATAATCATAAAAGTGTTAGTATATGCCAATATACCTATATACATTTATTAATATATGTGTATATTGTGTGTATATATATATATATATAATTTTATACCAGAGATGTAATATGTGTTGATTGAATATTGAGAGATTAGAAAAGTAATTATTTAGAAACCTGATTGATTTGAAATTTTTACACTGAAAAAAATTACTAAATGTAGAATATTTTTAATAGTATTAATTAAATATTTTCTCAATAAAAATGATAGTTAAGTTGAATTAATTGTTCTTGTACCAAAAATACTAAATATGTGTTTATATTTAGTAAATATTTACTTAGAATTATTTAAACAAACATTAAAATTAAGAAAAGAAAACAAATATTAAAATTTTCGAAGTGTTTCTCAAGATTCAAAAACTGTTTGGAATTGTGCATATAAATATCCAAGTAATTTTTTTCAAAATTCATAGTTTTGTTGCCAAGTTACCTCTTGACGAGTGACCTCTTTTTTTCATATACATTAATGTTTGTCCACAGCTCATATACTGAGAAAAAGATGCTTATTTCGATTTCTTTTTTCTCAATGTATACATTTGATAGTCTCATAAAATATCATCTCATATAAAATATATTTGATATTATCTCATATATAAAATATAAATTTAACATAGGTATGTTATATTATGATAATGAATGCAGGCTTATCTACTGCGTCGCATTGTTTAATTTATACTCTCTCATTCATGTTTGTATCTCTCGTCTTGTCTTTATCAGTTCAATGTCATTTATATGATCTGTTATTGCATTCTTGCAATGATTTTTTTAATGTAAAAAAGGTTCGACGCGCATAGTTTCTACATTATCATAAAAGACAATATCATAAAATATTGTCTTTTTAAAACAGATATTTTGTCTCTTCGTTTAATTGCTATGGTTTATATATTTTTCATATTAATTTCTTATTTGTATATTATAGAAAGTCAAAAAATTGTGGTTATTGACGGAAGGATTTACGAAAGTTTCTATAAAGGAAAGATTTCAAAGATGAAGGATCCATGACTGTGTAGAAAGATCCTAGTTCCGAAACGGTTCGTATTACATTGCGTTACGAAGAAATTCACTGAGAGTACCATCTCGGTTAGTTGAGAAGTAATTGAAGTTCGTAGGCGAAGGCATCGAGGCAGCGGCGTCTTTTAACGAATCCGCGATATTTCCTTCGTATCACGTCCTTGGAAACAAGGTTCGCAATCTTGTGTCCAAGCGAGAAATTACGATTGTACGTGATCGTCCGTTGTCCTTCGTGCACTTCTTCGAATCGGAGATGCGAGCGAGTACACGCCACGTGAAACGCTTCGATGCACGCAGTAAAAACATTTAATCGAAGTCGTAATAATGACGAAAGCCTATAAAGAAGGAAACTGGACGACCCTTCGCGACTTAACTGTATACTTTACGCAGTTTGTTTAAGTCCGGATCTACAATAGAGTTTTAAACCTTAAACCATAAGAAATGGACAAATCGTAGTCTAATATCCTCCTCAAATTCGACTGTAATTGGTTAATTTCTTATGACCTAAGGCTTAAAACACGTATTGTAGATCCGGGGTTAGGATCTGAGCACAAGGATTGTCGTAACACATTAATGCCTGTTTCTACCAATGCAGATTAAATTTAATCTCGGTTTAACTTACTGTTAATCTTTTTCTAATTTTTAGGATTGGAAAAAGACGAAGAGCAATTTGAACCGAGATTAAAGTTAATCTGCATTGGTGGAAATGGGCATAAGACTTCCAATAATTAACAAGATTATTTTTGACTCTCTTACAAACGATTAGATTACTTATTTTTGCTTACACTGTAAAAAATAAAATGTTAGTTTTAACTCAAACACGTTGAGTGGATTTTCTGAGATATGCAAAAATGTTAATATTAACACAAAAAAGTTAATTTTTATATTTTTGCATGTCTCAGAAAATTCATTCAACGTCTTTGAAATAAAATTAACATTTTATTTTCTACAGTGTATATAGCATGTGATAGTACGCTATCAAGAGATATAGCGATGTCCATTAATTCTAACGTTATACACCAAAGCTTTGTTGTTTACGTCTGCAACTTAAGTCTTAATGTGCTACAGCAATTCTGTGCTCAAATCCTAAAAGTGGATAAACGCGTACACATAGTAGACAATCGAATCCCGTATGTAATTCGGAAGAATATGCACATGAGAGTGTTACTATTTTTTATTTATTTATAATTTTTTTTCAAGAGTAAATAATAATTTTTTTTGATGGACAAATGTGGACAAATGGTGGACAATCGAATACGATGTTAATTTTATTAAAACTCGCATTTGTGGGTACCAGCTTCACAGACCACATCGTCAGAGCAAGATAATGCGTGATTTTTGCAATTTAAACACCTTTTAATGTTGTTGTTTCTACCAATGTATGTAGATTAACTTTAATTCCAATTTATCTTATTTTTTTCTGATTCTGAGAATCACAAAAGGTAAAGAATAAATCTAATAAGAGTAAAGAATAAGTTAAACCGAAATTAAAGTTAATATACATTGATAAAAATGGACGGAAGAATTAGAAAAAGATAAGTAGTTATGAGAGAGAAATTCAAGTGTTAAAAAATATAACAATATCGAGATTTATATATGTATTTCACGCAATTGTCAGATTTGTATTTGTTTCAACTAATGCAGATTAATTTTAACGTCAGTTCAACTTACTCTTTGTTTTTTCTAATTTTTAATACTAGAAAAAGTTGAACAATAGCGAATTCGGTCAATTGTATTATTATACATCAGATTTAGTGTATACTAACAGCTACTATATATGAAATTAGTTAAATATGAATGCAAAAATATTTTAAATAATTAAATACCCTGTATAACGATATTATTACGTTAACAGAATATACATACATTATTTCATTATTCATCAAAATTGATTATGTTATGCCATTGCATTTAGATACTTTATATAAAGCAGCCTTTAATGTCCATTAATCCAGCATAATGTGAGTGACCGAATACACCATAAGTTCAACCGAGATTAAAATTAATTTACATTGAAACGCATAAATTTAATAATTGCATGGAATATAGATCATCTTGATATTATTATATATTTTTGAAATCTGGATTTCATATTGTCCATGAAATCCGTGACACGATAAGGACATCCGGTGGTTTCGAGGAACATCTTGTATATGAAATACTTCGAGATATCATATTCATAGAGTTATCTAGCACTGGCATCATTTCTCTCTCTCTCTCTCTCTCTCTCTCTCTCTCTCGTTCGCTGAATTTGAGCAGAACTTTAACGTCCCTTGTCGCGGAGGTAGTCTCGGCGATTGTCGGTATTGCAAACGTTATCGTTCTCGTTATCATTACCATCACCGGTATAGCTTTAAGGTGTTGCTGTTGCTGCTGCTGCACCGAACATCATTACTCCGGTAGTAACGTAACGGAGGATCTTCGCGTTCTCAACGTCGTCACTCGTTCCGTGCTGGTATCTCGACGAGCCAGGTTATCACGAGAAACGCTCCAGATGTTGCACGGCATTGTGCAAAAGAACCTTTCGCCGGCCGCAATATCTTTAGCGCAATATGTGGCGATGTTACTGGCTTTAATAAGTATTATATAATACTTGGTTCGAGATTGGGCTTGCGATGCATCAAATTTATCAGTGGAGTTTGCGAAAGTCTAAAGCTTCAGTCTCATCTATTTTTGGAACTAGTAGGAAGAATATTTGAATCGAAACACGTATATCTTATAATTATATTTATCATCATGTTTTTATAGACTGTTTTTATAGACTGAGAGAGAGTTTTTTTATGTAACTGTAAATAAAATACATGGGGAAGACAACAAATCTAATCTTATTTTAAATATTATAAAATAAATGAAAAAGATTTAGGAAATGGAATAAATTCTTATTTATTTTATTCGAATTGAATCTTTTTGAATGAAGAAATCCGCGACGTGACGAAGCAAAGTCGTCTGATCTCTTTGAGAGAGTTTATATCTATTTCTTATACTTTCAAAGTTACTTCTTGCACACAAGCCTAGAACATTAAAAAACGTGTTCTAAGAGGATGTAGACAAAGTATATTAAATTCTTTAAAGGATTTATAGGGCACTTTCCACTTGCTTCCTTCAAATTTGTCTTATGTCTCGAAGTATGCTGTTTTTGTTTTCTTTTTCAGTAAAACTTATGACTGACGTATTAAAACAAAAAGTATTCGTGACTATAATTGCATAGTAAAATAACTATAGTTAGGAATATTATTTTTATTATTGTTATAATATGTTAGTAATAATAATTGTTTATTATTCTGTAATAAAAAGATATATAAATACAGAATATCGAAAATAATTTATATCAAAGTTATTTTTTATGCCAATATATTCTTTAGTATATGAAACTATTAATATAATTATTATTATACTATCTTTATAGTAGTAAAATAACCAACAAAATGGAGCTATTAATCATAATTATTTTACTACACAATTATAATCATAATTGCCAAACTCGTTTCTTTAATGCGTCTTTTATACTCTGAGTTGCCACAAAATTGCAGGAAATTAGAGAATTCAGAGAATAAATTGAAAACAGGTAAACACTGAAAATAGTCAGGGAAAGCAGGGCAAACTCAGGGAAATTTGCAAAATTTTTTGGAAAATAATTCTTGGCTTTAAAAAAGTATAATATACGTACATCACCACACCTACAATAAAATATTTAACGCTTTCCAAATAAAGACAATAATAAATATTTTTAAATATTATTGAAAATCAAGAAAAATCATTAAATTTTGTCTAGAAATCAGAGAAGAGTTATAAAATTTTATGATGAGGAATTTGTGATAATTCTGATATTGTGATCAATCTGTATTTCTTTTATTTTTACATACGGCTTCAAGGTGCACTTACATCATACGGTTCATTGTCTTTCGAGTCGCCGCGGCGTATATTGAATCATTCTTATTTTTGTTTATAATGCACATTGGCCTCGGCCGATTATAGTATCTTCCATCGACGTCGACGCGGAGAAAATTTATATCCACCTTGAGATATTCTACGATATTATTCCTCTCTGTCATCAGGATCTACGTCCTCCTTTTCGCACATGCGTGCACTCTTTATGTCGTTTGACTTTCATAAATTATTGTCTACGACGTGGACGAATGCGATCGCATAAATCCAATCGCGCTCTCTTTGTCTCCTTATCGGCCTATGTACGCGAGCAGGAAAATGTTATACGTTCGACTCTATATAGTTTCCTCGTTGTACACTATTATACGATACGTACCTAGCCGTTGTGTAATTTTATCTCGACATCTCGAAGAAATTTTAAATGAAGTAGAACACATAGCTTCGAAATTAATTCGGAATATTTGCTACGTTATCAAGGATATTACGAAAGAATTATATTTTATACGTTTGAAATCATATTTTATACTTTGGAATTATACATTAGAAATTTCGTTATAAACATAAATAACATGTATGAAGGAAGCTTGTGATTATGAGGTAACTGAAAAGTAATGAATGATTTAACCGAAAACTAAGTTACGGTAGTCTCAAATATAATGAATGTGCAGTGCATTAAATTTCATACACATCTACATAAAATTTTATGGAAAATGCATTAAATTTTATGCAAATCTATATAAAATTTTATAGAAAATACATTAAATTTCATAAAATTTTAAGGTAACTAAAAAGTACATTAAATTATATATATATATAAACACAAAATACTTTTAGTTACAAATACATTAAAAATGTAAAATGTTATGAAATTTTTAATTCAACTTGTGTAATTTAAAAGTATATTAAATAATATTTTTATTATATATATTTCGTATATTTTACAAATTTTTACCAACGGTAATTTACTGATTTTTTAAAATTTTACGTTTGCAGTAAACTTTTTGCTACAACTACAGGAAAATACAATGGAGATGGTGCTCTCCATTCTAATTTTATATCGGGATACGAACATATTTTCGTTGTGATACGCGCGAGAATACGCGCGGAATACGCGTAGCGGGGAAGCGACGAAATTTACGTGATTTTGGTGCTCACGCAATGATTTCACTCGCACTAGCATTGTGCTCGCGAAACATCCCCGTCCATTGTTGTACATAACGTCGCTGGAGCAGCGGCGCGGTTGGAAAATTACGAGGGAGCTTTCTCCGCCTCTTTCCGTGCCTCCTACTCTCTTCCGGTTACGCTAGTCGGGACGAACAATGACCTGGAAAAGCTCAAGAAAGCTTTAAGCCCGCGACTGTACACTCCCCGAGACCAGCTCTCCGCAGCTTTGTCGTCCCAATTTGAAATGGCAAGAAGAAAGAAAAAAAAAAAAACATAGTGCCACAAAAAATACCGTGCGCAAAACTACCGCAATAATATCACGAAATCAAATAATATCTTTTTAAAGTGGGTTAATCGTATAAGCTTGAAAACTTGGTTCACAACTGTCGTTATTCACGCGATCATCTGATAGAGTTTAAAAATTGCAAACATTTTACTCTGAGAAAAGTATTACCAAGTGTTTAAAATGTCACCAAAGTTTCGACTCTCCTGAGGTCGAAATCCGCTTTTCCGCTCTGTGGAAAATTGACGCTGGCCTCGTTGTAACTTTCATAAAAGCTCTCTTTCTCTCTCTATCTCTCTCGGTTGATGCGGATCGTTAAAAGTCTTACGTACGAACGAAACGTAACGCGATGAGCTAAATACGACCTTCGAACGCGGGGACCGACAAAAATAATCCTCTGTTCGAAGCAGATAAGCGCTGTTGCACCCGGGGAAAATGTGTGCGACCCATTGGCGTGAGCGGACCGGAGGATTGTGCAACCATCGAATGGAGGTAATAATAAGGTCGTGGGCACGGTGAATCCGGTAATTCTTGCTCCATGCATTCACCGCTTGGCCTGTGCTTTATTATCGTGAGTGATGCGCGCGCGAAAGAGAGAGAGAGAGAGAGAGAGAGAGAGCACAATGTATTCCGCAGCGCGGCGTATTGTGAAATCTTGATGAAAACTTCGTAAATTATTGTACAGCGTAAATTCAGCGTTTACGCGCACAACGAAAACTTTATGGCAAATTTGCGCCCGGACTAATATCTTTAACGTTCGGGATTTTATATCTGCATGAATTTTCATCGGAGGATGATCGACTTTTTTTAATTAGAGTCACCTCTTTTGCTGAAGCTTGCGTTTTTTTTTTGCACGAAGCACAATGTCGCGACCACGAACGTTTCAAGTTTTCGGCGTCAAAGGACCTTGCAGTAACAATAAATTAGCGTTAATCGCCGTCGGATGATTATAAAAGTTTAGACACGCGCAAAATTTCCTTCCGTAAATCAGTCCGCAAAATGAGAATTCAAGACGAAAGAGTTGAGCGCGGAAAGCAGCTGGCTTTTACCTCGTGACCACCATGGTAAAACGTTCCTATCCCTCACTTATGTCTACTTTGTTCCATTTCGGTCCACTTTAGTCCAATTTGTCTAACGTCCATTTTCCGCCGAGCGCCGCCTTAGGTAGGGAAAAAAATAGTAAAGCCAGCTAGAAGTGCCTCTTGGCGCGCGCGCGTCTTCCGCGGACATCCGGTTGCACCGTAATATTCTCGGGGTTGTTCTGCCGCAGAAGTTAAAACAAACAAAGAAAAAAGAGAATGGAAGGAAATTGCGACGCGCGACCAACAAACCCGGTTACTAAGGCAATTAAAATTAACCATGCTAATAAAACCGTGTCAAACGACGCTGAAATTCGAGAGGGCACTCGAGTATGAAAAACAGATAATCCTGGAAGCAGAGCGGAGAAGATGAGTGAGTCCAATGTGGGTGATTCGAATCACGAACATGCGAAGAAGAAACGGCGTGACTAAGAGGAGAATAAGAGGAGGGAAACGGTGCGAAGAATCGCATTTTAAAGGGTCACGTTGAGAGAGACCGCGAGAATAATTTGGCTAATAACGGAAATTAATTGCGAGCACGCGTTATTCCTCTTCGAAATTCGAGAGTACCGTGCAACACGAAAAAGCCGGCGTAAAAGAACGGCGGTGGTGTGCGGTTGTAATTAAAGAGTTTTCTCTCGAAAAGCGATCACCTGAAAACTCGCGTTCGGTGGAACGCGAGGTATAGGAATGCGATCTAATGAATGGCTTTTGCTCGGGGTTTTAAATGACTGGTAACCGTAAAGGAGAGCTCGCGTCGTTAACTCGATTTTGTAGCGTAATATGATCTATCCGCACTTTTCGTTATTAATTATCTCGTTGATCGACGAGAAACGTTTCTTCTTCCGATTTTACGGAAACTATTTAGGTTGGATTAAGAAAAAAAAACTCAAGGTTCAATCTTCTTGATTTTTCGTAACGCACTTAATTTCTAATTGAATAACTTGGGATAGAGTAATCATTTGGAGGGGGAAGGGGGAGGGGAGAAGGAGAGATATGCGGTAAATTCGTGAAGGAATAACATATTCAAAGATTTGAATGATGAAGATAGTGATGTTCCTTTGCAGAAGCTACCTAAGACTTATTTATATTTCATAGTAATCTTTGAGGATTTCAGGCAAAGTGAATTTTTTAGGTGTTTTGCATTTACTTACAAGACTGAGCGAAAATTTTAATAAAGTTAAACAGATTTGGGTCTTCCAATAAACCAGTTTACAGTGAGAATATTTACCTTGTTTTAATTTATAGCAGTAAAACGGACTCCTGTGCATGTAACGTACCTCTCTGTATCTTTATATAGACCCGCTACAGATCGCTTTGATTGAAGTTTCGCTTTACGAAATGAATACGATTTGAATTTCGAGATCGCGGTTATGGACGTACATAAAAAAAGCTTTTTATTTATATGCAGTAATTTTGTGCAAATTAGTTCGTCCAGTTTAACGTCCAGTTTTATCATATTATTTTGTAATTCCGCAACATTTAACATTATGTATTTTTATAACGAAGTTCCAATTTAAAATTCTGTTATAAAACGAAATTCATAAACGGGAGTAAATTAAGAGAATATGATTTTATCTGTCATCTCTTCTGAAATTTGATTAATTGAAAGGCCCATAAATAGTTATTATATGTAAATAAAACTTTACGAAAAAAAAAAAAAAACGATTGTATTCAGGTACCTAAAATTTAGTTAGATATAAATCTGAAAATAATTTGTTGAACTATTATAATAATAATGTAGAAACTTCAGATATGATGAGCAATGCTGCAAAAAAAGCTGTAAAAAATGTTGATATTCTAGCAACCAACTTGAGTATTCTACATAATTATTTTTAAAATAAAACATGTATTAAATTTAATTCGAAAGTTTCTTATTTATTAAATACATAACGTTAATATGGACGTTGTTTACTTTGAAACTAATCACAGAAGTGAATTAATTTGCGTTTTAGTACACATGTAGGAAGTTAAAATATTATTTTAGTGAGGGAATGGATTTACCGTTGTTTGTTTGATATCTAACATAAGTATATTTTTACTAAGTATATTTCAGTTAAACCATTCTCTCTGTATGTATAAATCTCTCAATAACTTAGCACTAAAATATGTTTTAAAGAATTTGTCATTAAGAAATGCATACGGTAAACAGGTTGGAACGCCACGTAGATCTATAGCAGAAATTTATACTACCTCTTATACCTCTGACAGCACATTAGCGTTGATATTTCAAATTATCGTTAACGGACGTCAGTGCATTCGAAGGCCCGAAGGCGTAAAGGTGATGATGGCAGCGGTGCGAACCGTGTCGCTGTATCTCCGCTACATATTGTGTGCAATATGCTTTGCAGGCATCCGGTTCCCGGTGCAGTGGCGTAGTATCGAGCATCCGGTTTGCCGTGGCGAGACGACGTTAAGGGCTTCCCATTGAAGCGTACCTCGACTTGATTAATGTTAAAACGGCAGAGAGCCTTAAGTCCAACCGTTGGACGATGTCGTTTTTTTACGGTACTTGCTTTTAGTAATTCCTCTTAGTCCTTTTAAGTAATAAAAAATCTATTTTTTATATACGTGGAGCACGTGACCGATACGAGTGCAGAAAATGTATCCATAAAAGATAATGACATTTTACATCGCTGCTTTTAGGGCAAATACGTTTTTTCTAGACGGGTTAGCTTCCGCAGAAAAAAGCAGATGCTACGTCTAGAAGTGGCGTGAAAGCGTTGTATGCAGAAGAGCTTACGGTATAAAATTATAAAGTAGGCTATTGTCTCTATCTCTTGCCATTATATGCAAGAGAGCATTTCCTTAAAAAGATATTTTGTTATGTAATCTCGTGACTATCTATTAAGAGAATATTGGTAGATATTGTATACATTTTGGCATAATACCTCCATGATGAGAGAAATTTGGTATGCATGTACAAGTTCAGGAAATTTCAGTTTTTTAATATTATTAGACCACAAAAAAGTTAGAATATGTCGATAATTCGCTAACAGATTTTTTCTCCATACAAATGCAAATTATAAAAATTAAAACAGCTATTGCCTTTACGGAAACTCGCACTCCGGCGGTAGGACCGTGTCCAATTTTCTGTAACGGCATCAAGTAATCGAGTTTCAGATAACTGAAATTACTTTTTAAACGAGAAACATTGCTTCGCATGTTTTTGCTGGTAACAACGAAAAACGTTAAGAGAAAAATATCTTAAAATTTTACATTCGCGCAACGATGGAGCTTTACGTTTCACCTTTGATAGTAGTTGTGACGATCGTTAAAATCGCAAGCTCCATGAAAATAATATTTACACGTTAGAACATTTTTGAGTTTGCTTGTTCATGAACGAAAAAAGTATTGCGAGATTTACTGTATATTTATATCCTATGACAATTTATCTTACATTTACTTATATATCAATGAAACGATCTACAATTGACACAGATTTCACATAGACTCTCAATTGAAGATTTGTAGTAAATAAGAGAATCAAATCAGTAAAATTAAACCAGATCTGTTGAAATATTCAGTATTTATTTTGTACTAAATTGTACCATTACGGATAATTGTAAACTATACATGCCTTTTGAACAAAATCGCGAAGCTAGCTTAATCTTCAAGATACATGGGCCATTTATGTTCCGATGAATTTTCATTACATTAACAAAAATTAAGTGATTTTTTTCATATACTATAATATAATATCTTTAAAAAATATTTGAGGTTTGTATTTTTTTAAAAATTGAATATAAATTATGTTAAAACTGATTAGATACTTGATGCTCTTAATGTTTTGGAAAAAGAAATATGCAGGACAATAATCTAATCGTGCGTATTAAGGGTTAATACTAACCTGGCACTTCAAAATAAAAAAGGAATTATACAATTTAATACAAAATAAATATAAATATTCTAACAGTTTGGTTTGATTTTGCTGATTTGGTTCGACTAGAGCTTAAAAGAGGTCAATTGCAAGCATACAGATATACATAATAGTAACAATGTCTAATTCCGATAATTATATAAAATCGGCTTATCTTCAATGAAACAATTCAGAATTTCATCTGCTATTTAAAATAGTGAACGATATACACTCCGTTTTGATGAGGATGTGAATTGAATTCAGAGGCTTTAATATTAATTTCTATTTAATATTCCATTTGTTTCTCGTTTTTAAATCCTTCCATAATGCGGAAAGACATTCTATATGATTATATATGATGATTGGGATGCAAAGAGACGTGTGTAATTAAAGGCACGTCGATAATATATGTACGTTATGGAAATTTCCCGACCCAATACTTCATTTGACACCCTGTTTACTGTACTCGCATTATGCACGCGCTCGCACATACTCTCCGCGACGGGAATTGCTAATGGCGATTGCCGAGTTATGGAAACAGACGGATTGTTTCTTCGTTGATTGGATATACGTCGATCAAGCCGTCGTCAATGGGATTGTCGTATGCAGGAGAAGGAATCGGAATTAAAATCTGAACGTTCTCTGCAGGTGCGTGGTTGAAATGTGCGAGTGTGCAACGCGATAGAGACAAGCAAGCAAGTAGATGGAAATGTCAGTGTGAGCAAATATCTAGCAGGTTTTGAAAGGGTGTGTAGCCACGGATTCATGTTCTATGGCAGAGGTTTCACGTTGTGATCGTGGAGACATTTGTCGGTTTATTATAAATACATTATTAATGCTGAATTTATTTTCGCTCGCATTAAAGTATTTTTAAAAGAGGAAGAAGTATAAGAGAGATTAATAAAAGTTAGTCTGTTATGCATGGATTTTTTTTTTTAAAGAATTGCGAATGAAGGTGCATGAAACATTCGGTAAAGAATCATCCGCTTGTATTGAGTAGGAACGGTATGCTTAAATGTTTTACTCTCGTCATGTGTATGATGTTGGAACTGCGAAACTATAATCATTTATTTACACTGTTATTTTTATAGATTTGTTATAACTAAGGAAAAGTCGTATTATGAACAATGTGGTGAAAGAAATCTCGAACGCGCTACATATTTCAACATGTTATTAAGTATCTTTTCTCCGAGCATCGATTATTAATAACGAAAGTTGAAATATTTAATCCCTATTCAATACAATAGATAGATCTTTGCCGAATATTTTATGTCTTCCTTTATTTGCGATGTTTTGAAGATAATGTTCATACTAAATTAATTCCTAAGCATCCTTTATTTTTATCTAGCCGTAATTTGCAATTAACATAACACGTATTGATTTTGCATGCCTTCTCTTTTAAAAATGATATTTAAAAAATGATTTTATATATATATATATATACTGAAATATCTAAAAGTTCAGCTAAATACATATCTAAAAGTTATTTTATTGGACTATTAAAATAATGATGTACGGCTCAAGCATGGTTGCTAAAATGTTAAAATTTTTTGCAGCATTGCTCTTTATGCTTAAGTTTCCTGTAATTATTTTCCGTAATTATTTTGCTGCCCCAACAAAATTATTTTCAAATTTGTATTTAGTTAAATTATTAAACATTTCAACAAAGTTGTTTTTTTTTTGTATTGAAATGTTGAAAAGAAGCAAAATATTTAAACTGACATAACGTTATATCAAATATGAAGTATCTCGGAACACAGATTGTACTATATGTTTAATTAAAAGTTTTTATTTTTATTAAGTCGATATTTTAATTATTTTTATTACTTTACTTATAATTATTAAATTTACTATATTTAAAAAAAAAACGAGTTATTTAAAACTAATCAAAAAATAATCTGTTTACATTTTAAAAAGTTACACCATCAAAATTTTTTAGTTCAAAATTCTGAGAAAATCTCGGATAGTTTTACTATTTAATCAATATACTGATGTTTTTCATTGGGAAAAAGCTGATTGTTTCGAAAAAAAATAGTTGACAGATAACCCAATATTTCTGGGGTATCATAAAAGATATTATATTTGTTAACGAGATGTTTACATCCATATCGTTTGTCTCGTCAGTGTAACTACAATACACTACAAATAACATAAAAAGCGGCTGCGAACAATTTTCTATTTGTGTACTATACGTTCTCAATTTACAAGTTGCGTAATTGTTGACATGAGAGTTTTAAATTTTGACATTTTGGCATTTTTTTTGCATATGGGAATCAATTATCGCACACGACGACGTGGAGAAAGAGGTCAGAGAAAAGGAGATCCTAACTCTTTTGTCGACCGATAAGAAGGTGGTTAAGGCCGATTAAAAAAGCCCGGAAGAATTCTGGGGAGAAAGAACAGGGATTCTGGAAGATTTAATACTAGATAGGATTGAGCGGTGTGGACAGGTTGTAGCGGTCCTAAAAGGGGGCGGAAATTTGTATCTTGTCATCCTTGAGGTCGTATGCATATCTAACGGCCGCGGTACGCAACAACCGTGCCCGAGGGACGTGTAAATTTTAACGGCTCGCCGACAAGATGGTGGGCGTGTTTCTATCTGGCTCGTGTCCCGTCCACTTGTCGTCCACCGTGCTCCCAAGTCTGCGAAATTGTTCCTCCAGGTAATTACTCCGCGTTGAAATCGTTTTCGCGTGTGACCGCCCGTTTTTCGTCGCGAGACAAAATGAGAATCTCGCGCGAAAATGCAATTCGCGAAAATGTATGCGTGTAGCTCGTTCATTTGACTCGGGGCAGTTTGTATACACGACAAAAACGTATACTTTGCATAAATAATATTCTCGGGACAACGAAACTATATAGAATATAGGTATGCGCAATGCGGCTTTTATGTAGTACACAATAGTACATAATAATGCATATGGAGTGTTAAGAAAGCGCGAGATTGTAAAGAATTCTGCCATCGAAAATTGCGGATTGCAAATAATTGTACTTGAAAAAAGAGTCTGGTTGCATTGAAATTCTACTTGAAAATGGGTAAAGCAAAATTTTCTGATTGAATTTATTATAATTTCAGTTGAGATAACCAGAATTTCAACCAGAAATTTTTTATATTGTTAGTATAAGACCCGATTTCTCTGATTAATTTGTGGTTTAAAATTAACCTCATCTCTGGTTAACTTGATATAAAAACATTTTTCTAGCGAATCTACGATTAATCACTAAATTTATAATTTTGCAGTGATAATTTTAAATTCACTACAAACTATCAATTTAATAATAAACTATAGTTAGAAAAATATAATCTTTTTATATATTATTATCAGGATAAGTTTAGTCACAAAGTTGATCGCAGAAAATGAAGACTGGGCACAAAAGTAACAGAAAATAAGTATAAATAACAACAAAAAATCTCAGTATCATGTTTTACTGATATTTTACTCTTGTACTAATACTTGTTATTTATTTTGCAAGCAACATATTCGTAATTTGCATATTTCGACAGCATCAAATGAGCAACAAATTCCTACATTATTTTTACGTCGATCGGTTTTATTCTATGTATCTATATATTGCTCCGCTAACTTAATCTTCCTTTAGCGGAACATTATTTAAAAAAAGACTAATAAAGCAACAAATTTTTTTCTTTGGTAACTTGTTAGCAACAAATAAAAATATTAGTTAAAATCGAGTCTGCTCACTTTGCTCCGCTAACTTACAAGACGTTATAAATTGATGTTTCGGCTGCTTGATTAAACTCTCTTCAGGAATATAAAATTCTTGCGATAAAAAACTGCTTCATTGTGTGAGAAATTACAAGACATTAATCCCAGAGCCGAAATTGTTTTTTCCGTATACTATACAATCTAAGTACAAAATAACAATCTTAGAATACCTTGACCTTTTCCTATGTCTAAATCTTGTTAAAAATAAAATCAGACTGTGAATTCTACTATAGAGGAGAAAATAAACGCAAGGGAGTTAATGCGACTGGTCTCATCATCCTCTGCTCGATTTCATCTGATAGACTGGGTTACGACAATCATAAAGTTCAAAGCTGTGTAACTGTATCACCGGCGAAGCGTACGTTTGTTGGGTATCGTTTGGTCTCGTATTCGCCGGTATTAAATAACGCTCATTGCACTTTTGCGACCGCGAGAAAAGGGATATTATAGAGCCGGCGAGACAGCAATTGCTCATTTCGCGTTTACGATCGGGAGGTGAAGATCTTCGCGACGAGGGAGGGGGCGATTTTATCCTCGAGCTTTTCACCAGTGTAGACTTGGGGCATGGTCCTTCTCCTTTAGGCGACACAATGAGCTATTGTTTCCATTGAAAACGACACCGCCGTGCCTCGCCCAAGATATTAATCGGGGCGAAACTCTGGCACGGATCAAGCGGTATTATGGCGGTCGCGTGTGCGTGCGTACGTGAGACCGCCGTCCGATTGAATCGTAAATTATCCCGCGGCGAATTATTCATGGCGCGCGTTTTCGTTTCGGTAGGCTGCGTAATAATCCAGCCGCCCGTTTTGCAGCGCGTCAATTTTTAATGCCGTCTCGGCTTTTCGCGCAAGATTTGTCACCGCGCTATCCCTGCGCAAATACATCCACGATGCGATCATTAATCATGAACAGCTCGATAGAATTATTCACTAGTCTCTCCATGCAGTCGGTAAAAGCCGATCGGCAGTGAAGCCGCGAGTGCGAAATGGATTGGTTTTAACGAGTGGCTGATCTCTCTATTTTGATGTACGATTATATCTTGGTTGTGTGGCTACGACGATGTCGATTAGCAGTTCGTAGCTTATTAACTTTTTCTCTGCAATCTGGATCTTTTTTGGTACAAACGAAATTTCACCCTCAAATTTCACTCTCATTTTTGCTCAAATTTAAATTTTTATTAACCCTTTGTGAACCGACGACTTTATTTCGGATCACTCTTTTTTATTTTACAAATAGCTTGCTCGATTTTTATGAAACTTGACCTATGGGATAATTTGGTAATGCTTTACTCGAATTTACTCAGGTCAAAAATATAAAATTCAAAAGGACAGAATGTTTTAATAAATGATACAACTTGGTTTCAGAGAGTTTTTAATTGCGAAGTAACATCAAGTTCCCAATTTTGCTTTATTTGAAGTTCATCAAAGCTTCGCCAAATAGTTAATATTGGTTTTCAAGTTGACTTTCAAACTTTGATGGTAAGCCTCGTGATTCTCTTTCATGAAGGTTATTACCTTCTTGAAATCAATATTTTTAGACTACATTCGAACTTAGATACCAAAACTATCTTAAAATTGTGTTTTACGATAATCAGATTATTTTTTGAAATTTAAATTTTGGAATTCTGAGCCCCACATACACATAAATCGAATTCAGTGACTTTGAAAACAAGATCTTTCACAAGTTACTTTGTTAGAAAGCGCGCGCGCTTCAAAGGGGGTTAAATAAAGATTTTTAATATTCATATCAAAAACTAATTGATATATTTTATATAATGTAATACAGATGTTGAAAAGTAATCCTGAATTTTTTTTTTAAAGTCTAGAATAATAAAAATCTTGGACTGAACAAAAAATTACATTACTGTCCTAAGCTTTAAATAAATTGCATTTCCAAATAATTTTTTAACTAAAATGTTAAAATTTTTATTTAATTTTTTATTTAATAAACATTGAAAAATATGAGCAAAAATGAGAGTGAGATTTGGGAATGACATTTAACTTGTGTTAAAAAATAAAAAATTCAGATTGCAGACGAAAAAAGTAAAAATAATATAATTGCAAATGGAAAGTTAACATTTGCAATGTAATAAATTTTTCCGTAATTAACTACTATATTTTTTATTTGCAGGAGGGATCTCGCGGTGATCGGAAAGAGGGGGGCAAGAGGGGACGCAAGCCTGGCAGGAAGGCGGCGGCGGACAAGGCGGACATGAAAGCTAAGCTCGGTAAGTAGCTACGTGAAGGATACTTGTTGACATCTCCTAGACACCTGCTGCTTCAACATTTCGCGACCTTGCCATCGTTATAATGCTTCCAATAACACGATTTTATCGATGATAGATTGCTTACTTTGGTTGCAACTTGAATTGAAATTGTTCTACACTACTACGAAATTGTGCGACAATACACAATTGATTGTTTTTCCAATTAGATTAATGAAATAATTTGGAATCACACAACAAGTAATTAAGTAATTCTAATTAAAATTCATTAAATAATGCATAAATATGAATTATATCAATGGTTTGTCATCGTTGCTCATTATAATCATTATCTAATAATTATAAAATAAAACGAAGTTATTGTAGTGAATCGCTCCAGTAGTGTAACATATGTTAATTTATTCAATCAAAATTGTAATAAAAATATAATTATTTGAATGACTGAGGTAAATTAACTGTGACTGTGACTGACATTTTTTATGATTTATTGTTTGATAATAATTGGATATTGATTAGTATTTTATTATAAATTATAGGCTATTGATTATTTAAAATACAATCGCAATCAATTATCGATTCGATTAGATTTTGCCCACCATTGTTGCCGATGCTTTAATTAGTTATACAGACAATAATACTAATTATAATCTAATAATTTATACTAATTACAATGTAATAAGTGAACTTTTCGGTGTTATGCTGATTGATTTGTAGATATACAATAATCTATATGTATGACTTGGTTGTAATTGGAAATTATTATTTTAATATATAACAATATGCTATATATTATATACAATTTCGATAGAATTGTCTGTTTGAAAAAATACCTTTCGTAATTCTGAGTGGCAAAAATGCAGGATGACAAAAAGCTTGGCCACAAAGTTTTGTTTTCGTCAAATTATTATATTTACTAAGTTATGAACTGATATTATTTGTCATTTTTCCGTTAAAGTTAAAGACATTATCGCCATCAAATGTTTGATTTTTTTTCTTTAATTGTTTTCTTCAATTTTACAGAATATAATAATTTATACTCAATATATTATATGTACATTATAAATTATTATCACGTACAAAGTGATAAAAAAATTTGTATAATAAAATTTTGTACATTTATCAAATCATTACTCAAGTATCAAGGTGACGTTATTTATCGTCATTTTCACGTTAAAATAACGTGAAAAAGACATTAAAGACATCAGCTTGCTATTTGGGTAATAACGTATATTAAACAAACTTCTGAAGCGTTAGTTACATCTTAAATACCAAAAATTTGGGTCAAAATATTTTCATCGAATGATGAACTAAAGGCCGCTTTATTGATTTACAATTAGTAGGAGAATTTACAAACATTAAAAAGTTTTTTCTCAGTATGTTTTAATTCTTCAACGCCTCTTTAATCCAGATACGAAAACTCGCGTGAAATAGAGAGATGCGTGTTCTAGAAGACAATAAAACAAACGTGGCCAGCAGATATCAGCCATTTGCTGCACTGATTTTACGCGCGATACTATAGCGTGTCGACGTCCACCACGTTTCTTGATTAAAACGTTTAGTAACTGCAACAGCACGTCTTTCACGCGAAGAGGGAATCACGTATCTACTGATTGTAGGTATACATCACTTCCGTTTCGCGTTCGTTCACGCCGTAAGGTTGCACGAAATGGTGCGAACCGTTGGACAGGAACGTTTATCTCTTTCGCGAATGAATATTTATATCCTGGTCGTCCCACAGCGGTTTCTCGATACCTCGGCGAACGAGGATTACCGGCCGCGCTCTTACCGTACGGTTATCGTTTGGCTATTTTGCAATTCCGCCATTTCTGCCACGAAGCTCCTCGGGGTAACAAAAGCGGGAAGAGGAAGGTGAAAAGTAGAAGGAGAGGTTGGACGGGAAACTAACTTGCCTTGCTGATGCCGCGCCCCATGGCTGGCTGCATGGACCAGCACCGAGTAATTTCGCGGGGTTATTTCTGGAACGCGTGGTCTTCTCATTCGAAAACGGAGAAACTTTATAATCACCTAGTGTGTGTGCGCGCACTATTCGTTCTCCCCTTTCTTCCATGTTCGCCACCGACGACGGTTCTTTGTGATCGCGATGCGGCTTCCTTTCCACACACGTCGTTCAATCCATACAGTATTTGTTCTCGATGCTATTAGTTGTAGACAATTCGCAGGTGTTATCCTCAACGGAAACTTTTCACACAGCTGATTGTTATACAATAATTAAGTTTTGATACATGAATTGAAGATTAATGCTTGTTTCTACCAATGTAGATTGTAGATTAACTTTAATTTTGGTTCAAGTTACACTCTTTATTTTTTTCTAATTTTTAGAACTAGAAATTAATTAATCAAGATTAAAATTAAATATAAATAAGTAGTAGAAACGAGTATAAGTCATACTGAAAAGGATGTTAAAAAGAGTTGATTCTGCCCAAGTGGGTGTAATAAAAGGAATATAGTTTTTTTTAAATACATTATGATCTTCGTTTGAATATGATATCAGAAAGTTTACGGATTACCGCTCTGTCTTTATCCATTGCTATATAATGCTAAACTATTAATTTCTCACTTTAAAAATTGAATTTTCAATTGTTGTCTATTCACTGTTTTTGTTGGATTTTCTGTACAACGGTCGATTTAGCAATTGCAATCCATTAAAGAGTTAAAACAATCGTATTTTCTTCAGCTTGTCTCCCACCTGTCGTTAAAAGATGTCCTGTGGCTTCGCGACGACCTGCATATCGATGGAAATTGCGCGCGTGTCTTTTCCGGCGTCGTTCTTGGCCGTTCGAACGAATGAACTTTCCATTTTATTCCGTACGGATAACGGAACCGACTTTATTTAAATCCGCTCGGGTTTTTCGTTTCGCTTCGGTCCAGATGTCGGCCGTCGCAATGAGATCCTAAATAGAGCCACAAATTGACTGTGCGAGAATGCTTAATTTCCGCGGCGCGTCGGTATCGATTTCCCAGACGCGACGCGACGCCGATCGCGCGTCAGCTCCAATCGACATCGACGAATCTCTTTCCGATAAAATTTACGGTGTTAGGCCGGTCAACGCTCTACAGACTGTGAAAATTTGTGGGTGACTTGGTCACCCTTAAAGGCCCGCAATGAGACGTGTGACGTTTATTACCGCGTAAAAGGCGGTTCCAGCTATGAACGATAGCGTGTTTGCGAACCTCGGCCGTAAAAGACGTTTATTATATCTGGACGGATTCCCGTGAAAGGAATTTGTCATTTATGAAACTACAATTTAACAATCTGATGATGGCTTCAAAACTTTGAAATCTGTAACAGTTCTTTAATTCGCAATCAAAGAATCTTCGAGAATCTATAAATCAAATAAGCTACTAATCTTAATACTCAAAATTTCGTGCTTAAATGTAAAATTTTATAATTTTAAATTGCGTCCTACATCTTAAAAATATATCAGAAAATAAGAGAAAAAGGAGAAGTCATTAATAATGAAAACAAGAAAACTTCATAACGAAGTTTTATGATTACCTTGCGACGCGATTCGATAATCTTATTTTATTTTAATGAGAAATTAACTGTGTATTTAATTAAGGCAACTATGCCGCCTTAATTAAGTTAAATCTAAATCTAATACCATTAAAATATAAAATACATAGTTTTTAGAGACATCCCGCAATATTACATATGTCACGTAAATAGTTAAAATCTCATTTTTATTGTTTCATTATTTTGCTTTTGATATAAAGTGATATAAAATAAGGCAGTAATAAACAGATGGATATGCTGCTATGATAGATTAAGATAACATTTATTATATGTATAATAAATATAGCTAATAATTATTAGCGTGTTTTCTTATTAAATACATTTTTTGGATTTATTATATGTTATGGAATTGTAATACATTTATTGTATCCTTCATTTATGTTTATTTGTTATATATATTGAAAAAATTCTTAAATATATATACTATTGCTTTTGGCACATCAATATAATATTATAAGTAACATTTAATTATTAAATACATTTTTTGGATTTATTATATGTTATGGAATTGTAATACATTTATTGTATCCTTCATTTATGTTTATTTGTTATATATATTGAAAAAATTCTTAAATATATATACTATTGCTTTTGGCACATCAATATAATATTATAAGTAACATTTAATCCTGGAAAGAAATTATAATAGAGAGACTAAATGTATAGAGTTCAAATTCCATTAAACATATATTTAGGGAAAGGATCGAGAGAAAAATAAAGTAACACACCCCTACACCAGTTTTTCTCGATTATGTTCTACACTACAGATATCAGTTTTTATTTTATTATATTATAAAATGCAGAAATAACAAATATCTTTCGGTCGTTATAAATCTATAATATATTATTTTATAAAAACATCCGTATTTTAGTTACAGTTTTGTCTGCTTTCTCATTTCCCTTGTTTTTTCATTATTTATTTCCATAAATGTTAAATAAAAAATTTGATTTAATATTTATTTCGACACTAAAGCTTTGCCTAAATTAAAATCAATATATTATACTTTTATGATGTTTTCAGTTGTTTTTCCGAAAATTTTACCTCTGTATAAAATGATTGGCAAATATTAATAAATTTGTTATATGTCAAACAATTAATAGATATATCTCTTGTAATTGATATTCAGGCATATAATAAAAGACTAAAATGTGCCAATAAATAACATCGAACTTTTTTTTACAAGTTTGTGAATTTTTCTATGCACAATAAATTCATTAATTATAGTCCAGAATGAAATATTTATTAATCTTGATTGATCTGCTCTAGCTCATCCATCTTAAAGTAATGAATCTATATATGCTTTTTATATACATATATAGAATTTATATCTTACGATACAATTTTTACGTATTCATTACTTTACATTAAAAAGATTTAATTATCACTCACCATTGTGGAGTTGTTGTAATTACGTTGCATCTACGGTGATCTGTAAAATCTAAATACATAGAATTCAAATTATAGTAACAATAAAAATAATTGGTATTTTAAAAAATTATCACGCGTATTAAATGTTTTATCTTTTAAATAACTGAAATAATTATACATTTAAAAAAGAATTTTTAAGTGTAAGTATTTATGACTGTTTTTTTTCTAATTCTTATATTTATTTGAGTATAGGATTTAAGTTCTAAAAAAATATTAAATAATGAATAAATAACAAAATTACCTCATACTCTTTCTGCCATCATTCGATGCCTTTCCTTGGCTTCCTCCTCCTCCTCTTAAATTCTTCTTGTTTAACAACACTTAAGACAATCACACGTAATCACCATACGACAGTCGTGCATCATTTTACACGGCATTTTCGACATTAATCGCATCCGATACACGATTTATTACATTCCAATGAAAGAATAACGCGAAAGGATGTAGGACAAAAGATTATTTTCAATCCATTATTTTGCATCCGCAATCGAGATTTTGTATCATTCATTTTGAAATCTTACAGAACGCACAATGTATTAAGAAATCAATACTTCAGAAATCGTAGAAATTATTTCCGGATCCAATATTATTACTTTTCGATTTATCGTAAAATAGAATCGATATAAGGATATTTATATTTATTGTTAACAGAAAAATATTTTACTTTTATAATAAATAGAAAGTTTTTAAATTTCAAATAAAATAATCTTGGATATCCGTTTTATGCTACATAATATGACGCTAGTATCGTGTATTATAATATTAAGTAAAGATTTATTTTAAAGTTAAGAATAAAATTTTAAATTTAAATTTATGTATAATTTTATATGCAATTTATTTACTCTTGTCTCAAATAATAAGTCAATTTTATTTAATTTGAGGGAGGAAAATAGAAATTATTATAATCGTAATATTGTTTTATTTTTATACTGCATAAGTTTGCGATAAGATTAAGTGTTTCAAGAGAGAATAATAATTTTATGTCATTATCAGAAATCCTTTTCTCGAGAAGACAGTTAATTAGTTAATACTTCACTTCCGTTATTTAAAGATTATGATATCTTATAACGATTCGTTTTCCACGTTTTCAATTATGGTGAATGTTAGTCAAATTACATCCATATCGTCTCGAGTTCCTCTTCTAATGAGTTAATCGGAGTATTCGCTTCACTGTGAGTGACCATCGCCTCTATACATCTACGATCGTTAAGCGCGAAAGTTAGCACAATCACGCAATCTGATAATCGCTATGGTACTCGTAGAAAACGACCGCTACTTGTCGTGCCTATGTCTTGATAGGTAAAGGCTTGTGTAGATCAATTGCAACACGCAAAACGCATTCGTAACGCTTACCATAATAGCCAATTAGAAGCCTCAATGATACTGTTGATTGCTTCTGATTGGCTGTCGCGACAAGTTACAAATGCGTTTTGCGTGTTGCAATTTATTTAAAATCTGTTTTCTATGGCTGATTTATTGTACGCTTTTGAAATTTAAAGTGAGATAGATTTGTGTTTGATATTTAGATAACGAGAAAGTTTTAGTACAATTTAATACTTTTGGAATAAAAAACAAACTTTTACACGAAAAGAATGATTTTAGTATCTAAATAGTATCTAAAAATTTATCTAGATATAGATCTGAAAATAAATTTGTTGGATCTTTAAAATAATTACGTAGGAATTTCAAATATAATGATCAATGTTTTGACATTTGAGCAATCAGTTTGAGCGTTCTACACAATTGTTTTAATGGTCCAAGGTTATTTTTGGATCTGTATTTAGCTAAATTTTTTAATATTTTAGCAAAACCATATATCCTTTCCGTGTTCGTTCTGTTTCACACATGATGTGCACGGTGTATCATTTTATCCTTGTTATATTCATCGAATGTTAAAAAAGGATGAAACTATCATGCGCGAAACAGAATGCACCCCTAGGGTGCATTCCAAAATTTTACTCTGTCAACTCTGAGTAGCTTTTATCTTTGTTCAACATTCAGTGAACAACAAGGATAAAATGATACTTGAGTTGATAAAATCGAATTTTGGAATGCAACCTTAGACACGAGAGTTGCCTTAATGTGTTGTTATGTGCGGTTCACGCCGTTGCGTATCTGATTGAATCCAACCCCCGCGCGGGATAACCCCCGTGCGATCTTTCGCAAATAAATAGCATTGGCTACATACGATGTGCAAAAATAACCGATTCATCACCATTACACAATATTTTACAATGCATTATAAAATAAACAAAACAAACGTGTACTGAATATTCTACCTCTATCTCTCGGATGAATTTCGAACACCGAGAACTAATAAAATGTAATATTTATTTGAAGATTAAAATCTATTTTATTAAACTGAAGGTATTTATGTAAATTAACTTATTTTACTATTATTATCGTCAATGTTTTATTGAATGTAAATATGACGTAACGAATGTTATTAAATTAAATTGATTCTCTGTTTATTAATTCTCTGGAGCTGACGGTAGATCTATTGGGCTCTTTTAATTATAAATTTCTTTATTAAAATGTCAAACAATTCAATCTTCGTTATGTTACATTAGCAAATTTGAATTATTCTTATTAAAATGTACAGAAGAGTACATATTGTATGCAAATAATAATTATTTGTTTCAAATATTTCAAAAGTTTATGTATCCGCAAATCTGTCGTATTCATCACAATCATTAAATTTATTCAAAATATATTCTGTATCCTGATAAGTTTAACATTTCAATCAAGACTTAAATTAAACAAATGCTCGATTTGTTTGTTATGTAAAGTCTCTTTTTCGATCAATTTTATAAAATATTCTTCGAAAGGAAGTAAATTTTTATTTTGAGTACGTATTAATGGATTTTTCTAAAATTTGTAATAAGTATATTTTAAGATTATATTACATTGAAACACTCATTTAGTTGAATTAATTTCTTGTTTGGATATGGGTAAACAAATCCTTAATTGATGAGATAAAATAATTTAGTTGAAACAAAACATTTAATGATTGTAACATTTTACTTGTTTTTGATAGATAAGTTTATCGGATATCAATGTTTATTAGACACATCATTCAAGTAAAATGTTATAATAATCAAAGGTTTTTATTTTAATTAAATTATTTTATTGCATTAACCAAAGATTATTTGTACTCTACAAACAAGAGATTAATTGTTTCAAATGATTTCCTCAGTGCATCAGGCAATATTTATTGTTAAAGATAACTGTTATTTAAAAGGAAGAAAGTAAATTGAGTAATCTTTTTTTAGCCGTAGAATTGTTCTGTGTATATTTGTAACTAAAATGTATCCATTCTTTTTTATATGAGTTACATATGTTATTTTGTTTCTGTAGACATTAATTAACATAAATTAAATATAGATTTTATAGAGAAAGCATCTGTAAGTGTGTTACAGATTTTGACGTCAACTCCAGAAGGTTAAATTGCGTCGCGTTGCTCAAAGACTGGTTGGATTCTTTCTCCAGAAACGTGACTATAAAGAAATAAAATACGATTCTTAGAAAATCCCGGACTTTCGGGAAATTCAGGATTCGAAAGAATTTTGGAATATAAAGCACACAGAAATCAACGATCTGATAAAATTCTAGAACCGTAAGATTCGAGGATTTGAATATTAGAGATTTCATTGCAACGACGTCGTTATTTAAATCGGTTTCGCATTCCGTTGAGCTTTGACTTTGTTCCAACACACATGCGACACGTTTATTTTCTCCTCCTATATTCGAACAAAATCATAGCTTACCGTAACACACCGTCCGTCTTCGTAAAAGTTTCCGCTTTTCGGTCGCATATGCCGCGGCATTACCATGCGTCTTGCGCGTTCAGCGACATTATTAAATCGTGAATTCTTGTAGAGCTTGTGATATATATACATATATATATATATATACATATCTGCCACTCTGCTTGCCGTTACGTCACAACCTGACGACAAAAATGAGGAAATTCATGCTCGGCGCGAATTCGGGGTCGAAACTTTAGTCTCGGGGGAGGATTAGGCTGCTTTACATGTATCGATTTTTCGTATTAATATGGATCCGCGTTTTCTCACCCTTGTTCGTTTGCTATTCTGTTACAGAACGAAGTCGGCAGAGTGCGAGGGAGTGCCGTGCTCGCAAGAAGCTGAGGTATCAGTACTTGGAGGAGCTTGTGGCTGATCGAGAAAAGGCGGTGCTTGCTCTGCGGAAAGAGCTCGAGATGGTGAGTTACATATTCGTAACCCTTCTATAAACGAATGAGAATTGAAAATTTTTTAAAAAAATCCAAGATTTTCTTTTTTAAAAAAATCAACGGTCGTTTATTGTGACAAATAAGCTGCGTGTTGCAATAGTAAGATGAATGATAAATGCTTGCAAATAAATTACAGCTTGTATTAATAAATTTTGTTAGACTTGAGTAGTCTACAATTGGCAGAAAATGTGAAAATATTATACTTTTTTTTCTAAAACTTGAATGCACTTCTTCCATAGCGGAAGTATTCAGAAAAATTATTATTATTATATTGTTAGTGTTACACACATACACATATTTTAATATTTTAGTTTTAATAATTTTCTTTATTCTTAAATATAATCGATATTTTATTAAAGTAAAAAGTTTGAAGTTTAAAGATGAATAGGAATTTCGATATTTATGCTGACATTTATTTTGCGAGAAATTCATGAGTTTCAATAACTTATAGTTTCAAAATTATTAGCTTATTAATAGCTAATTATTAGCCATATAATTTTAACAATAGCAATTTTTATATTTTACAAAGCACTGCAACACTTGGAAATATCTTATATATTTATATGAATCATTGTTTGTAATTATGAGAGAAATCAAAAATTCTAAAAATTTATTTTTATCAATTTTTGATTAAACTATAGGTATCATAATAAAATCGAACATAATAAAAACAAAATCTATAATACATACGGAAGATCTCTTTTTTTGGAGAGAAAAATATGTGTTTTAAAGTTCTCTGAATTAGTTATATCTCGAACATAAAGCAAAGCAAATTCTTCGGAAGCTGGAGAACCTCGAAACTTTTTCTTTTCCATCGCCTTTCTCATCGTCTTCCTTATCGTCTTTCTTAAACCTTCCCTCGAAGTGCAAACTAAGTTACTCGCAAAAGTGTAAAGTTCTGGCGGAATACAAAGGTTCGCTCTTTAGCAATACTGCTAGCTTTGTTTTGTCTTGTCGCAGAAAAGCACTCGTATTTGTCAGAATTATTTAAGTACTTGACGCGATTGTTCGATAATTTATTTATTGTTATGATAGGAAATTCTATAATAGGAAATTTCACACAAATAATTTATCATTTTATATAAAAATTAGCGTTCTCTTTATTCAATTGTGATCTATACGTAAAAAAATAATGTTTATATATTAACAGCATTAGCCAACAACAATCTGGTTGAAAATAATCTTATTAATTTAATCACAGTGTCAAATAATATTTTATTAAAACAAGAGCATGGTATATTTATTTTATTAATAAAATTATTTTCAATTAAACTGTCGTCGGCTAATATATTATTTTTTCCGTGTAGCAATGAATCTGAATGAAAGTTCAACGGTAAAATGGTAGAGAACAAGGGCTTGCTTATAAAAAAATCTCAAAATAAAGAATTATTTATTTGTTGATTAATTGCATTCATTTTCTTTGTCTTTTTCGCCGTACGGAAATGTTCGTTAACAACGTGTACTGAGAAAATTTGATGTGTTGAGGTTATTTACCTATTTATTCTGCCGTCGATTATTGCGAGTAAGAGAAGCAGTTGAAAAATCCTGACAAGAATCCAGCATTCTTGCATATCCATGAGGCCATTCCTAAGTCCTTCCACCGAAGATTTCCAGCATGACGGTTTAGTAAGAACAAGAACAGACTGGAGAGACGGAACTTACGTACTTTACATACCACCGTTTATTTTTCTACAGTATCGTCAGTGGACTCAGGAATTGGACGCCGGACGAGTCCCCGAAGGACTTCAGGCGGTGCTGGAAGAATTCGGCACGCTGAAGCAGGAACAGTCCAGCAACAACTAAACAGCCAAGGAGGCGAGGAATAAGGAAGTCACGTGGATCGAGCAATTTCGTTTATCTTATTCCTCTGATCGAAACCCCCCCTCGTAGTCGAGCTTTCTTTCCGTCTTCTCTTATCTCTCTTTCTCTTTTACTGTTCTTCGAGGCAATAGGGAATAATTGGCTGTCGAATCTGAAATTTTCTCTTTTACTTTGGGTACTTTGTACCCGTGATTCACTAAAGGAACCGCGAAAAGTGGATCCTTCCGACCTTTTTGAAAATTCCTCCCTCCTGTTTTTCCTCTTAATTCTCTCGCCAAATGGCGGAATCGTTAGCCCTGATTACCTCGTTACCTCATCGTGTTACCTTTTTTTATACGTACATTTTGTTATCGCGACTCGTTACGTTGACACATATTTTTTATTCTCGTTGATTAAGGACATTGGTCGGTTGTCTACGGCCTCACGTTTAAAATGTACCTCTTTCGCGTGATCATTGCGATGTAAGAAAGTAATTATAGATATGTTACTGTTGACGCCTCGAAGGGTAAAAACGGTCGTTGTATATCGAAATATATCTATATATTCACTATTGTTTGTTTGAAAAGAGCGTCGTTGCGAGATTTCCTCGTTAATCGTTTATTGATTCGTTTGAACTTTATCGATAGACAGTATTTCTTGTACTGCAGAGAATTCATCGTTTTGTACAAATTACGCCATTACAATGATTGATTTATATATGTGTACGGAAGAGTCTGATAGTCGAATAAAACCAATATTTTTCGATGAAAAAAGCCTGCTGACGTTCACCGTTCCTTGCTTTCCTGACTTTCTTGTGTGTATGAGAATTAAATATCATAAATCTCTTGAATTTTTTTGAATTTCTTAAAAAACATTTGCGTTCATATTAAAATAATGATTTTGCTGAAGTATCTTAAAATTTATTATTTAGCTATTTACAGATCTGGAAATAATTTTATTTCGACTATCAAAATAATTATGTACCTATACACAAAAATATATATTGTACGTAAATAGTAATAATTATTTGTTTCAAATATTTCAAAAGAATTTATATATTCGTAAATCTATTATAAGTTCATCATAAGCATCATATTTATTAAAAATATATTTTGAATCTTGCTACTTCAGTCAGAATTATTAAATTAAAATAAATTCGATTTGCTTTTTATATAAAGTTTGCTTTTTATATAAAATTATATATACTTTTTTGATCAATTTTATAATATTCTTTAAAAGAACATTTAAAAGAAATTCTTGTTTTGAATACAGAATGATTTTTCTTAAAATTTGTAATATGAGTACATTTTAAGATTATTTTTAAGAAAATATTTTGTTTGTTAGAAAGAATTTTATTCCTGCGCAGATCACGTAATTTTTTACTGCTTAGTCAGACTACTTGGATCGTTTAGTTCGGTCTTTTTCCAAAAATTTTAGAACTCTAAAAAATCTGAAAAAATTCTGGTATACTCTTTCGACATTTAAAAATATGGTTATATGTATAGCAATTATGAACCAAAACATTTATTTTTTTGTATATGTTTAAGTTTGAGACAAATAATTCAAAGTTGAAAAATCGTCTGAATGTTTAAATTTCCACAAAGTCTGTGCAGGGTTAAAATAAAAAAACTAAATTGAGAGTAATCTTTTCTTAGCAATATGTAGAATGATATTTTTTCTGTATGTATGACACTTAAACTGATTGGTAGAATGTCAAAATTTGTTGTAGCATTGTTCAACATGTTTCTTACTTAATTATTTTGATGGTCAAAATTATCTTCAGGTTTGTGTCTATTTAAATTTTTAGACAAAATTTTGCAAAATTGTCCTTTTCGTGCAAAGCGATACACCTTCGTCAACGTTATTTTGAAATCGCATTGTGGACACTGCAATGTCGCGGTTTTGCGCAACGGGAATTTGCATATTTTGACGTGGGTTATATCGGGCCATGAAATCTCTCCGCTCCCGTTTACGTAGATTGCGATACGTCCACGGATGATATCATCTCCCGTGTTCGTTCGATGGTACGTTAAAAAGAAGAAAAAATTGATGAATCCAATATCGCCGTTATCACGATTACATTCGGAAATTTAAAACGAATTTTGTTACGTAATTTGGCCCGAAGCTTTTAATCAAGTCGAGCAGTAACGAGCGAACTTAACATCGCCGTATAGTATGAAGTAATAATTGTGACGATAACGATGTTATAAACGTTGGTATCGATTGAACTGAACAAATAAGAGCATAATCCTTGTACGAAGTACATGGATTGATTTTAATGATATTTTTTATTTTTTGATCCCTAGACGCGAATTATTGCTTGCATTTTACTCACTTAATAGCTTAATGGACGATAAGTGTGTTAAATCGAATTATTCAGATATTTAGCTTTGTGACATTTTGTTATTATTGGAAATGTTCTGTAGTAATTTTTGCACTAGTTCTATTTTTTTTAAAGCTGCTATTGATACGAACGAAGTGGCAGCTAACGTGAAAATGCAAGGATTAAAATCGTACACGCAGCTCGGATAAAATTTTTAGCCAAATATCACATCGCCCATAAATCACCGTCTCGCCACAATGCACGCGAAATCAGACTTTACTTTCCTATTAAGAAAGAAATATCGATTTCTCTACGTTTCTCACGCGTGGAACGTAGGAAAATCTTGCTAGCATATAAAGCGGAAATAGAAAAAAAAAAAAACGAGGGAAACTTATCGTTTTTCTCGCCATGGTTGCAATAAATCAGCGTGTTAGGCGGAGTGTAAAGTTGAAATATTGCTCCGTAAATATCAAATTGTACTAAAGTACTGAGCAAAGAACTGAGTGCTTCGCATTGTTATTAAGCTTGCTACATAGTAGGTACATAATGTACTTCCAGGCACGATGGCCTTAGTTGTGACAGTGTCCGGAGATGATATATTTTACACGTTGTGTCTGAGTACAAAATAATCATTTTCTGGATAAAAAAAGATTACATGAGTCTAATAAATTATAATGCTAATAGTATACTTACTAAAATTTCAGTAAAAGATATGACATTTGCAAATTTTTTAATCATTCTCTGTGATTAAACTATGATTGTTACCCTTCCATTGATCTTGTGGAATGTTGCATCGTTAGCACCCTTTTTTATATTACTCTAGACTGTACAAAAATCCGAGAAAAAGTCTTGTATACTTATGAAAACTTCAATGACGAGTTTTTACTGCTATAGAAATCAGATTGTATTTTACTTATTTTTTATGGATTAAAATTTATCTATCAGAATTTAAAATAAAGAAAAATATCGATTGTGCCTTTAAAGTCCAACTTGGTCGACGAAGAGTTAGAGAGATTTACTGAGAAAAATTTCTTATTAGAAATTAACGATTAGAAAATTCTGATTAATTAGAATTTTTGTTAGCTTAATCAATATTCTAATAGATTTAACCAGAAAATGTTATAATTTATTCGTTTTTAACTAGAATTCCATGTAATGCAACCAAACTTTTTAACCAGTACATATTTGTACATTTTATTCTTACTACTTTGCGTTACTCTATAAAGAGTTAAAATGACATAAATAACTTTCCTACGTCGGACACATAATTGCCTAGCATTTTCCGCGTTGTTCTCGACGGATCTTGTACGAAGCACATTTCTCGTAGATGTTCTGCGAGGAGCATTAGCAACACTTACATAAATCGTAAAAAGCTAGCCCATGTATACATATTACATGTGTATGTGCATCTTTTGCGCCGACAGTTAACGATACGCAATTCCGCGCGTCATAAACCGCGCACATTCAATTTCGCGTTACCACGGAAAACGTACAATTCTTGTTGGATGGACGAACGGACGGACGTGTCGGACGCAGTGTTCATAAACTGTAGCATTGCGGTGTGAAAAAATACCGACCACCACGTTTGGGGACGCGGAAATAAGGAGAAAAAATATGGCTATCCGGCGGAGCGAGGAAATACTTGCGGCCTTCGCTCTTTCGACCCCGTGGGATTCTCTCGCCGCTTACTAGAATTTATTCTAATAGCTCGAAAACGTTTTCGGTCAGTACCTACCTCCCTTTTGTGTTTGGCAAATGCAACGTAATAATGACCCGTGAGATGGTCCGTTGCACTTTGCGTTTCCCGCAGAATATTCTAGACAATCCGCAACTTCAATTTTGATTCTTTGATTAATTTAGAAAATTAATTAAAAATTTTTGCCGTTTCAAAATATCCGGCCACGATTGGCTCTTTCAAACCGCAATTGGAAAAAACAGGGTTTACCTGGAAAAACTATAATTTTGTTAGAATTCCTGTTTTTTTTATTAATCTTCAATATATAGTTTATTCACATTGCTTGTACTGCAATTTATTTCAAAGTTGGATTAAAAAGTTTTCTAGTCTTACCTGAAATTTTGAACAAAAGAATACTTAGGAAATCCAGAAATTGTCAGAGAACTTTTTTACAAGATTTTAGTAAATACTCTGTATAAAATTAAAAAATAAACTAAACTTTATATAGATTTGTTATCTAAAGCTTATTTTTTCAAAACATGTTAATTTCCAGTTTTATCTTCGAATAGAAATTTAAGGGCTAGTTATATTTATATGTAACACTACATGTTTGATATGATAGTAATAGATTCCTTCAACGTTTTCAAGAAAGAATTGATTCCAAATTTGTGATAAATTCTTAAATCTGAGAAACGATGATATTGTCAATTCATCAATCCATCGATTGGCTTGTCTTATTAAAGAGATTGCGATGGACGTATAGTCGATAAAGCGGAAAAGAGAAGAATAAGTAAACGGAAGCTATTTTCCGAGGTGAGCGACGCGCAAAGCCTGAGAACGTGAGCTGAGAAACGAGAAGAAACTCCATCTCCGTCTTTCTTATCCTCCCTTCTTTCCATTTTTTTTTCTTTATTTGCTCAACGAAATGTGCCTTCGAAAAGATGATACGCGCAGATATTATCGCGCTGCTGCGGTTATTTTAAACAGTATTACGCATAAGCAGATCACAACATACAATCTATGTTCTTATAATGTTTCATTCTTTCATGAAGATACTATAAACGCGATATTAAAGTCATTTGCTCATATGAGACATCCAGTTTTTATATTGAAAAATGAAGATTACTTTTGCATTAACACACACAAAGATTATGATAATTTAAAAGATAAAAGTAATTCTTTTCTTTCTAAAAGTATCTTATTTGAAAAATACCAACTTGCATTTAAATAATAGCATATTTTTATATATAATATAAGAAAGAAGAGAAAAGAGGAGAAAGACAGAGAGTATCCCATAAAGACTTAACACTTGAAGGTGGAGAGATTATTTTAAATCGAAAATCATAATACTAAATATCGAGACTATAATAGTTTTTGAATTATAAGCATTTAAAATTAAACGAATCATATCGCCTAAAGTTTTGCGTTCAAGTATGGTACAAATGTCAACCACACCTGACCGTGCAAACTTACAGGCGGTATGATTTGCTAACTTTAAATGCTTATAATTCAAAAACTATTATAGCTTCGACATTTTGGTATAATGAACTTAGAAATATACCATACAGTGTATATATATATATATACGATACAATTATACAGAAAGAACAGTTTTGTTGAAGGTATCTAAAGCTAGATATAAATTTGAAAATAATTTGATTTGAGCCATCAAAATAATTACGTAGAATATTCAAACTAATTGTTAGAGTATTGAGACTTTGTGCACCAATGTTTTAGCGTTCTACATAATTATTTTGATGGTTCAACAAAATTATTTTCAAATTAAGCCAAATTTGTAAGTTTGTAAATAATTTATTAGTGAAATAATTTTTTTCATATAAGTATTAAATAGAGTATCTACTTTACTATAAGAAAATTTGAACCGAAAATTTGAACTAGGCTATTTCACGATGCCGAAGAGATCGAGATGTGTTCCGCATACATCTATCTTCGTACACCGTGAAAAATTGACGCTTCCTACATATATCAACGTGTCAATCGTGTCGCGAAAGATATATCTCTAGGAATTTATTTTTTTCGAATGTTGCCGAGGATAAACGGTTTTTTTAGTGGTAAATAAACAGAATTGTATACGTTCGGCGTGTTGCTGCTCTTGCTAACGTTTCCCATGGTGCGTCCCATACTGTTCGAAGATATATCGTAAATATCGCATATAAAATCTACAATGAAAGTACGCGCGTGTGATTATTTATGGAATACGCAGTATAAATTATGTATGAAATAATATAGGCTTACGAAAAAATTTATGTTTCTCTTTTATATATGAAGCTTTTATTATGAGGGACTTTTCTCTTTCTTCAAGTTATTGAGGTAATAAAGTAGCGACGTATATGTGATCATGTATGACTCATCTTTTGAATAGCAAAGATCGTGTTGAATAATTAAACAGGTTATACATATATTATCGAGTCCGCGAGCTTATTTCCTCTCAAATTTCAACTTAAAAAAAAAATTTGTTATGTTGAAAAATTAAATTACTTGAATTGAAAATACCGGTATTTTTCTCCCTTTTTGTACCTATGATTTCATTTATTAAGCATTGACAAAAATTCGTGGAGTTACCATTAAGGCCTCCCTACACAGTCAGTAATACTGAGTCAGTATTACTGACAGTATGCATTAGTTTTTACAATCTTATACGATCAGGTAATATTGATAATATTTTACTTCAGTTTGACGTGATTTGACGTATATTATCTATGACGTATATCATCTATGACGACATGGATCTTAAGGAAAAAAAAAGCATGTACTTAAATCCAAATCATCGTCAGTATTCTACGTCAATCCATTAATATTAACCACGCACAATCAATAATATTGTCAATATTCGTTGATATTGGCAGTATTACTGACCGTGTACAGAGGCCTATAGATGATATTAGAATTTATTGTAAAACTGTATTCATTGGATACACTAAATACTCCCATAAACTTTCGCAAATATAGATGTATTACTTTGGTAAAAAGTCTCTAACAGAATTACATCGATCTATCTTTTGCTTCTAATTCTTGAGGAATAGATTGAGAGGAATGTGTATTTTCTTTTATAAGATGACTACTTATGAAACATTACGACAGATGAGAATGAGATAAAATCGAAGGTACTTGTATCGGTCGCGTTGTAATATAATATTCACGAGGTCATCTTTGGACAAGTTGGTCTCTACATTTTACTGTTCTGCGATAATCAACAGTGGTTATGTACATTGCGGGACGAAAGTTCTCGGCAGGACCGAGCAATCAAGGTTTACGATTGACCGAATCATAAACCTACTCTCATCGCAACGAGATACGATTCCTTGATCGTATAAGCCGAATTCCGAGCCGGTGTTGGCCAAATTCTGTACAAATGCGGCATTAATTCCAGCGCCGCGCTTCGCAGAGTGAACAGGTTTGCCAGTATCTCACGATGCCACCTCGAGGCGCTGCAGAAATTCAGAGGACTCATATTTGTACCGCTCCAAGTCCGAAATTTCGGAGAGATATACCTTGATCCACCTAAGGAAGAGACTAGGTGATCCTTAGTTCACCTTAGGCGCTTTCTGTGCGCTTAACTGTTTCGAACAGAGCGTATTGGTTAACCAGGGAAACTATTGTACAATATAACGAATCGTGTCTATATAATAATTCCGTCAATAAACTTGTACATTTTTAACAAGACAAAATTTAATCAAAAAATATGTAAATTATTTGTTTGAGTTTTTTCTAACATAGGTATTTTAAGAGATATTTACTCGTATATTGTTAGAAATTTCGTAATGAATTTAAGTATTGTAATATCTAATATGCATATAACGGAAGTTTGTGATTATGAGGTAACTAAAAAGTAAGAAATGTTTTAACCAAAAACTAAGCATAGTAGTCTTAAATATGTATAATAATTTTGTGCATGAAATTAAATTCAACTTGAAAGTATATTAAATTTCACAATATATTTTTGACAGTGATAAGCAGGCTTAAAGTAATTTTAATAACTTAGCATCATTTACCTGTAATAATTATGCAGATAATTTTGTTTCAACAATTTTAGTCCTTTTTCTTTAAATGATATTTATATATTGAATCATTTATATTTATATATATTTGAATATAATAATTATTCATTTTATGTATCTTACAGAAAATTATTTATGTATCACCTGAATAATATATTTGAATTACGTGTAATGCATAATATTATTCGAATTTTCAATAATAGCTTTTTAATATAATTATATTTTATCATCAGTTAAGAGAGCAAAATAATACTTATTAAACTAATTATTTCATTGTAAATAGAACAGAATTTTAATTTTACAAATGCGCCATTACAAGCTTATTTCGAATAATAATCTTTTAATACGTTTATTTTTTTGCTATCAATTAAAAGCAAGATGATATGTATTAAACTATTTATTATTGCATATTGTATATAAAATAAAACTCTAATGCTAGTGTGCCACCGCAAGCTTATTTCCGTTAAGAGTAATGGCTCGAGCATGCAAGTAAAATAATGCATCGCGCGTTTTCTTTTCCTTCCTCTGTCTCGCTTTCTCTCTTTATACACAGGAGATGTGGCTAGAGAATTTTCTTAACTTCAAGACCTCTTTTTTACTCCGCGCCTCGCGCTCACTTTGCAGAGCACTCAGGAATATCGTTTGCGAACTTTTTGCAAATCCAACAAATTCTGTCCAGGAAACGCGAGCGGGCCGAGTGAATAACGCCATCAGGCGTTTCTTAAAACGGCTGTGAGAGGTATAACTCGACAGTTTCATATTATACGTTCCTGGGCCCCGTATTAAGGGATGAAATTTATAGGTCGAGTTTCCACAGTAAACTTAGCCGATATCTCGTCGGGAGGCGAAACAAAGAGTGAGCTTTCTCTCATAGGTTGGCACCCGGCGGAGACCATCTCGGTCTCCTCCATTTGCGCTACCTTTCGCAACGCTCCTTTCCTCATGACTAGTTTCCCCTCTCCTTTTTATTTTTCCCTCTGCTCCAGTTCGTGTCTTCTCCCTATTTCTGCGGCGAAATGTCAGCTAAACGACGCGACGGCTAGAAGAAGCTGAAAGCTACTGCCGAGGTAATAGGAACGGCCGCAAGGTGAACGACGAAGAAGTGGCGAGTAGCGAAATGAGAGGTTGAGATGGGGGTGCAAGAGGGTGGGTCGTAAAGGTGCGAGGTAGACATTGGAAAGCAGGAAAAAAAGTAGTTGCTTCCGAGACGTGGTCCGTGGGGGTGCGCAAAGAAACCGGTCGTCCATTCAGCTCCGACGATGGGAAGAAGCTTAAATGGTTTTTCCATTGCCCGAATCCGGGTCTAAACGTGTCGAAACTTTTTAACGAGCTCGTTAGGGTTCCGGGAATGACCAGGAAATTAATTATCCTTGAAAAGCCTTCTACTCATCTAAGGATATGCGATGCTCCCTTTCTCTTTTTCCAACTTTCTCGTCGTTCTTGCTCAATGACTGCAAATTCACACATGAATTCGGTCAATGATCAGTGATGAGTTTTTTGTTTCTTGCAGAAGAACGTAAATTAATCTTCTCTTTAGAGTACGGTCCGAGAAAATTAAATTCATTTAGGACTACATGGAAAGAAAATGAATGAAGCAAAAAAATTAGCTGTACATATAGATCTGAAAATAATTTTATTGGACTGTCAAAGTAATTATATGAGGACTTTAAATTGGTTGCTGGAACGTCAATATTTTTTATAACATTGCTCCTCACACATGTCTCCTACATAGTAATTTTATAATTTTGATAAATTCTAACGAAGTTATTTTCAGATCTGTATCCACTTTTTAGATACTTCATAAAACCTTTTTTCCATATAAAATCACAAAATGGTAAATAATAAATTATTGAGCAAGAAATTATTGTACAAAGGATTTTTCGATATTTAAATAATAAAGAACAGAACATTTATCAGGCAAAACATCTACAATTTCTAATAATTAATAAGTTTCTATCTGTATTTCTTTCTCTCTCTTTCTTTCTCTTTTTCTCACTACTTGATAAATTGAGTGAACTAAAACAGACGAAACGCTTCTGAATCATTGAAAGTATAAGATGTTTCACCTGATGGATATTGAGAACGTATATAAAAATAAAAATAGTATCGGCATATATCGCTAAAAATGGCTTGAATGAAAAGGGAACGTATGATTTTCTGATGGATACATTTATGAAGTAAATACATTCTATACAGAAATATTCTGCGTACTAATACAATATATTACTAATTACAACATGAGAGTAGGTAATACATGGTAATTAGTACGCAAAATAACCAACTTTTTCTTTATTAAATTTCTTATTGAATAAATTATTAATAATATTAATATATTATTGATTTCTTTAATATTATATAATATTAATGTTATTTATTTTCATGCAGTATATGGGATTTATAAGAAAAAGATATTTTTTCACTGAATAAAATGTTAAATGATCATTAGATTAAGTTTGACGTTCGTTGATTATAATCTCATCGGTGTTGCGGTGCCTTGATCTAATATTTTGATATTCTATTTTGGTATTCTTATTTCTTTTACTGTTGGTTGATTCTGTATCTTGATTTGATTAATTTTGATATTCTTATTCTTGGTTGATTCTCTGTTTTAATCTGATTTATTTTGGTATTCTTATTACTCTTGGCTGCAATTTTAAATTTTCTCAAAATATCATAACCCGATTACGTCATAAGACCGTCAGTAATGCAAACTACAAATCATTAATGCTACTTACCGGGATGTGGGGAAAGGACCGAAATAAATGACGACTCGGTCGCTTTTGCAACGACGGCGTCCGACTTGCCGTGGATTTATTTTAGATACCAGTAACTTTCGAAACCTTATAGGATATTAGTTGCGAGATACGCGTTTCGTCGATCCCATTCCATTCGCATGAGAATGATCATTAAATCAATCGGCCGAACGGGATTCCGCGCAAGGGATCGACCAGATTAATTCTCTCGATTGTATCGTGTTTCTTTTACGCAATAATAGAAACGAATGTGCAACTCAAAATTTTACACAAATTTTCACATATCCTTCGTAAATTGTAATATTACCTGGTAAAAACGTAATTAAATTTATGTTCTTTATTCCAGATAAAAACGTAACTTGCAAATATGTTTCCAACACGTTTTTGTCTCTTTTTAAACGATTTTTTTAAACGATTCACGTTGAAATAGAATTTGCCACGCAATGGAGAATTAACGACCATATCGTCGTGGCACAAGGGAAATCGATGCGTTCATTCGAGGCTCCGATGTAATCACTGAGCTCTCTGCTATGATGAAATTTTGGTGCAAAACAGTTTATGCGAGAGCGTAGCCGCATCGAGATAAAAATATCATGCGACTCATTGGAATCGCATGCGGTGCGGTATAATTACGGTATAGAATTAAAAAAAAATTCATCGTTCAATTCGCGACATGCGCCGGCGTATATGTACGTATACGACATCAACTTCGATCGTGCAAAATCGTAGGAAAGGCTTATATTTTATCAAGCAACTTGTTGTCCATCGACTTGGTCGACGTCGCTAGAGAGTTGCTTCGCGATTAGCCCCGTTCGTAGCTCCCCGATGATCACGATTAGTCAAGCCTACCATCTGGAATCGTGGTCGACGAGATTAAGAGGCCAGATTCGAAAAAAAAAAAAAAGAAAAACAATATACCGCGAAAGTTACAATCGAGACACATGAATTTTTAGCTACCCATCGACGCGACTTCGTGTCTAGATTAAAAAGGATCGAGGACACTCGGTGACCTGGTTCTTCAATCCAACATGGCCGGCTTGACGTGCTGGAGAAATAATATGTTTTTTTCGACTTCAGGTACCATATGTACAAGTTGCCATTCACACACGTACGGACATTGCACGCACACACCCACGCAAAGCACGTGTCTCTCTCGCTCACGGTTTTACATTCTCAACAATTGTCCGCTCGTACTCGAATAAATCGACAATATCGTCGTAAGTAATCGATCGTGATGTATACATAGCATAAATTATTGACTAGGACAGTTTTTGGTTCCGGCTTCGACGAGGAAATCGCTGAGTACAAATTTTAACATCGAGTATGCCCGTGGCTAAATTGTTTAAACGTTTATACAAACGCGTTGGTCTTCGTATCGCAGTGATAAGGTGTTGTTTCCGCCTCGTTATCATGCTAATTTTCGAATATTTCGACCTTCGCTTTTAGTCATTTCCCAGCCGCATTAACAGCTTGACTAACAGCCAATTTTGACCCTTTTACCAACGAAGCACGCGAGGCATGCTTTCTCATTTGACTATCGCATGACGAGTGTACGTATCAGTACCGCAACGCTGTAATTGGATATCATAGTGGGTTTCAATCGTTTTACTAAATCGTACTCCGCTGTTTGTTAAAATTTATCCAAAGTTTAAATTCCAACCATATTGTTGCATTGTTCTTTGAAGTAAATAAACTATAAATTAAATAATTGAAATGAACGAACGCGAGTTACGATGCAACAACACTAATTTGAATTATCATATAAAGCTTGTAGCGCGTTGGTGTTATCGAGCGCACTTAGCGTAATTCTGCATATATTTCATCATACATTTGATTTTGCTTCTAGGGTAAGTAATTAAATTGTACAATGGCTTGCCAATAGCTCGTTCCAGTAATCAATAGCACTACAATAGCACTACTCGTGGTAGTTTCAAATTAATGGGCTATCGCTTCATTAATACGCGCTGTAACATTATTATTGCTCATTATCGGTTAGACTGGACACGGTTAATAAATATGAGAATCTTTTTAAATATTTACACAGAAGCAATTAAGAATAATTAATCAACCTTTTTGCAAATTTTCTTTGAGAAATATCAAGCTAACGTTGTTAAAATATTGATTAACGAGAATTATTGTGATAACTATTATCACTCCGATGATAATAATACGTAATACGAGATCGTGTATGATACATAACATAGATTATACACACATAATACATACGATGCAAGACAATTATAATGTAGAAAATTTTACACGTGTACATTTAGAGAAACGCGTAATGTGATAGCAATTATAAAGGTGACAATCATACAAATTTTATACATAAAATTAATGTACATGATTGAATAAATTATGTACATATTTTATAGCTACAATAACTATAATATAATTTATTTAACTATGTAGATTAATTCTATCATATATATATTGATTTCTTCAAAAGTGACGCAATTGTGTTGTTCTTGTAAATAAAAAAGAGCGTCTTCTACAGAGAATATTTAGAGTTAAGGCAATCGAAGTTTAAAAAAGAAATTGTTTCATTTTAAATCTATATAGATCAAGATGAATTATTGATAATATTTTGAATTACTTTTGAATTATTTTGGATTTATAATTTTTTAGAATTGCAATTTTCAAAATGAGTGATTCTTTAAGGATTGTAAAACAGAAGTAACCAAAGTGACATTAAATTATATTTCTATGAATATAATATTCTTTTGCCGATATTACTTGGTTAATCAATAATTGAAAAATACATTTTTCCTTTTCTAAAAAATTTAATTTTTTAAGTTATCATTTTTGGAATATGGGAGTGATATAAAACTTGTATAATTGTTATCTTGTCATTACTATGTTTCTTTGTGAAGCAGATCAAGCGAGGAAAGAGCTGAAAGACGGAAGTAAAAAACTTGCAAGTTCGATCTTACTTTATCTCTAGGAATAACTTAGCGATGCAACCGCTCATTGTCAGTCTAACAATTTTTATTCGCTGCGCTGTGCTGACCTTAGTCGCGGTACTGACCGTCCCGATATTTTTCGCGAACACTCGCATCTCCTGGTTCCGAGATCTCTGGCGGAAATCGAGTTTATCTACCTACTTACGTACAAAGATGAGAATCGTGGGTAACGTCGAGAAGGATCGAAAGAGATGAGAGAGAGAGAGAAAAAGAGAGATAAAGAAAAAACGAGAAGGGGAGAGAACGTGTGCATATTTGTATGTATAGCGAATACCGTGTCGTCTCTAGAAGACGCGAGGGGTCTCGCAAACTTGGTGGTAAAGTTGTAAAGGGTGAGTTTTACTCCCATTGGGGCAGTGAACTTTTGCCTTCCGCTCCTCTCATCCTTCTATTTTTCTCTCTTTCTCTCTTCTCTGTATACTTATCTCTCTGTTCCCGTTTCGATCGCTCGACTCGTTTGCGAGTTACGTTTCGCGTTGTTCGCTGAGAGGATTCCGACAGCTTAAGGCGTCATCGGACGCTTTATGTTGTAACGGCAGTAATCACGACCGATTATATCCTCCTGCGGGATCTCCTCCTCCAGCGGCTCCATACCTTCAGCGGCCAGGCTGTCGCGAATCTGCACACATAGAGAACGCTACGATGTAGTAAATGTGATTTATTGACTGCTAAAGCATGGCTTACGATGAATTATACATTTAGTCCTTTGATACGCGTTACTAAAGTCGTCGACCCGTATCGAAGCGTTTTGGTGCTCATGGAACAATACTACCAATCATGGCCTACAGCCGTCGATCACTCATTGTAATCCGCATACCCGTACGTCCATGAATCACAAGTCAATGAGCGATTCACGATGCAGCAATACTCCTATAGATCTGAAAGGCTTTTGAAACGATTAGACGTACGTAAGAAGATTAAATTGCTCGCATCAGGGGGAGAAGATCGATATATTTACAAAGTGTGTTTGCTGCGCGCTTAAAAGTGGAAGACGAGTCTTCCTCATTTTTCTTCGGTGCATTCCGGTGGCTCGTGAAAAAAGCTGAAATGAATTTTGACGCTGCTTCTAAAACGCGAGACGGAGGAGAGACGCGGCGAAGATGGAAGACCACGGCACTTCGCGAATGTTCTCAGGAAAAATCGTGCCTGGCGATTGCCGTTGTAGGAGGCGAAATAAAAAGGTCGGCGCCCGCGTGCCTCCCAGGACGGCGCGGCGCGTCTATGAAAGGTAAAGACGAGCGCGTACGGGAGGGGAAAAAAGATCGGCGCCGGTGCGCGTATTTCACACGGGCATGCACGGCGCCCATCAATTTTCGGTGAAGCCCATTAACCTCCTACGGGCTTTAGCCGAAAACGAAGCTTTTGACGGCTGACGAACGCGTCAGCGATACTTGCGCGACATACCACCCCTTTTCCGCATGATGACGAAAAATTGCCGCGATGTACACGACGTGGATCAGAGATTGCTATCCCGAGACGAGATTAACGCATTTGTAGTGCTCTACATCGACAGCAATTTATATTCGCCACCAACAAAATGAGATCGCCGATAAAGAGTTGAAAAAGAAGTTTCATGCACTGAAAAAAAGTCTGATTATAGTTACTAAAATTTTGATAAAATAATTTCAGTCAAAATGTTTGGTAAATATGTTCAAAACTATTCTCTCTCTCTGATAGGAATTTTATATACCTATTTCTTTTAACAACTACTGTGAACAGTATACAATAAATAATTGACAATGAAAAATGAAACTATACTTTCCAATCGATAAGATAAGATTCCAATTAAAATGTAATTAGCTGCAGTTATTTCCTTAGAAACGATGCGCAAAATCTGAATTCTCATCTGAAAACTCATTTGCTAAACATAAACAGGATAATATATAATAAATGAATTTTAACTAATAGTAATTTATTAATACTTATCAAAAATGTGTGCAATTTACGTAGACAATAACTGGATAAATTGCACATATTTTTATCAAGAAAAATGCTTCACCAGCTATTACATAAATTTACTAAGTGTTTATCCATTTCCTATACAGTATCGTTACAACTAATGAGAATAAAGTAATACAGACAGTAACTGAACGTGTGTCTTGGAAAAACTGCATATAGGTACACTTCTGTCAGAGTAATTAAATCCTAATTTTATTTTTTTAAATATTATCGTACATTTCTAATTGTTATTATTAAATAGTTGTATACTAATATCATTATACAATATTTGATAATTTTCACTACATATTACACTGATATATTAAACAAAATACATTTCCTAATTGTAATATAATAAAGTATGATATCATATTAAAATATATTAATTATATAAGAGAAAAATTGACAGAAAGAGTTTCTATTTATAAATAGCTCTCCAGAGAGAACAGTTCGACATAGAATTTTAAGCGCTGTAATATACAAAATTATTGAACATTTAGTATAATTTGAAGTCGAAGTAATACAAAGCACAGAAAAAATAATGTAACTATATAAAAATAATAATAATGTGGTTATAATAGTATGTACAATAATTATAACATTACCAGACTTTTCTTCAGTGTACTTTGAATAATTTTTCGTTATTTGTCATGAATTTACTATGCTTTTTACTCTCTTCTCTACTACTAATTATTTGAAATTGCGTTACTCTGATGAAAGTTAATAGGTTTGAGTAGATGTACCTTCATTAATTAAACAGATACAAAGATTGAAGGTACGCTACATCAGTGATATTCGAAGAGAAATGAAAGAAATGAATGTTTCATACAGAGGAAAGGTATAAAAAATGTCATTAAATTTGAGTTCCTTTCTGCGCTTTTCCTATGAAAAGCTTTAAAAAGTAAAATTTTTTTATATCACGAGGAGGAAGAGATTCTTCCTGATTTGTACTGAAATATGTAATTTATCAATACAGCGTCGGGATGTAAAAAGCTTTTATTGACTTGGAAATGCTAGCCACGTTTTTTCCCACTCTTTGTAAAATTTTGCTTTCATGTAATAAGAAAACGATGTTCTCCGTTTGGGTCGATCCCACCGGAATACATATTAGGATGACGTGACGTAAATTTCACTCTCTCCTGAAATCCACCCCACAGTTTTTCAATTAAACGTACGTCACAGGAAGACGATTTCCTATCACAAATATTTACGCCGTGCAAACGCAACCGTAATTTTTCGGTCATTGGTTACCTACGCTGCGAAAAACCAATATTCTACGAAGGAAATAAAAGGGCATATATGACTATTAATTGTGAAAAAAAAATAAGAGAAATTTTTCTAAAATGATATTTATAAATAAAAAATATAGTACTTTATAAAAAACAAAGGCAATTTTTTACAAATAATATTTAAGATGAGAATTGTAATTTTATTTGACTCATTGTTTTTTCTTTCCCTTTTTTTTATATACATATATATTTTAATAACATACAATGGAGAAATATTTCAGAAAAAAAATAGACATAACACGCGTTATGTTAGACGTTTATAAATGTCATTTTTGCTCAACACTCCATGACGTAAATTCTGTGTACGTAAAGCTTCATTTTGCCGCCTCGCTGAATTTTCAATTAAACGAATACAGAGAGCGATGGCGGCGCGCATCTCCGGCTACGAGACAACGCAGAAAAGGAAATGAGAGGGCGATATAGGAAAACGTCGACAGTCTAATCAAATCCGCCTTTATTGTCGCTTTCATGCCTCGGGCACGTAACGTTACGGTACTTACGGTATAAACGCCAGCAATATGGACATCTCACAGATGTAATAGCCTTTTCTCTGTCAATCTCTCTATATATTCTGCTTTAAAATTAATACTTTTTTTACTTCGAAACGTGCGCGTTCGAAGAAACTAGTGACTAACACTAAAAGATTAAAAGTTAATAGATGTTGAAGGATTTTCATCATAAATGTGTAGACAGTCTTGTTACAGTTCATACTTTCCTGAATTGGAGAGAGAACTGCACAAAGCTGAAAGCTGTGAATTTCTGTTCTAAAAATTAAATATTGTGAAATGAAAATTATTCTTGAACTTTGACATTTAAATTTGATACTTGTATATAAAAAATTAAATTTACTATGATTTATGTGCTCGCAGAAAATATCTTCATGAACAAGAGCATATTGAATGTGAGATATTAATAGATAGATCTGAAGGGCTTTACAACATATGTCAACATTTCATTAAAGTTCATATCATTGTTAAAATTGAATTACATAGAAAAGCTATCTCTCAATCTCTCTTTTAAAAACTGAATGCCATAAATGAGAGTTGTATTTTTAAATCATCCCAACTACCATATTCCTTTAAAACCGATACATCATTTCAATATGATATGAACAATTTTATGGTATATCAAATTATAATATATTAAACAAATTATATAATTATCATAATTTATCTGTATATATTATGTTACAAATATATATTTAATTATATATTGTTCGCACTATATTTCTTGAAAATAGACACTTTGGCTGATGATAGTACATCACACTTGCCGATACATATTTTATGTGCTCTGATATTTACGAGACATAAAATTGTTTCGAGATAAAATGTGGATGAAATGAGGGCGGAATTTGGAAAAATTCTGCTGGATGTTTTCAGCAGAATGCAATGGCGATCGATACGTAGCAAGCCAATAATGGTACGGTATGCGCGATGCTAATTGCATTATTGCGTGTGGCATGTTGATGACTGTTCATCAGTGGTTTCGCTAATGAAAGGGATTTGATAATAGGAAGGAAAAATCTTAAGAAGAAAGAGACCGAAATTCAATTCTGCTTTCGTAAATTGAAAATAAATCCCCGCAATATAATGTTCCTGAGAAATTATATCATTATACGTCGAAATTGAATTACTTAATTATCTTAGAAAGGACATTATTTCAAATATAATATTTGTATAATTAAAACATTGTGTTATTTCATATTACATTATTTCTATTATTGTACTGTTTCTATTTCCGCTTTTGTAAGCACCAATGACAAAGGTAAAGCCTTCGCTATACGCATACTTTTATAAAGGAAAGAGAAACAACAGAATGGCATGCATGCGGTAAACCTCTTTCGCAACATTTTGAAATAAATTTCTTTCAAAATAGAAATATATGCGGATCACAGTTATTACAATTCATCTTAAAGAACAAAGGGAAGAGTAAATGAAAAAGGCATTTTCGCCCGACGTTAGCGTATTTCGAAGTGGTACGGCGATTTACATAATGCGAGTGTGCACGACACTGATTGCATTACGCCCGAGGAATTTGCACGACTGTTTCTGGACCGGATCCTTACGGGCGAGCGTTTGTCGGGGGAGTCGCGGTCTTACGAAACAGTATCAAAGTTCCTGCAAATTCCGTCCCTCTCTCGTGCGAGGAACAATAGCGGAATTGAATTTCAAGGTAGCGTAATCGCCACCGTTTTGTTCGCCGCGCCGGTACTGTAGGCACGACCATTATTTCAGCAATTACGACGTTTCTCGCCTGCCTCGTGTAACCCGGTCTACCGCCAACGACGGTGGAGCAGAAAACGGCGATGAGATGAGTTGAAATTGCTCAAAGGATTTGCCCATCCTCGTAGACCTCGTTGCGATGAGAAAAGCGTAGTGCAAATGCGCGTGTGCGCGCGTATGTGTCTGTGTCTGTGTGTATTTGTGTCTCAGGTAAGAAGATACACCGACTTTTCCGCGAATTTGCACATTGAGAATTAATGGCAAGTTGTCGTCTTCCAGTCGGAAGAAATTGGATTTATAAGCGCAGAAATTCCACGCGACTCGAGCGCTACAAATTATCCCCGGTGTAGAGAGTCACACATTTTCATACTCCGATAATCAAATAATATTCTCTTCGCGGTCGGATCTGGAAAATTGCATCCGCCAAGTTAGATTGGAATAATTTAAAACGCCATGGCAGAGGAGACGCGCTCACGAATAATACGCGTCCATTAGGCTTTCATTGTGCGTCTCGCAGTCCTTCTCACGCGTCCCTCAAAGCCGCAGACGCGACATTTTTTCGCGACGCGACGATAAATCATCGGTGAATTCACAGGATAATTTCAATTCCCCGACTATTCTAACTAAAGTGGTCGCCGTGTCTTTGTTCTTACACGGAAACCGACGCTCAGAGGATTGCCACGCGAACGCAAAATTTACGCTTTCACGCGTAATTCACTGCGGCGCGTTTATTACGTTACAATCCGAATAGATGTATATACATGTACAAAAGTATATGCATGATACACATTCTTCTCTAAATATAATAAACAACTCCTGCTTCGGACGAATAACCCGCGGTTCCGTTGACCGCGCCGCACCGCAATTAAATTATCACAGTAATTTCAACAACGGCCATCCTGAGCGTCCTCAAACATCCGGAACATCCGGCGCACATAATTTCTCACATCATTCCTGTCGGGGCGTGTACCACCGGGTAATATCCGGACTGAAACATTTTCAGGCGCGCCGGAATTCTCGTAGGATGATCTGCATTCGACTGCACTCCACGAAACTGGGCGTTTAACATTGAAATATACGAGACATTAATTGAGTGGCCAAAGTGTAGAAATCGAATCAAATTAGAGAGAGTTTAATTCAATTTCAGTTAAGCGGAGAATGAGATGAATTTTTAATGATACATTTCCATTAGCACAAATATCGACATAATATTATAATCAGATAAACGAGATCGTTTTTAATCCTTTAGGCATTGCAACTTTAATTCCTCAGCGTTGTTGATGTTCTCTCTCTCGTCATTATTTCGACAGGAAACTAAACAGTAAAAAGTTATTACTAGTTACTTTTTCGCTTTTTATTAAGCGGAGAACAATTGCGAGCCTCGTAACTTCATACGTAAACAAGCTTCGAGCGTTGAGTTTTAATTAACGTTGACGAGCGAAGGAAGGTTTCAGATGCAGCGATTCTGCCTTGAACGTCCGAGTTTATCTTTCGCCAAATGTACCTAGATTACGAAACGTCAGTGTTGAGCGATGCTGAGCGATACTTCGGAGCCATTTAATACACACGCCATATGTAGTCGTGGCGGTACATCATAGGCGTGAATAAGATAGAGAGAAAGGGGAGCATCGGATGGGTTGGTCGTGCCAGCTGGTTCTACGACTGGCAACACTCCAAGGGAACAAAAATCACGGTACGCCCAACCGGCTTTTCTCTCTCTCTCGTCCGACGATGCAGCGCGCAGACCGGATGCATGATTTGTGTGCTTTATTAAATCCGATATTGGTCGACTCGGCTAACCCGAACCAGGCCATCGGTTATTTCGTGGCAGGAACGAGAGTGCTCTCCTCTGATCTCTTCACTCTCTTTCTCTCTCTCTCTCTTCTTCTACCCTTTCATCGATGCGACTTTTCCACTTTCGACACGCGTCCGCTCTTTTCATCAAGCGATGCGAAAAGTTGAATGTGAGAAGAGATGATCCTTCTCTCCTTTTTCCTTTACGACTAGAGAATAATTTACCTGTTCCACCGCCTTGAACACCCGTATAAGATTCAGACCAGCCAACTTCTGGATGTCTTTCTCCGACCATCCATGCGCTAGCAATTCCGCGAAGAGCTCCGGATACTTGCTGACGTCCTCCAGACCCGTTGGTGTCCTAAGGCAAAGAATTTATGATGAGACTTTATTGAGACTCACAGATGAAACCACGCGAGGTGATCGATTAGAATAGAAATGTCATGGAAATTATGTTACGTCTTCTTTCTAAGTATGCAAATTTGAAAAAAGCTCAGAATATTAAAGATATTCAATTATATCATTATAAAAAATATTAAATGTGTAATTATATTATCTTAGCGACAATTTACGCTGCTAACATTACGTTAGAAGAAACACTATTTCTAACATTTTTATTGAATCTATAAGTTTTAGAGATAAACTCTAAAATCTGATATATCTAATAAAATGATTGAAACTGGTATACATTGCATTCTTTAATAGATTAATTATTACAGAACGATTTTGTTGAAGTACCTATCTAAAAATTTAGTTAGATACATATTCTGAAAAAATAATTTTATTTTGACAATGAAATAAAATTGTTACATGATATAGTAGTCAAGTTACTCAAAATTGTTTTAATTATTTTGATGGTACGACACGATTATTTTCAGATTTGTATCTAACTAAATTTTTAAGTATTTTAGTAGAACTGTTCTTTTCGTGTATTACTTTGATAAAAAAATTAATTTCTATTCTTAGAAATTCGTTTTTTCTTCATAGAAAACAAAATTTGATTATGATCATAAAGTAACAGTTGGCAATTTATCAATAGGGTAACTTCGTCGCATCCGACAGAGCTACAAACAAGGATGAAAATGATTTCGTCTCCTTTCACACATCTCCGAAAATATTGTTTTAAAACACTGCGCTCTCGCGCCGCGATAAATTTTCGTCGCCCCGTGAAAGTCGATATGGAAATAATGTCCGTCCCGCGAAGCACCAGCTTGTGAACGTACGGTGTGCACCAAGGCCACAATTTACATGAATATTTCCGCTCGATAAGATAGAGCTTTAATGAAGCAGAAAGCATCGGGAGTTTAAATTAGAAAACTGCTTGAAACTTTTATGGGTCCAACCCCCGTAACTTCGCGTATCCTCGTATTACTGCGGTAATTTTACGTGCACGTGCAACTCTTCTATCTATTGCACCGCGGCGTGAATTATATTTTCGTCCGCTTGAATTATTCAGTGTATATAGGTGATGCGATCGCATTGTAAAAAGTCTTTACATTATTTATGCATGCAAGTGACGTATAAATTAAAAAAGTTAATTAATATGTGCCTGTGCGAGATTAATGATGCAGTTTTTATTACGATATTTCCGGAGTAGTGTCTCTTTGTTGAGATAACAGAGAGAATATTTGTCAGTACACTGAAAGGAAAGAATGGATTTGCTAAAAATTTATTGTAGCTAGACACAAATCTGAAAACAATTTTGTTCCGATCATCAAAATAAGTATGTAAGACGCTTAAACGCTAAATTATTAGAATGTTAAAAATTTTTGTAGCATTAGTATCAATGTTTAAGTATTTTATAATATAATTATTTTGATCTAATAAAATTATTATCGGATCTGTATCTATTTAAATTTTTAGCAAAAATTTGTTGCTTTGTGTATGACTATAAATTGCATAATAAGATAATTATGGTTAGGAATTTTATTTTTATTTATTATTATTATTCAATATTAGTAATAATAATTATTCAGATATAGTTCTGTATACTAAAATATATAGGATGTTTGATAGGAAAATGTTGCAACTAATTAATATTTTCGAATGTATTCAGTTATTGAAAAAAAAAATTACGAAAACAGAAAAGTTTGCAACTTTTAATGGATATAAATATAATTTAACAAAATGTTCGTACATTAGTTTACTTTTTAAATTAAATTAACATTCAAGACACAATCCAAAAACAGTATCAGATTTAGTAACAGCTATAAAAAAAGTTATCAGAAATACTAAAAATGATATGTTAGAAAAAGTTTTTACAAGTTTTCCTTAAAAAATTGTATTTTGTACACACACACACACACATATTTAAAAAATATTAATCCTTATAATTATTAGTATGTTTTTCACCAACAAAATAAATTTGTACACAAACATTTTATTAAATTCTGTTTGTACTTATTAAAAATTTCGGACTTTTCTTTTTTCAATGCAATTTTTTTTCAAAATGACAACTGATTTCCATAGGGCAGCCTATATATGTAACGATGAATTATAATCATTTTTAATAACAATCATATATATATTTTTCTTTATATAGAATCTATAAAGGTATAAATATTATTATTAAGATTCTAGCATAATAATTATATAAATAGAGTTATAAATACGCGAAATATACTTTTCTCTCAATAAATATATGAGTTTTCATAAAAGATGCTTAAATAATCATGCAAACCACTCATGTTTATTATTGATTAAATATCCACTTGTTCAAATTCTTCCTCGTATTATCCCGGACATATTTCTCTCGCGAATAAATATTTAGTTTGAATTATTTTGCGAAACGCATGGCCGCGCGGTTCTCTCAGCGCGTGTTTTCCGATATGAAAATTATCTCTGCTTTCAACCGTTATGCTATACGCTCTCGCTCATCTTTTCAACCGTTTCGTCTAAAACAATTATTTGCAGACTATCGCAGCTGTAAAAATTAGACGTATGTACGTTCTGCACGTCAGAGGTGGAAGGGATGGAAGTGAATTCGCACGGAAGAAGGTCAAAGTACAATAATGAGCTAGTCGGGAAGCAGTCACGGATAAATTACACGAGTTACTTCGGGCGGTTTATCCTTCATTACTTTAATTACCAGTACGCCGGGTGACTGCGGCGAACTTACTTTACCGCTGTGAGAGAAGCACGTTGGGAAAGCGGCCCCGCCTTCCTACCTTGTACGATCTTCACTTATGAGCGGAGGGCGAAAATGCCCTACGAGACCAAAATTCGCTCGACCCGATTTAACCAGGGTTACCACAAAATCAAGGAAATCAGGGAATTGTCAGAGAAATTGGACATGGTTAGGGAAATCAGAGGAAAATCAAGGAATTTTGTAAAATTTTCTGAAAAATAAAAAGTCATGGTTTTTTTTTATTGCTATATTAAATTGATCTTTCAATAAAATACTTAACGGTTTTTAAATCAGTACAAAAATGCAAAAAATGTGAGAATATTATTGAAAGTCAAGGAAAATTATGAAATTTCGTCTGAAAATCTAGAAAAAGTTATGGAATTTTAGGATGAGGAATTTGTGACAACCCGATCAATGCTAACGCAGAGAGTGTCGTACTCTTTGCGAAAAAGTTTTTTAAAACTATAGCGAAAGAAGTTACGGATTTTTACATTTATACAAATAAAAGCTATCATTCTAAAGTTCAAAGATATTCACTTTTTTATTTTTATAATTTGATACGAAGCGTTTTGTACATCTGTACGACACGAGCATTAAAGATCGTCGATCTGCGAATTTTGTCTGAATTATAATTGCAGGAAGTTACCAATTTAAATTTTAGTGAAGAGAAGATGATATCTCCCCGTTCGTTATTCGAGAATAATGTTCGTCTGCGTTTATGGAGGGTTACTAAAGCAGTCACGTTCTTTCGTTTTCGCAATTATCTACATTTTCGTTAATTTATTTCCGGAATATTATTACGCGAACGAATGCAGTCGATAGCTCTTTCGTGAAGATACATTGAATTACGTTACTGATGGCGAGCGGAGATGAGCCGGTAAAAGGGGTTACACAGAATTTCGACGTTCTCATTACGGAGCGTCATAACGAGAGCTCGTAGAAGAGACCTGGTTACAACAATGCGGGGATGGTGGAGACAAGAGGACGAGCTGTCGAAAGCTGCTCGGCTGACAATGTCGGGCCAACAAGAGCGGTTAGAGACTTATTCATGGCGCGTCGTGTCCTGGCTGAAACTGGCAGTTATGCAACTGTATATTGTACGCATTGGCCGACCGCATCCAGAGGGCCGTTATTCCAATTTCGGAAATTTCCAAATCGAGTATGTCCATCATCATGCACTGCAAACGCGAGATGATCGCGTGCGGGAACAATGGCCATATGATCTCCAATAATTGTATTCGATTTCAGTATGGCTTTTTAGAAATAATTATAGGTACGAGATACAATTTCGATAATAATTAAGTTAGTAGCGATTAAATTTCTTCGAGCGTAAATTCCTTTAAAATAAAAAGTAACTTTCGAAGAACCCATGGGCATTTAGTTTCTATATACATTTGAAATTTATGAACTTAAGCTGAACTTTTTTGTAGTAGTCAATAAAGCTCGTTTACCCTTGGGGCTCAGATAAAAGATGTTTTATTTAAAAGAAGTGCAAAACTTTGTTCGCATCTCGCAAGAAAAGCGACACAACTAAAAAAATATAAAATTCTTCAGGAAAGAAAAAAAATTGCGTATTTTAAATAAATATTGATTACGGCGGTATATAAATTAATTGAAGCTAATCATAAATTGCATCGAGTTTGAAGTTTAGAATTCATGTAGGTATTAATTTTGTTATGGTGTTAGACCTTAAAATTATCCCTGAATTAGATAATTATTAAATATCTATAATACAGTAGAGTATTAAACTCAAATTAACTAGAACTAGTTACAAACGGTTTACTTTATTCCAAGTTTCAAATTTAGAAATAATGTAGACATTAACTTTGTCATGGTGTTATGTTAAAATCTCTAAAGACTATCCTTATTTTAATCTGTCATTTTTCCGATTTTCAATTCTTTTCTCTTTTCCATTTAAATTCAACTTGTATCACTTTTCTAATTGAAATCCGATATATTTAGAACTCAATCCGTCTATAATACACAATTCGAAAAATTTTAACGTGTGCGCCATTTTTCTAGGGATACGATATGCTTTCTTTTATCCATGATCGGAAAAACAAATGGAAATCGCATCCCCAAAGGGTACAATATATTCAATGTAACTGAATCGTGCTATATTTTTACAATGTTGTTTACCAATAGTAGAAATTTATATCAGTCTGTTCATAAATTTTCTACCATCGAGATGATGAAAAGTAATGATGATCAAGAAAACAAAATTATTATTATTACGGCTATAAATTAATCGGCGTACATACAATACGTACAGAGAAGGATGGGATACGTGGAAATTGTTATGTAACGACAGTGACAAATAAATAATCGTGCCGCGGGCGACTGTATACTGATGAAAATATTGACCTGTCGCGAACCGCTCCTCGTTGGATGTAACCCGTCGAAACGTGACGCGATCCGAGAACTCGGAGTGCCGTTGTAGAGTGCTGTTGGTTGACCACGATCACGAACATTGTTCCAATTCGTGAAATTTCCAATTCTGTCCGCCCGTCTCTTTGTCGATCGAGATCGAGAGAGCGTGAGACTGCTTCTCTCACGCACGAATACTTGTCGCCGCGGCGAGATACCTATCGGCGAATTTCTGCTGGCTAAATCTATAGTAAATGTACGTTGCGTAGCACGTAAAAGTCATGCTATCGAACAGCGACAACGCGGTTAGCGGACATCGATTCGCCTTTCTCGAGCGCCGAGGCTCTCGCTTTTTACTTTTTCCCCGTCTTGCTCGTACCTCGTCTATTTGCCCGTCGGTGCGACCGAATCGAATTCAAAAATGCCGTTTCCGCGGGAAAATACGTTTCGCTCAACCCTAGTGACAGTGATTTATGGATGGGGATGAAAAGCACGAAGCCTGGTGGATCGTTCCGCGAAAAGAACGCCACGCGAATCTCGGTTCCTCTGGGGAAAACCTGAGGCAGGAAGTGTCCATCGACGATCATTCCGTCCTTTTTCATGATCGTGACTTGGATGTTAAGTGACGATAAGACTGGACGTAACATTTACCTTTTACTATCAAGTATATATAGGATGCTGCACAATTTTATCTATAATTTCCCTGAGAATTCGAAATTAATTATTTCTTGCGAGTAAATGCTTCTACGTATTTTTCATTTTTTATATCAGTGAACGTTGTATTAAAATTCTGTCGAGAAAGACTAATTGATATTAAATATATAATCAGATTTATTATCTATGTGTACCTAACTTATGAAAAAGTAGTTTATTTACAGTTAAAATTTATAAAAATGTTTATATGTTATAAGAAACTTGAAAGAAACTTTTTTCCAAATCACTGAGAGAAAAGATTTCGTTGAAGGTTTTCAAGATTATTTTGTGATTATAATTACATGTTACCATAATTATATTATAATGTGAGTAACTAATAACTATATACATATATGTATATACTATATAGAATACAGTAAATAATAACTATATTTAATTGTTGGTATACACTGAGAATCCCATTTTATTGAATCATCTAATCTCATGTTTGGATATGGACAAACAAATATTTGGTTGATGCAATAATTTAGTTGAAGTAAAAAATTGTGTTATTGTAACATTTTACTTGTGTTATCAAAATATAACCAAATATAACTTTATGCTTCAATTAAATTATTTTATTGCATCAACCAAGGATTTGTTTGTCCATATATAAACAAGACAATTGATTCAACTAAATTTAACTATTATTAACATAGCAGTAATAATGATAATTATGGCGCAACATGCAATTATAATCCTAAATAAAAAAAAACACTTTTTTCTCATTGTCAGTGTACTTACGAAAACGAACTTTTTACAGTTTTCCTCAACATTGACAAATTAGATACGTGTATACCCATTTAATGTTTTTTAAGAAACTTCCTTTTCCTTTAAACTTTAGATTTGACATCTCATCTTTTCTAACAATATGCAATGCGATAAAAGAGTCCATAAACTCTTTGCTCGTCCATATAAGCGGCTACTCTTGGATACGATGCGGTAACTAGTCTCTGATGGCAACGATATGAATTTTAATCTAGCGTAAAAGCTTATTGGCCGGCAGGACTATCAGCAGCTCCACATCCTGCCAGTTTTAACCTCCTCGCCCATGTGTTTCCTACGCGTCCCGTCGTCTATTCCCGCGCGTGACCCACTCACTCACTCACAAACACAAACACACACATACACACACACACACACTCTCTCTCTTTCTCTCCCTTTAGAAATAATTAAACATATCGTCCGACGCTTTTTCCGACCTATCTCGTACGAATATTCCCGTCGCTTCTCGTATCCAGTGCGAAAGCTACCGATTTGTGTAGTCGATGAGATAGATATACTTTTCATGATTAACCGGATAAAATTTTAATGGCTCACTCAGGCGAAAACGATGGTTGTCTTCCCTCTTGGCTGATGCCAGTGTTTTTTTCAACATAAAAGAAGACATGTAACTTCACTTTGGCTGTAACACCCAGAAAATTTGATTTGATACTTTGATTTGAAAATATTATAATATGATAATACTATATATATATTTAATATATAGGTATTATCTAATTACATTAATTAAATATATTGCTCCCTTATTTCAAACATGACAAATAAAACAATTAAATTTTTTTTTTTTTTTTTTTTTTTTCAGAAAATCGTTAAAATGGTTACAATTTAGAAAAAGCGATTGAAAAATGATTACACACACACGCACATATCATACACACACACATTAAGAATATCATTTCCGTTCACAACCTTTAAGAAACTATACTACTTGGGTTATGATGATTTTTTTTAAATTTATCCTTTTTAAAGCGTAACAATTTTTAAAGCTTTTGATGATAAGATAATATCTATTTAATTTATTTATGGTAATAACTCGAAAATCATGTTTTTGTGTTACTTTTAAAGTGAGAAAGCAATATTGAAATTTGAAGAATGTTTTTTATAGCTATTGTTTTATTTGATCGAAAAATTAAAGCCATCGATATAAAATTTATCAATTCGCAAAAAGCTAATATCGTTTTTAGAATTCGCATATCAAAACTGTCACAGATTAGTCGATTTAATTTTCAGGCAACAGGGCCGAATTTATCGACCAGTATAATATATTATTTCGTTATTTGCTTCAACGGAGTTATATTTGTAGCCGTGTTGCAATGTGGACGTAGTAAAACTCACGAACTGAAACGGCTGACAAAGTGGAAATGCAACGATCGTAGCAATAAACGCATTGATCGCTGAAGAATAAATAGTGTCGTGCTTTCGGCTTTCATGTGTTTTGGACCAATTTCCTACATGAAGGCAATGAGCCACTAGTCGGTGCTACCCGCGAACCGAGGGTCTCCCTGTGGAACCGTTCTCCCGATTAACTCGTTGAAATTTTAACCACGCGCTGTCAACCGGTGAGTTAATTTAACGTGCAATTAAGAACGTGGCGTTTCTGCCGTAGATTCAACATGACTGTTTCTAATGTAGTTGCCAGCGCGGTTTCTACATGAAATTCGAGGACCGCGTAAATTCCTTTCCGCGGAACCAATTACTGATTAATTTGGCAAACAGCTGATGTGTAAATTTGTCATTGGTAAACGTGACTTCTCCAATTGTTTATTATTATTGTTAATCGCTGTTGTTTTGTGACGTCTGTTAGTTTACAATATATTGTTTAGTTTATAATTAGACTGATTAGAAAAGAAGACTAGAAAAATTAGACTCTTTTCGAAAAAATATATATACCATATATATATTTTTTTTGTCCTTCATGAATATCAAAATTTGAGTCTTAAAAATACTATAATATATGCAAGATTCTTGAAAAATAAAGTAAAAATTAAGTATTAAAATTATTTATAGATTAATATTATTAAATTGCTTGCCAATTTAATTTGTGATTTTATGGTTTTCGTTTTATATGGATTGCGTTTTAAGATTGAAAATTAAATTCGGCACACAGATTGCAGGATTAAAAAAACCTATGTAATATATAAATTCAATTAACAATTTAAGCACTAAAGATCTACTTTGATCTTTTTTTTAAGACTTTCATTTCCTATTTGTATTTACATTACAGTGTAAAAGATACTCAGTTTAATTAAAATAGTTTGTAAAAAAAGTTCGTAAATTTTGCAAATTTACAAAACAAAGTTTGTAATTTTTTAAGCAATATTTTTTGAGAGTTTAAATATGGCTAATTACAGGCTATATTTAAACAGTCACCTGTGAATATTAGAGAGCGCGTATTTCAGCGCTCGTGTTAGAAAAAAAAAGTGAAATAGCTACCAAACTTCTAACATGTTTGCACTTCAGCGTACTCACTAATACTATTATCGCACGTGCAATTCATGAGCAGGTGGCTGCCTAAACTGAATTTGTAATTGGGAATTGAGCATATATATCTCAACTACTATTTAAAATTACAAATCATTTTTTAATTTTTTAATTTTTTGAGAACCTTCTTGCTGTAGTATTTTGAATCGTAAATTTTCCAACACATTGGATATTCTCGAAGATTTTTAGAACTTATTTTAATTTTAAAAGTTTTTCTGTTTCAAAAAATGCAAATATCTTTGAGTTTTTTTATACGATTGCGGTCGCACATAAGAAAATATTTATAGTGAAAAATTATGAAAATTTATGCAAATTTTATTATATCGGCAAATGGATTTTTAAGAGAAACGGTTTATAGTAATTCTTCTTCGTTTTCTACTGATATTGGCTGTTGCGATTAATACGTTGAAATTTCAGCCACGAATATCAGCTGAAAATACTTCATCGTACGATTCGCTGTACGTGATCCCTCTGACACGGAAATAACATAGTTTTATCTTCAAAATTAAATATACTTGGCGAGAGAACAGTTTTTATCAGCAATGAAAGCACGTTATTGAATTTATTTGTGGTGAATTCGCCATGAATTCGGATAAAAGTCTCCCTGCAGATAAAATGCATCTTGTCTTCTTAAAAAATTTAATCAATCGTTTATTTTTTATGTATTCATAAGAGAAAGTTAAAAATTGAAAATTATTAGATGCCATTAATATTGCTTTTCTTTCCAATAACACCCATTATGAAAGGCTTAAATGAAGAAAATAGTATGTATTTGAATAACAGACAGATGTTTTTTTCTTTCTTTTCGAATTTTTTCAATGTCTTTGCTGTTTTTTCGTTGTATTCTTTAACCAAGCGGCGCAAATATGTTAGAGATCTGCTAGTTGTTTCAGATTTTTGCTAACATAGGTGGTGTAACTTTAAGCCTTGAATATCCGTGGCAAATATTAAAACCTCTTTTCTTTTGTAACGCGAGAAGCTGGGAGCTGGGTACAGAGAAAAAAAGCGTTGTTTTCATTCCAGTGGAACGTCCCTTTCCCTGTTCGTATAACACCAAAGTGCATCCTTGTCATTCGCGCCGTTTTTCTCGAAACCATCGTAGCATTCAGAAATCTTAGATCTTGTGATGAAACTGCGGTATGTTTAAAAATAGGCAGAAGAATAATTATTACAAGGCTTACAGCTCTATTATGTTCGATATCTTCACGTTATCAATTTTTATTTGCCATAATTGAAAACCATTTTAATAAAGTTTTGATTTGTCCGCGACGCTCTTGCCGCAAATAAAAATGGAATTTAAAACGAAACAAAATGGAACATATTGGTTGTTTCTCAGTTAAGGTTGACAAATTTTAAATGGCACTACAATATCAATTGAAGGTTTAAAAAAATTGAAAATATTAAAATTTTTGTGCTTTTTTCCTCCGAATAAAAATACGATAAAACGTAATAAATTTAATAAAATTAATGAATTTCCTCCAGTTCTTGTTAGCTGAATACGATTAATTACAATTCCTTCATCTCCACATTATTTTTTAAAAACATTTTTGCATTCAAAAAATTTATCAATAATATTGGAACTTCAGGTATTTATATGTGAAAATTTTGTTGATTTAAAATTCGAGACGATATCATATTCCTGTTTTTATTTTGAAGCTATGGTAATTAAATACTTCTATGGGGGAAAAAATACTGAAAATAATGTTTTAAAAAAATAAAATTCTACATATATACAATACGATTTTAACAGTTCATTATTTAATTACCTGTATATTCATTTATTAACCTTCGTTTGCTTGTTTTGCGGTTTTTAAGCTAACTTTATTTATTCGTGAAAAATAAATGAGTCGCCTATAGTATATCCCCTAACGTTTAAACAAAATTATAACAAAAGTACTGAAGAGATCAGAATATTTCTATACTTACATTAAACTTTAGTTCATTGGCAATAAAACAGAACGATACTTTTGCGAAAATAAACATTAAATTATTGTATAAATTAAATTTGAAAAAAGTGGTTTTCGGTACGATTTGGAGACCGCATCGTTAAATTGTACCATACTTGGTTCCTAAATCGTACTTCTAACCTAACAAACAAGCTGACATTGCTTATTGTCATTTTGACATTAAAATAACATCTTTAATGTTAAAATGACGGTAAATAACGTCAGTTATTTATAACCAGAAACTCATTTTTCAATCGTTTACATGTTATATCTATATGCTTTATATCGTGAATTAATCTTGTATTTAACTATTTTTTAAACTTTATTTATTTACAAATATTAAAATTTATATTATTTATTTATTTAGTTCTTAAACTTGAATCTACTATTTTCCTGAAAAAAAAAAAAACACTATAATCATTAATTATTCATAGTATCGACATATAATATCTGTCTTCATGTTTATTTTCCCTGTTTTCCTGCATTTGATATTGTCACATCGGACAAAAATACAGAAAAACCATAGGTATATCGCGGCGGTTCGATCAGTGCGGCGCATTTTACGTCGTTTTGCTCCTTTATCGTTTGGTCTGCAAATCACGCTTCAGTGCATTCATACTGTTTTTCAATCCTGTATCACGTACACCAGACGCGACCACCTATGTTTTTCATGCGAAACTCGGAGAAACTCAACAACTTTTTAGTTACCTTCTCTACCTTAAATTTACTTGTGGTTAGAACTGTTTCTATCTATCTCGTTTTCTATCTCTCTTTCAATTCCTTTTCTCTCTCTTTCTCTTTTATGCTCTGTTGATTTGTTCAGTCACTAAGCTTAATGCTATGAACCGCAACTCTCAAATTTTAGCAACTCTCGAAGAGCTGACATTTTTAACAAAAGGAGTCGATAGTCGTGTGTTTTTATCCGATTCCCACGTCTACTTAGTAGATTCTGCATTTCGAGTTATCACGACAAAGAAGAACTCTGCACATCATTTCCGTGCGCGCGAACAAACTGCGTGAAAAGCATAACAAAGACAGGGATAATAGAACGAAATAATAACGACCGTTTTTTTTTTTAAACAAAAGGCTGAGTATTATCCGATATTTCACAAGAATGATTTTATGTATGGGATTCTTTAAAAATGCATCGATGCGATAGACTCCTTCGTGGAGAATTTATGGGCTTCAAATGATATTCATGAAGTCGCCTCGACTAAACGATCCCCGTCGTACATTATTTTTCTTCCGTTTCAATCTTACTCTCGGGTTATAAGCGAGATGTATTGAACTGAACGTTTTGATGGTCATCCCGAATCGAACTCGTAATCGGTGCTCATAAATTTTAGAAAGCGACTTCAACTGTCTCTGAGCACCGCAAGTGATCGGTAGCTCTGTACGTATTGATCTACAGCCCGTCCTACATACAATGGTACAACCGAAAACTTCTCTACGCTTGCATGTACTAGTTTCGGAATCAGTTTGGCGGAACTGGTACGCGCTTACGAATTTGCATTGTTTTCGCTTGGCAGGAAAGTCGTATATCGTTAATGCGAACGAAGCTACCGTTGCTTGAAATTAAACTAGTTTCTATCATCAAAATAGTTGATTATTGTCGATCTTTAATTTTAGTAGAGAAGTAATTTAAAGATATACAAATTGGTAGGTGCTCAGAGAAAGAACACCCCCTAAAATTTTAATTTTATAATTATATTTTTTATTACTATATTATATCATATTATAAATTATTCAATCTTTCTATAGGAATCTCAGCCATATCTTTTAGTCTTCTTTTCAAGAACAATATGTTAAACAAAACTATGCTTGAGTCACCTATCTACCTACTTAAAAGTTAACTAATTGTGTCATTCCATCTCTAATTAATTATGACATTTGCTGAAATATTTTCTCCTATATACATCTGCCGCATATGTTTGTACATATTTGACGTACAATTGTATATTCACGCTATTACGAATATGTCATACTCACAAATTGATCCCGTCGTATCCAGCCCCGATGCCGACGTGATCCACTCCGGCTATCTTCCGCACATGATTGATGTGCGCTGTAACATATCACGAAAATTGCATGTATTAGGTCATCGTAGTAATGCCCACTACCCTTAGCATCACCGTGATACACGGAACGTGTAGCTCATTTGCCGTGTAACGAGGAAAATTGCATTTCTCTAACCGCGAATTGCCTGCAAACTTGGCGGTGAATGCAACACGCACGATTTTCTTTCTGCAACTAATAACGCCGCGAGTTATTACTCTCGAGGGCAGGAAAGAAAATTACTTACACTTACACTTTGTGCTTCCTTCATTTCCCCATTGTTATATTCAGCAAGGCATATTTATTTTTTCTGCACATGTTTGATGTATAACAGCGTACGTCTGTTGCAGCCGTATTCGCCATTCTGGTTGTCTAGTTAGTCACAATTGCTAACACAATATTACACGATGTGCATAATTAATTCTTGCTTTTAATAGAAGGGAATATTGCGCTCGTGAATTGAATAACTTAAAAGCAATCCGTCCACCGCACGCACTTATCTTTATATTTAAAGTCGAAAGAAATAGTAAATCAATTTGCAATTAGCGCAGTTGAATCGTAAACAACTCAAAGGAAAAAGATTTATAGAAGCGCGTGTTAATCTTCAGTAAAAATATCTGGACGATCGAATGTAGACGTCGAATTATGATTTTGCGCAGAAAGAAAGGTGTTTGGTATTTGTAATTATAATTGAATAGTAAAATAATTATTGCTAAAAGCTCCATTTTTATAATAATTATTAATACTATTATTGCTTTATTTTTGTGAAGAAACGTTTGCTTTTTATATAATTTTATATATAAAAATAATATATAATTGTTTTCGAAAGAATTATGTAATTATATCTTTTTAGTATGTACATGTATATTACATGTATAACTTAATTCTTGGTCACTATATTTAATCGATTACAGCACCTATTTAAATTTAAATTTTTTTCCACCGTAGTATATACATATATTGTATATATTGTATATAGACGTTTTAAAGCTGAAACGCTTTAAAACGAGGTATAATAGTTGATGTTGCCGATATATTCCTTTTCAACCGATGAAAATGCCAGCAAGGAAATGATTTACATGACCTTAGGTGAAAATGTTATGTTTTATATAGTAAAAAGTGGTTTCAAAAGTTCCGAGATGGGAATTTTAATCTCCAAGATGAAGAACATCTTAAACAACCAAAAAAATTAAAGACGTAGAATTGGAACAGCTTTTTAAAGAAAATTCTTGTTAGACTCAAGAAAATTAAAAGATTGAAATATTGAAAGATTATTTTTGTTTTTATGTAAATCAACAATATATATTTTTGTAGGAGTTATTGACTATATTATTTACTGTATATCATTTACTATACTTACTATAGAGATGGAGCGTTTAACTGTAATTATTTAATCATGCATTATAGTCACATATATATCAAATACTTTGCTGTCAGTGTGTTTATTGCTGGCAATCATATTTATAAATGTAATTCTCTCGTAACTAGCAAATTTCAAAGTGTTTCCTCCCCGCCAAAGATGGATAAAATCGAATAATAATTTGAACAGGTACAATGAGATCATGAACGTGCGCATAAACAATGAAAATTTGCATATCCGTCAGACGGATGTTATTGTTAACTCGGAAACGGTTGCACTCGCGCACGGATATAATTTACACCTCGGTAACGTAATATATCGCGAATATAATTTACACTCTACAGCGACACAAAATCCAAAAGACAATTTTATATACTCATCAGAATTATATATATATATATGTATGTTATATATATATGTGTGTGTTATTATATATATATATATATATATATATATATAATTTCTTGAAGGACCTTAAAAAGGTCAGCGACCTTATAAAGATGCGATATATATATATATATATATATATGTCTTTTGGATATTACTTCTTCTTAATAAATTGAATCGCTTATTGCGTCATAAGTATCAAAGGGTGCAATGTTAAATATATTTTAAGTAAAGTAAGAGGATTATTTTATATTAAACAAATCGATTAAAAATTATTTTTATATTTATCTTATGTATTCTCTTAATTTAAATAATTTGATGCAGCTCGATATCGATGCAATTAACCTTTTGAAGATTGAAACTTTCTAAGATAATTTATGGAATATATTTGGTTTTTAAAAGTTATCGAAATAGCTAAATTTGAATTTTATAATTCTGGTTTTGAAAAATAATCTAATTATTATGAAACTTTCGATTTAGGACGATTTGTTGATGTCTCTGAGCTTGAATGTGGCCTGAAAATATCGAATTTCAAAAGAATACTAACCTCTATAAAGGAGGATCTATCTAGCGTTACAGGGGGGGTTCGTAATCAGAATTTCAAAATCAGTTTGAAATTCAATATACTAATTGTTTATGTATCATTAATGAGCTTCAAATAAAATAAAACTAGTAACTTTGATATTATATTATAACATATATACTTTGCAATTATAAAAATTCTAAAAAATTGTTTGTTTTTTACTATGAATTCTTTATTCAATGGATTGTTGATACTTTCCAAAGGTAAAATGTACGTTTCGACTCAATTCGGAGTCCTCTTCAGTATTAAATATGTCTTTACTGTGTGTGAATAAGGAAGAATACCAACAAATTAACAGATTTGATGTGGTACATCTGTCAAATATAATTAAGATTAACAATAAAAGTGAACGAAAAAACGAAAAAAAAAAAATTAATATGACTAATCTTATGACTTACTTTAAACACACAAAGCAATCGTCATGAAATATTAGATCAAAATTTGACTGTTAAGTCACATCGCAAATATAATTTATCGCAATTTTGAACTCAATCTCCAGTATGTGAAACAGAAATGTTAGTATATGAGATAACATTATTCACACATAGTAAAAACATATTTAATGCTGAAGAGGACTCCGAATTGAGTCAAAACGTACATTTTACCTTTGGAAAGTATCATCAATCCATTGAATAAAGAATTCATAATAAAAGAACAAACAATATTTTACTTGCGTACTACAACCAACGCTGCACTCTCATTCGCTTGGTTTAATCATCAATTTGTTTTAATCTGGAGAGTGTCTGTACCACCGTACCACTTTCATCTTTTCAAAAATTCTAAAACTGAATTTTATAATAATCAAATTGTTTTTAATTTTGTTTGTAAATATTTAGTTCACTGTTTAGACTTTTTATTTTGATCTCCAAATTTATTTTAAGATCCAAATAAAATATTTCCAAAAGTTTTGCCATAGGCCAAGTTTCATAAAAATTGAGCGAGTAATTTATATATGAGTAACATAAAAGCAGTGATACAAAGCTGGCTCGCGAATTCACAAAGCATTAATTTTTTATTATTTAGTAAACAACATCGTCAATAATTAATTTTTATGTGAAAACGTACGATTTTTTCTGTCAATATTCTTTATAGAATATAATAATAATCATTTTATGTATATATTATATTATATATATATGTATATTAGGATATTATTATACCCATATGGAATAACATAAAAAAGTTTGTGCGACAAAGTTTTGTGTATTTATTAAATTATTATTCAAATAGCAAGCTTATGTTATTTATTATTATTTTGTTTAAACTCTATTCGAGTTATAACATATATTTAAAAAAAAAACAAAATCTGGAGTATTATAGTTATATTAAATATCAAAAAAGTTCTGCATATATATATATATATATATATAAATGTTCATTGTTTGGCGAATCGAAGACCATTATCTGGAAAAATTTATTCATGAAAAGATACATGGCCATCGTTAATGCATTTCCAAAGCGCCTTGAAGCCTGTATCAAAGTTAAAGGTAGTTATTTTAAAAAAGTTAATTATTATATTCGTCATATTTAATATTTGATATTTAATAACAATTTTGTTTTTTAATATATGTTATTAATAATTTGATAAATACAAAAATTTCTAGCCAAATCTTTTTATTACAGTATACTATACCGTTGTTGTTATTATTATTATTATTATTATGCAGAAATTGTGTTTTGCGGATTATCTCTGTATTCATTATTAGAATACCAACGTTTCGTGAACGTTGCAGTTCACTTCATCAGTAGGACAAGGAGCAGATATTGGCTGCTACTATCAGGCTGCTCCTCGTCCTACTGATGAAGTGAATTACAACGTTCACGAAACGTTGGCATTCTAATAATGAATACGGAAATAACTCGCGAAACGCGTATAACTCCTGTATAGAAAGTATTATACTTGTGGAAGCCTCAAAAGCATTATTATTATTATTATTATTATACGCATCGGTAAAGCATTAGTTATTGATCATCGTTAGCTATTTCCTTCCACTATAGTAACGACGTACATACATCGCCGTTCGAAAATCGACAAGAAAAGTATTTATCTAATGAACGTTAATGCATTTACAAAGCTTTGTATATATAATGGATAACGGTATGTCAGTCACACAGACACGACATGCATAATCGATTGGATAAATGACATAATTCATAGCCGATCAGACTGTAGAATAACGACGCGCCTCATTGCACCGCAATTTTGTTCGGGCACGAGTTGCCGCGTGATGCGGAACATATCAGAAATGTCACAAATTTCGATTTTCGCGTTTGCGCCGCGTTGCACCCGCGTTATATCTCCATTACATCGTAAATTATATGTCGGCTGGCTCGGTGCGGTCTTTCAAAATTGATCACGATTCAACGGGGCTCGTCGTTACTAGCACGATTAGAAAATCACATTATGTATGGTGAATAAGGAGATGAGCGGACAGCCTCACCGAACGAAAATTCTGATTTTAACCAGATTTTATAATTTCCAGATTGTACAATGTAATTTCAAAAAAATCCTTCCTGTATTTATTAAAATTAGAAAATTATCTATATCGCGATATTGATTGCAAATTTAACAGAACTCAATGGAAATGCTAAAAATATAGAAACTTTGTGCAGAGAGATCTTTGCGAAGTATTTTCGTTAAAGGATGCGAACAATTTTGTCGCAGGACTGCTGCATGTTACTATAAACGGAGGAAGTTGCATTTGCATTGCATCCCGTGCGTTGTGACGGTTGTACCATTAGCAGGCTGCTGCGCGATCTTTCGATTTGCATGTACGACGTAAACAGCGCGGTTGACGTTTGTTTGGGCAGAATAACGTGCGAATGTCTCTCGGGATGCAGTGCATTTTAATGCTTCGTGTGCGGAACGCGTCATAGAATATACAAAGTCCTACAAAGTGAGAACGAAGAAACGATGTTGTGTAAAATGGCAAGTGTATTCCTAAAAGGAGATATTTTTTAACGGGATGCGCGACAAAACTGATATGTATTTCAAGCACGTAAGGAAAATTTATTTTATTGTAATTCAAATTTTGTAATTACTTTCCCAATCGAATAATAACGATTATGTTGAGAGATCTAAAATTTTTTGCAGTATTGCTCATCATTTTTTAGTTTTTAACATAATTATTTTAATAGGTACTCCAACAAACTTATTTTTAGATCTGCATCCAGTATAATTACAGAATTTCGGCAAAATTGGTTTTTCCATGTAAAAAATGAGAATATGTCAAATCTATAATGCCTGTTGAATGTAATTTAAAAGTGCGATATGAACGAAATACAAAAAATTTAAATAGCATGTCGCTACGGGTCGAAAATAACTTCTGTAATATCTGTGACATACGAATCCATAGTCGGAGATGGACAGTGCTTTTTGGTCGCAGTTTCATCAGTAGCGAGCTCAAATCGAGAAAATTGCATTCACACGGTAAATAAAGAAAGAATCATTCGACAAACGTAATACAGGGAATTGCGAGCTGCGAGTGTGACTCGCTAGCTGTTATTATTAACTAGGGACGATTGAGCGTGTATGCGATGGTCATCATGGGATCCAGCTAGAAAGGGCAACAGGATAGAATGAGGGAAAAGGACGATTGTGGCGAGAGCGCTCGAATCAATCATCAGCGTAATACTGGTGCCAATGGCCATTGGGAGAGAGAAACGTGTTATAATTCGCGAAATTATCATTGCGCGTCCGCTGTCTAACGCACTTCCCGTTCCGCACAAATAATTTTCTTCCCCGCTCTCTCCCTCGGCAGACATAATTTTCTCTGCGACTCGGTGACCGTCGATGTAAAGCAATTAGAGATGCTGCCTGCGGAAGGAAGCGATTATTCAGGCACCCGGTTATGCTCGATTCTGCTATGTCCGATGTGCGACCGTCCGGATCAGCAATTATCATTTGCTCTTTCTTACTTTTGTTGCTCGATCGTGGCACGTTATTCGTACATAGATGCATATACGTGCTGCATTTTCACTGATATTTTATTGCCGCGGCTACTAATGTAAGTGTATGTGGATTGCCGATTGGCATTACTAAGGTATTCCCATACTGACAGAAATGTTTGGTATATAAATAACTTTTATTTTGTTTTGGTATAAATTACAAGAACTTTTTTAATTTAAAAATTGTGTTGTTTTTCAATTAAAATTTGATTACTCTAACCAAAATTTAGTTAGCACAATTTTTTAATTAAAAACAAAAAAATGTTTTTTCTAATTCATATATCAATAAAATAATAGTTATTTGTACCCCAAACATTTCTCTCACATCAGTGTGCTGAAATATAATAATACTGGAACGCGCGTTGCTAAAAAGTGATCTGAGAAAGTGCGTGTGAAGTAGTACTTTTATTTTTGTTGAATTGATATAGTGTGGATTGTAAAAAAAGTATAAACTAAAAAGAAATATCACTTGAGATTTTCTTGGCATCTCTCCATACTACCTAAGTAGAACATAGTAGAACATAATAATATCATAAAGACGTTAGCATGACCTTATTTGCCATTTATAAGTATACTTATATATATATTTTATGGATCAAATGACATCGTGCTGATCTTATAATATTATGATTTAATTATAATTCTGTGTCTACCTAGGCGTATAATATTATTAGATTTCATCAATTGAATGTTTACTTTATAAGAAATGTTACTGTGAGTGCGCATTAATAATATATATAATTAATAATTTCATATTAATATCATTACACTTAGTGTATTTGTGTGTCTTCTTTACACGCTTTAGAGAATTTTTCTTACAAAATAAATCACAAAACTTTAAAGTTCTTTTTTTTAATTATCTATGAAAGTCTTAAAAGTATTATAAATAATTTATTGATATTAATAGCATTACATTCAGTGTTTTTTTGTGTCTTTTTACATGCTTTAGGAAACTTTCCTTATAAAATAAATTGCATAACTGCTTTGAAGCTTTTTTTCTTGAAGAAAACATTCATGAAAGCCTCAAAACTATTATAAATAATTTGACATTAATTTAGCATTGCATTTACTGTTTTTGTATGTTTTTTTTACACCTTGAAAAATTTTCCTTAAGGTGAATCTTCAATTGAGTATGAGGAATTTTTAAAGTCAGGATTAAAACATCCGCAATTCCATGTAATATGTAGCAAGGCTTTTATTCTGTAACTCATAACGATAGTCTCAATGTTGTTATTTTGTTATTATGCAGCTTTTTTATCATATATAAAATCTGCATGATGTCAATATGTAACGACACCCGATACTCATTAAGAATAGAAGCCTAACAACATACATATACGATAGTATCAGTGTCGTCGCGTTTGATTCATATGTACAATATCGTGAAATTTACAATTGTAACGATCCGAGTTGTATGTTACACCACAAAGTAATATTACGCCGCATCCGCTTATTTTTGTAAAAAGTTTGTGGAAACCCCGGTTAATGGGAACACGAAGATTATTAAAATTCTAGATAAACTACAAATTTTTTGGAGTTCTGAGTCGAGACCGATTTTACGCGAGAGATTTCAGAGATTAGCGGACAAAAGTGGGCGAAATTAAAGAACTTATTATCTCGTGTTTATTATCTATACGGATTATGAAACAAATAATTGTGTTACGCGTAATTCTTCTACTGCGAAGTTGCAGGGAGAAGAAAGTGAGAATTTCAGATCAGAATTCACGTTCGGGTCTACAAAAAACTGTCACCGCTTGGCAATACCACAAACGGAATTGGCTGCTCCCACGACAGGGACGTTTCGCTTTTTTGTTTGCATGCAGAAACACTCGATTTTCACAGGATGCACTCTGAACCGCGGTTTGGCCGTGGAAAGTGTGAACTTTAGATTAAGGGTTTCGCGGGTTTCTCTCCACATACGATGGCTTCGGTTTCACGATCGATCTCGCTTGTTGCGGAAAGATGTACAGTTAACTTCGTAAAATGTAGTATACTACACTGTACTAAATGCTACGAAAAAATATCACCCTGTGCAAAATTTTATATTCACTTTTTAATCGTTTAAATTAGTTTGCATTGTAAATAAGAAATGTTATAAAAAAATGCAACTTAATTAACAAAGATGTTATATATTTTAAGTTTCAATTTAATTTCACATGGAGTTCCTCGAAGCTACGTGCTAGATTAAAATTCCATTCCCATGATTCGTACATATCTAATTGTATCACGTACACACATAACCATTTATATTACCGGTATGGTATGAAATGTTAATGTCTTCGGAACTTTGAGCCGCTTTGTAATAATGCAAATATGATAACAACCCGCGGGAATTGGCACCTAACGCGAAAACTCATTTACACGCTTCAGCAGAGAAACGCTTTGGATGTTCCCTCTATACAATAGCGACGTTGAAGCTGCGGCTCAGTCGCGACGGACACTTTAGTGGAAAACAAAACGAGCTAATTGAACGCGATTTTTGTTTTTCTCTTAATTAGTTATCTTAGAGCATGTACAGAAGATTAGAGATTCTCTAATTATGTCCATTTCTACCAATGTAGATTACCTATAATCTCCTCTTTAATTCACTCTTTACCTCTTTCTCATTTTTTAGAACTGAAGGAAGATAAAAAGTAAGTTTATCTGAAATTAAAGTTAATCTACACTGGTAGAAATGAAGGTAAGAGTCATAAAATAACATGAAGGTTAAGTCAGCGATGCCATTTTTCAGCAAAAATATAAAACTGTTGTAGTGTACACAGAAGTATTATATCTAAAATGATACGACTGTAATAGTATGTACATCTATTAACCGTATTACATCTTTAGTTTGCTGTAAAATGCTTCAATCAAAATTGGGAACGTATTTCGTGATTTTGATTAGATGATCGAGTGAATAAAGTAATAAAAAGTTAAAGCACATAGACTGAACGTTTTTACTGAAATATCTAAGAATTTGGAATAGATATAAAAAATACACTTTATTGGACTGTCAAAATAATTATGTAGTACGCTCAAACTGATTGTTCGAATATCAAAATTGTTTATAACATTGCTCATCATGCTTGAGTTTTCTACATAATTATTTTGACGGTTCAAATTATTTGTAAATCTATATCTATATATGTATAATAGGGAATAACGGGGATAAAGGGGATAGGGGATAAAGGGGAAGTAACGAATAAAATTAAGATGTTGGAAGCATTAATGAAAGCATGGAAAAATATTGATCAGCAACACATCGAAAACCTTGTCGAAAGTATGCCTCGACGTTTGCAAGCCGTCATACAAGCAAAAGGTGGCCATGCAAAATATTAATTATAAACTTTATCTTTATTATATATTTTTTTTTCACTTGCGTACTTTATTTTGTCCACGATAGATTTGATAATAATTGACTATTAAAGGATTTCGTATTGTTTTTGGAATTTTTGTAATCATTATTGTAAAGTAGACTAAAATACCTTTCTTTTACTTTATTCATCATTATGCGATCTGCCAGCACTGACGAGATATTTGCATAAATGTGAAAATGTTTAGAGTGCGTACTTTATTTTGTCCAGTACTGTATATATATACATCTTTCGTTTTAGTAAAATCGTTCTCTTCATGCATGCTGAAGCAATGTTTATATATATCGATGAAAGCCATTTTAATCAATGCCATATTTATTTTCCATTACGGAAAGAACACGAAAAAATAGGTAAATGCAGGAAATGGCTGAATTTATCAGATATTGAATTGTTCAATATTACGTGTGCATTGTATTGTTTAAAAAATTCGAGATAATGACGCAGTTCGGTAAACAAATATCGAGCTTTAAGCCCATATAAGCACGTGCAGTATCTGTCTGCAGTTGAGTGAATTTCACGGAATTTTATTTAATACGTTGCGCGAGTGGCAAACAAGTGACTAGTGTAATATCCCTTTTTACGGGTATAAGCTTTATGATTGCAAAGCTGTTAATGATCAAAACGAAACGATGCTAATCGCAGTAAACGCTTACCTGCTACATCCTGGAGCGTCGATTTTTCGCCACAGCTGATAAAATGGGGATAGAAGGATACCATAACTATACCACCGGTCTGCGCCTGTAAATAAAATATTTGTATTTTTTTTAACGTAATCGTTAAATTAAATAAAATATAAAATAATTATTTATCTACTTTTGAATGGAGATTAAACATTTATAATATACTTAATATATAAAATCATAATTATATATCTATTAACATAATTTATAAAATTTAGACTTTATGTGTGATTATAATTTCCACAGAAAGTATAATTTTGTTAAAATATTGATAAAATATTACAAAACTTATTGTTAGCTAGATGCAAATTTAAAGATAATTTTGTTTAACTATCAAGATATTTATGTTGAAAGCTCAAGCATGGTGAGCAGTGCTGCAAAAAAAATTTAATATTCCGGTTCACGTAAATGTCCTATATAGTTATTTTGATAGTTTAGCAAAATTATTTTCAAATTTATGTCTAGTTTAATTTTTAAAAACTTTATAGAAATAATATAATACAATTTAATTATTTACATTGGAATTAAGACTCTCAGTTGGTTTGATGAAATTCGAGTGGTGAGTGAGATGCGACACTGACTTGATTTTGGTAAAATAAAAATGTAATAGTTTCATAACATCAATTTACGGATATTTCATTTTATGTGTGTGTCAAATGTAATTAGAAATTTATTACATTTTATTAAAACAGTCTTGAGTTCCTCCTAGTGAAAAATATATCAAGTGTGAAGGGCTAATATTGATCAATTTATATATTACTGAAAATCATTAATTATTTATTTGGGTGGTAAAAGCATTGAATAATACAGAGTTCTTAATAAGTACAATAAATAATTAATTACTGTTTTTTTTAGTATTAAATTAGCCAGTATTAAATTGATCAATACTAGATTTTTATAAAGTTTTAGTAAAATTATTCTTTCTGTGCAGTCATCGCGTTATACAAAATTGCTTTGAATTAATATGTTATGGTATTCGTTATTTTCTACTGTTTCGTTGCGAAGTTTACCAAAAGTCGCAGCGCGTGGTCAGGCACATTTCGCGAGGAGTTGCAAAGAGCGTGAGCGCTGCTGTGACTAAAAATCACTGGCGCCCTTGACGTCGTCATAGCTGCCAGCATCGTGGGCACCGAGACATGAGAGAGGTCCACCATCATCCCAAGTCGATTCATCTCCAGCACGACACTCTGGAAAGTTTCACGATGCGACATTAAATAGTTTCGATATTCGCGAATACACCCGCTCTCACGATAATGGCATCAACCGCGGATTAAAGTACTTCGAAAGATCTCTCGGACTTCGCGTCAACGTTGAAAGGCATGTCTTCTGGTACATCTTTTGAATATTCTTGTGATGAATTAAATGCTAATCCGGATTACATAGACTCGCAGAGATTCACAGGATTCGTTCGAGGATGGTTTAATGTACATATTATCACATAGTTCTAATAAATTTTCTCGTTATAAATTTTTCTTTTCGCAAATTTATGATTATGGCTGTAATAAATTTTTCGGGCGAACCATTTGGGAGAAAGAGTATCTCTTGTTCAATGCTTAATGCTATTGCTTTCTTCAAATTAAAGTAGGACAGACCGAAAGTTTGTTACTGTATCTGTCGAGTTGCTTTTCGAATTAAATTTGGCGTTAGTAGTGGAATGGGAGGGCTGGTTTTATAGTACGCGCACGTTAGGTCAATGACACTTATTGCACGGATTGAGCTTCAGAATAAATACTTTCGAAGCTGCTCTCTTCTTGAGAAGAATGCCAATGCGAGGGGCAGTGGCCCATAGAATAAATCGAAAAGTCGGATTTCCCAGCTCTGCAGTCGCCAATCAATATGTTTAAGAGACAGCAATTGTATCTGAGATTTATGTAGCGATATTTCGCAAGTCGTATTACTCGCACAACATGATGCGATATTTTAAAGCTAACAAAACAATTTTAAAACAACCAACAAAATGGGTGAAATAAAATTTGTATCAATTTTTTGTATTGAACAAAATGAACCCTTTAATGCCATACAATTTTGTCACGTGTGCAATACATTATATATATGTTTGGCACACATTCAACTTTTAATTGTTATAACTTTCAAAAAGAATTTTATTACACTGCAGTTTACATTAGCAAAAAGTGACTTGGTTTACAATTTTTTAAACCACCCACATTCATTAATATTTTTTTATTAATGGCAAACTAAAATCCGCTAAATAACTGTAGTAGCAGCCAACAATTTTAAGACAATTTTTCTTGTCAATTATATTGTATTATATGTTATTAATATATTGTATTATGACAAGAATAAATGAAATCAAAGATTTAAAATAAATTAAAAACTGCTTTAATCTATATAAAATTCTCTAATACAAAAAATGAGTGTAATAATTGGATAATAAAGAGTCAATGCTGTAGTTGAAGCGTATTACAAAATTATGAATAACATTTATAAAGTGTGATGTAATAATCGTACCTAAAAAATTCTGAACGTTGTAGTACCATTTTTGTACCGTCATTAGCGATGAAAATAATAAAATTAATACAAACTTAGATAACAATTAATGATGGTTAGATAACAATTAGATAATAATTAATGATGGTCCAAAAATAACTGAAATATTCAGAACTGTTTATGTATGATTATTACATTACATTTTAAAATGTTAGTTATTCATAATTTTTTAATACGCATCAACTGCAGCATTGACTCTTTATTGCCAAATTATTACACACATTTTTGTAATAGACAATATTATAAGAAAGCAACATTAATAACATTGTATATTAACAAAATTCTTGTCATTTATTTAAAAATTATGATATTTTACATACTATCAAGTACAAGTATATTAAGTACTGTATTAGATATTTATTTGTAAAAATTCTTTATCTAATTATGAGTAATATAATAAAATTACTCACTGCGGTCAGAAACTTTTGGTAGTACTGTAAATGTTACTATTATCTAAACTTACATCTTAACTACATTTATTTTTTATATCCTATATATAACACACAGTCTTTCTTATCCTACATTTTGTCTTAATTTATATTTTAATATCACGCGTTTACTAAAATATTGCACAGTTTTTATTCAACACCTTAACTTTTTTTTATCTTTGTGTACAACAATATGATAATAAAGATTTAAATATGTATATGCATCTTTATTAATAAAAAAAAGTTATATGTAATAAAAAAGCAAACAGATGTTTTGAAAAAAAAAAACAACATTTTTTTAAAAGAAGTTAGACATATAATACTGATTGTGAGATTGAAGAGTTAAGAGCTTATAGTCTCTGCGACAATTAAATTAAAATGACTGCGCACAATTATAATCAAGTCATTATAAATAAAATATTAACGATAGGTAATAAAAAAGATAAGAAAATAATATTTTTAAATACACGTGCGTTTTACAACTATAACAATGGTATATCCATGTAATAATATTATAAAACTAAAAATGGAAAAATGATAAAAATTGAAAATCGCTAGATTCTTTGGCACGAAAGAGTCATCCTTGTTAGGAGCCAAGTTGTCGCATAAATTCTGATTTCTTTTCTGCGTGGTGAACGTTGTCTCCGTTAAACGAGAATGCTTTGTTAAACTGGCAACGTGATAAACTGAACGTCTTAAGATTCCTTCCCGACTTTCTTATTCCCCAGGCTTTGCCATAGTTGTGCCTCTGCTTTTTTTTCTCTTGCAAGTCGTGACGGATTCTTAGCGTGACTTTCGTCTCGTTTTCATTGTGGATGCTTCAGGCACAAGCCAAGCTGCACCAGAGAGATTCTCGAGGTGCTGACGGATAAATAGAGAAAACTTTTTCACATGTGTGTGTAAATCTTGTTACACATTGAGTGACGCGTTAAATAGAGGATTAGTAGCAGAAAACACGTAAAACATTAATTTAAATTCTTGCATGTAAACACTTTTGCTCCTTTTTTTTAAACAAAGATAATACTTTTTAAGACTTCTCTTTCAGATAAAGAAAAGTTATATATATATATACATATATATAGTACATACGGTCAAGATTTAGTATCTAATATTTCTAATATGTATAAATATTGGAAGTACAAAATTTACACACAAATTCTAAGCATCAAGATTGTATCTCTATCATATTTGTGATTTTTCTTTATGTATTATATTGTACATAAATTATAAATCTTCCATTTATATAAACTGCATGTCAATTACTGTACTCGGACTTAAAAATAAACGCAATCATAAACTAAAACTGAAATGACGATGTCAAATTAAATTGATCGTCAATTTAATGATAATTAAATTCTAATAAACATCCTAAAGTACAAAGAACTAATTGCAAATAAATATTACCATAGGGTAATTAGTTCTTTGCACTTTAGGATGTTTATTAGAATTTAATTATCATTAAACGATCAATTTAATATATATAATATTCATTACGAGTTAATTTTTTTAGGAAACTAAAATGTGGCTATGTCTTCAACAAGACATAAACTTTTAAGTTGGAGAAAGCTCGAGAAAAATTTTATTGCATGAAATCGCGGAAAGAGGAGAGAGCGCAAGTGAGATTGGTTACGTGCGAGTGACATGCGATAGGGTAGTTCTGTTGGTCTTGTTCGCTAAAAGCCTTGATGAAAAGGAGATCAGAGAAATGCGTAAGCCTGGCTCAAGCGATTCTTTCCATTATTCAGGCAATTTATTTTCTGAAGAGGTATTCCGCGATCTATTCTGACTTTTCGCTTACCTTTCCTTTGCCTGGTAAATTTTAATAAAAATCACAGATTAATGAAACGAGAAACAATTGCTATTAATTATTTGCGGTTCTGTTTTTACTTGTACTTTGGCCAAGTAGATGCATATTTTATTATATGTCGTTTTCGCAGTGAAAAACTCGGTGCTCTAAGCATATGTATAATAAATTTATTTCTTTCGGAGGATGACGATATACATTTTTTTTCAGATTATTGGAAGAATTCACTCTTGAGGATCTCCAAGATGTGTTAGGTGGTGCAATGGCGATGGTTGGTACGACCTATCGGCAGACAGGATGACGAATAAGCTTCATTCTCCCATGAGTCCTTTTGAAAGGTATCCACTCGTATCGTAGATACGTTCTTCCATTCATTGCTCCCTCAGGTATTTTTCGGAGCGAAAACTGAGGAAGGAATCGAGACATTTATTCATTTTCTTTTAACACATGTATCTAATCTTTTTCTTCAATTTTTGACTCTGAGACGAAACTAATTCCACAATCGTATAGTTTTGCCATTCACATTCAAGGCAAATTAAAATCCTTAAGTTATTATATTATATAATAAGAAAAGAAAAAGTATTATTTATATGGAATATTATCAATTAGTTTAATTTTATTAAAAGTTTACCATTTTAATTTTATTAAAAATTTATGAATTTGTAAACGTCACGCGAATAATATCACGCGTATGATAATAAAGATTTTTGGTCTTTCAATAATCCGGGATATATAGAGACAGAAAGAAATATTTTCCGATTAAAATAAATATTTCTTCACAAAGGGAATTTTTATATACCCAAATAATGCATATATTTCCGAAATTCAAATAAATAAAATAAAATCCAGTTAATCTTCTTTTAACAGAATAATTTTAAAATCTTTTATCACTCAATGAAGTTTTTACAGAATTTTTATTGAAATTATTATTTTGTTAATGTTTTTTTACCAACGCATATTGTTAAAATTGATTAATAACATAAACTTTTAATCTTTCTCATAAAATATAAGATTTTAATATTAAAAAGTTTGTATTAAATCTTTTTTATTTAAAAATTTTTTGAGATAAAAGTTTCAATTAAACTTCTTTAAATAGAAACTATGCAGAAAATGTTTGATATACATATTTTGTACTTTTATCTATAAATCTTTAATGAATAGTAAATGAATCTTTGCAAAAATACACACTTTAGATATAACATTTTAAAAATAATAAAAATAACATTTATTATTTTTAACTTTTAGCTATTATTTAATTCATATTATTTATTAACAATTATAAAGTATAATAATATCAGTAAATTAATAATAATAAATAAAATACACACAATAAATTCCATAAAAGTTCTGAATTTTATAAAATAATGTCAAATTATTTATCAAATATAGTAACAATTTTCTTTGATTTTAACTGAGGAAATTTAGAATTGTAATTAGGTTTAGGTTTATATCGAGAAATAGAGCGTCGTTATTTTTGTTAGGTTTAACCTACATTTTCCGCGAATATGTAATGGCATCCAAAATCGAACTCTCCGAAATTATACCATAGTTTCAATCCCTGCAATCCAAACGTCGCTTTCCGAAAATGTTTTCCGCTCGATCGAAACGAACTGACTAAATTCCGAACAAGATTCGGTCTTCTTGGTCCTTTCGCGGAGACAAAGGATCAGTGAGTGACGTTTCGCTTTGGTTGCATAGGAAATTGTACGATTCGGAATGCGGAAAGTTTTTCCGATGAGTGGCTCAAGCGAATCGGAGCCGGCGAGAGCAAGTGGAATGGAAAATACGGGCGGGTTGCTTCTATTCGCTTTACGGATATATGCGGCGAGAACGTCAGTCTCACTTTGATTGATTCAAGTTGGTGGCGGGGCTGGTCATTCCGTGTTCTTTCTCAGGCGATGAAACTTACCTTCTACGACATCCGCACTTTGTCGTCGTCCACGACCGCCGTTATCGTCTAACTTCAGTTTACGAAACTGTCGGCGTTTCTATTTAGACGCGAACTCCTAGAACAAGCATGTAGCTGGCTTCAAAAGGGCGACTGGTCAACCCATAACGCTTTCGGAAACTTATCAGCCAGCTGTACTGCCATATTGCTACTTTGCGAACATCCGTGTCGCTCTTTTGACGTTCGGCTGTGACGAATTAATTCAGAAACTGCCTCGAGAGCTGTCGCAACTTTTCTTTAGATTCAACTTGCAGAAATTTGATCCGCGATGTTCCGCATAAGTTGACATACACGGTCTGCTGTATTGGTTGCAAGTTTCGTACAGTTTCCATTTCACAGAATACTCGACATTGACACTGTCGTCTTATTATATACAATATAATACAGGGTGACAAAAGTTTGACCTCAGAGTTTTGTGTGTTTATTAAATAAATCATTATCCAGCAAGATTTTATTTGCCGTTATTTTAATGTTAAAATGACGACAAATATAATAATATCAGCTTCCTGCCTAGAGATAATAACGTATATATTAAAAAAAATACGAACTTTAGAATGTTTGTTACATTTTATTAAAATTATCAATAAGATGCTATACCAAAAAATCTCCATCAGTTGATGAACTGAAGATCGTCTTATTGAATGTTTAGGAGAATTTATCCATGCAAAGATAAGCGCGCGGCTATTGTTGATGCATTCTCGAAGCATCTTAAAGTTTATATCAAAGCTGAAGGTAGCCATTTGGAATAATAATTATATAATTTGATATTTAATAATATATAACTAACACTTCGGATTTTTTTGTAAATATATAGAAACCAAAACTTTGTCAAATATTGTATTCTATTACTTCGTAAATACAATATATTATACTTATCTTAAATTTCAACTAAATCGTTTTACTTCTGAGATTGAAAGAAACTTAATAATATTATTTTCACGATCCCCGATAATATTTCAATATAGTGACTATATTGTGAATATAGTGACTATATCGACGTTCACGTTATTGCTATGTTAAATCGGATTAAGTCTTATCTATATCCCGAGCGCGAGAGTGAAAATCGACTTTTGGTAACAGCTCGCTAAAGTTTGTCGATGGTTAAGAACCGAATGCGCGCGGTCGGGAATAAGGGACAGGAAGGGATAAAAAGTGAGAAAGTTAATAAAGGGTCGGTGTTCAAAAGTTCAGCGGTGCCTACGAGATAGTCCGCGGATCCCAGGAATTAAGATCGGAGCTCGCGGACTGAGAGGAAACGATAATGCGGTTTTAAAGAGCCCTCGATATAACTCCGCGTACACGCTATAGCGCGCAAACTTTATGAAATTAAGGGAATGGAAGCTGCAATATTGATAACGTCGCGAAGTCGACCGTGGTAAGTAGTTAATGCCCGTCTTGCGCAGAGGAAGGGGTCACAATGTGAGACAAGTACCCCGACAGGGCGATTAATGCCCTTACGTCGAAGCCTCTGAGAAATGATCCTGTGAAAGAAATATCGACTATTCCTCACACGTATAACCCATTTCTCTCGACTCTTATTCTTTTTTCACGAAATATTAACCTATTGTCCTCGGAAGTCTGGGATAGTGCGGCATAATAAATCACCCATCTGCAGTTTGCTCACTTCCTCTCCTCTCTCTCTCTCTCTCTCTCTCTCTCTCTCTCTCTCTGTCTCTTCTTCTCTTCCTTTTTCTTTTGCTAAAGTTTTTATCCTGTTTATTACAATCCCATTCGATTCAATCGAGACTCCGCAAAGTGATTAATCATCGAAGAAGTAAAGTTGCGTCTTAACAGCTACATCGAAGTGAAATCTCACATAATATCCACTTAGTGAAGTGCATAATGTGAAGAAATATTGTGTATTATATTATTTAACGTTATTGCGCAGATTACTATACTGAGAGAAAAGTTTGGTATTTGTAACTACAATTACATATTACTATAATTATGTGATTATTAGATACTGCTATAATTCAAATTACCAATTAATTAATAATTTTATCATTTGAATCATTTTTATACTAATTTCAACCATTTTTATGATTATTATAAATATAATTATGGCCATTTTAAGTTGCCAACTATACACAGGTATACATTTGTTGCTAGGACTATAACATATACACATAAATATTATTACTAATATTACATGTAATTTACATGTAATAATATGCATGTAATTATAGTTACAAATACCACAAACACATTTTTCTCAAGACAAAAAACCCTCAAAGGTATACAGAACGTCAAGGATGAGAAACACAAAGAAAAGAAGGGAGAGACCTATTTTTGACGTGAGCTTGTGATTCTCCTGGCTACTTCTTTTCCGTGATTTTAGTCCGCGCTTTCGGTAAGGGCTTTGCCGAAGCAATTAAGCGAGAGCATCGGGGTGTGACTGAGTGTGCTTTTAGCGCGGGAATAGCAGCGATCCGTAGATATCGGCCACTTTTGGCGTGCGCATGGCATACACGCGAGATGCGAATCGGATTCGACGGATCGCCCTCGAACGCGGGCGCGTGTAAGTGCACGTCAGGATCCACACACGTCGCGTCGATACAAAGGGTCACGTAGAAGGTTGGAAAACGTAGCTTCGGGATATATTGTAACAGGGAAAGAGGTACCTTCGCGATACGTAGCCACCGAGCGAAGCTATCTGCCGCTCGCGTACGTGGCATATTATGGAACGCGATACTCGTCCTCTATTTTCTTTCGATATCGCTGTTGTGGATGGCCGATTAAATCGCTTCACTTTTGATACAATACAGGCAGCCAGAAAATAAAAAAGCATGGCGAATGCCAATGACTACGTTTAGTAGAAAAAGCATCTTTTCAATTGTTGTAAGATTTTTTTTTTAATACATTAATTGGTTTTATCATTCATTTACTACACAATGACGTAACTAAAAAATTACCATTTTTTTAGTTCATTGTAGATAAAGAAAAAAAGAAAGCATATGGTTTAAATAAATTTTCTTTTATTCCTCAAACAATTATTTATTATACTGTTTGTAGAGAAATAAAAGCATTGCGCATTTGAAAAGATTAATATATTTCAAACTTAATTTATAAGATTAATATTCCCAAATTTTAATGATTCAAAGGATTCAAATTCATTTTCTTGAAAACTTTGTTCTTTGAGTTGTATCATTGTTGTAGCAAATGAGCGATATTTAGACTTAATGAGAAACTAAGGACCAGAATCACAATCATATTAAAGAATCTTATTACAGTTGCAAAGCTGCTTTTCTGTTGAACGTAGCCAATCTCTGAGACAAAGACATTGCGGTACGTATTAAGTTTATCCGGTTAAATGAAAAAGAGTAGTAATTTAAATGAACGTATAAAAAACTAGTAAATTAACACAATTCAAAAGAAATTACTGGATTTCGTTTTCAATCTGATATTTTCCCTAGTTTACAGTAACAAAGATGAGTCTTCATTGACTCTTTTCCTCTATCGCTGTGATTTTATTACACGAAATTTTAGTTTCATTCACGATTTCCAATCTGCCGTCATCAAGGAAGAAATGGAACATTTTTTTTGGAAACTAGGGCATACTTTAAACTGTTTTTGCGACGGATTCATTTACGTGCAAATAACGACAAATACGGTCGTGCAATCGTATGCAATGAGATCGAGAAAGGCTTTATAACGGGCCCGTTTCGATTTGATCAGACTCGTCGTCGGATTTTTCATGCTTGGCCAGTTAATTTTGCATATTATGAGCGCGTAAAGCGAGACGTAATTTAACACGTTAGAGGTATTCGCTTCATTTCTTGCTTGGATGAGCATTTACGTAGTTTCCAACTTCTCGACATTTTCTCATCATGATATGCAAGTCGTAAAAGTGTCCCAGTCAACAGAAACGTGCGCATGACCTTGTGCTTAAGAATTTCTTTAGTTTCATGGTTTTATTTATCTATACATTCTTTTAAAAATGTCTACGCATCTTTGAAAACGTTTTTTTCACCGCTCGCAGTCATAAATAATCGTTCTTATCGTTGCGTTGTTAAAACGAGGAAACGTGTGAAGGAATTCGCGCACAAACTATTCGAAAAGGTCGTAAAGATACCCGAGGATGTTAATCGAATTCCAGAAAATAATTAAATAAATTCCTGGAAATGAAATATTGTCTCTACTGGCTTGTTGTACTTATTCAAGAAAATCCATTTACGCAACGCTGAATCTGACGCTTTCCTATAACGGGACGAGTGTTCCCTTGGAGAGATCATTCCGAGCAATAATTACAGAAAAGGATTTTGCAGATTCCAATGCTGTATTAAACGTTCCAGGGTATTTTCATATTCTCAATGCAGCTCCCTATTTTCTCGTGTATCGAAAAAAGTCTATAAGACAATAATAATAATCAAAGATAACAGTTATTAAAGTTTTGGTGAAATCATTTCAATTTAAGTTAATATAATCAAAAAACTTTTCTAACTATTATCAAATTGGTTACTATTATTATAATATTTAATAAATATTGCAATATATGCTAAACAAAATACATTTAGTAGTGGCTATCAGACTTTCTTTCAGTGTATAAAAGCACAACCCTCCTACTTTCTTTTCTTCAACGGTTCGACACTTGCTTACGTATTTCTTTAAACTACCGCAATGTGAATGGTCATGAAGCCGTGTTTTCCTTTTATGAAAGTTTTCCCACTAGAACGATTACTAGTCGAAGGGAATAGACTGGAAGGGAGCGAGATGTGTGAGTATGTGTATGAAATAGTCTAGGTATCGGATTCTGTTACTTCTTTCGTAAAAAGGCAGTTTCTATACACACAGCTGCTTCATTGCTCACAAGACGGGCAAGGTGCTTCCATGTTATAGCATATATCTTTTAATATATTTCATACGTATATATGAAAAGGAAGAAACAAATAGGTTGGCTTATTTAAGTTGTAACGATATAAAGATATTTTTAAATCGAATGAAAGAGAGAGGGGGAGGGCAGTTATTACATAATAAAGGAATTTCATTTTAAGATAATTAAGATTTGCACAAAGGATAAATGCATGAAAGAGAGAAGAAGCGATAGTAATTAGTAATAAGGGCTTCCGTCTATAACGCTAGAGTTAAGTAGCGATTTGAAAGTAATATTGAAAAAGTTTAATGTGTACATCAAAGAGATTGGCGGGGCTCTCTTTAAAAGAAAGAATATGTTCTTTTATGGCGTCGAAGTAAGGAGATTCAACGGCTTTCTTTTTTAGACTGCAGTTCTGAAGTATCGCTGGGAATTTTTAGCGAGTGCTTGAAAACCTGTTTATTGCTCAGGTGTAGGTGAGAAATGATGCGGATACTAGTCCGAGGCATAAAAGAAAAGCGAGGGATCATATATAAAGCTCCTACCGCGAGACCGGTCTTGCAATATAGAGCGGCAACTGAGCGGAAAAGGAGTACATTTTTTCTAGATTGTTATACGAAGCGAAAGCAAAAGATGCATCTGTCAAAAATTATTCGATGAACATTACATTATACGTATAGTAAAAATGGATATAAATGTATATTCACTTTATGCGTACACTTTGTATTTATTTTAAGCAAATATAAAAAATTACTGATCAATAGATAAAACACGTGGAAGATACAGGAAATAAATAGAGCTAATATAAAAAATTACTGATCAATAGATAAATGCGTATTGCTTGAAACATACAAGAGATAAACAAAATGAAAAAATCTGAGAGAAAAATACACTATTTATTTTATTACTTATTTTATTACTGAGAGGTTGACCTATCACTTGCTTTTAATATACGTTCTATCCTTGTTAGAATAATTGAATATTCGGTGCTTAAATAGGTATCAACGAAATGTTATACTTTTAGTAGAATGTGTTATTCAGTTGTTTATATAAATGACATGGAAAATGAACATTTTATTCTCATTCTCAGAGAATTTTTCAAAATTGCTGTTTTTTCTCCAAAACTTCAACATATTTTCTGGTCAATACAATTACCCGATACCCGTGTGAAGCTGGCCCCCCAAAACATAATTTTCGTATATCTTTTGAACTAAGGGTGAGCAAACAAATGCATGAAGAAAAAAATCGATTTTTTAATATTGGGGGCCAGCTTCACACGGGTTTACCCGATTTACCTAAATAGTTGTAGCTGTTTTGAAAAGAGTAAGGAACAGATTTCTTTCTCCAATATCTTTTAAGCAACCGTTGTACGTTAATCATATGTACAAAGAAGGACGATTAAAATTGTTTATGATGATCCTGAAGAATATTCTTCACACATATATTCTTCTTTGAAGGGATATATATATATATACATATGAAGAAAGTTTCCTGTAAATATGCTGTATCGTTCATACGCTTTATTTTGTTGCGAAATGACTGTTCTTCGTGTCATAAAAAGTTACATTTGAATTATTCCGGTAGATTTCCAAATGGAAACTCCCTGGGAAACATTCTACTTCATCCATCCATCTTGATCGCGAGCTTTTTTACGGTCGAGCGGATCCACCGTGCTTTCTGTAATCCGTGACTCGAAGCGGGAAACGCCCGTTCCTTTTCTACTGGCGCGCAGAACGTCGGCTTATTTACTTGAAATCGTGTCGATACGATAGATAAGACAGACGGCGACGTAAATGGGTCGTGTAAGAGAAAGAGAAAGAAAGGCAGAAAGAGGACCGGCAGAATCTGTCGTAGTCTCGCAGATAATGCGCATCACTTCTCACGGTTTTAGTAGCGTGTCGGCTGGTTCACGGTACGTGAAGATTTATAATGTCCCGACTTTCGGTTCAACGGAGGCACAGTTAGCCCAGCGTGCAGCTAGGTCGATCCCTTTTTCATCGTCAAGAAGCGGAAAGAGCACCGCGGAAGAAACTAGGAAAGCGGTCGACGAATTCTCAAGTACCTGAATATTCAAAGAGCTCTAAAAATATTCGCTAATGTCAGATATAATATTTAATATATATTCTGAAGACAAAAAGATGTATGAAGTCTTTCCGCATTATTTGTTATGATTATAGTAATAGATAGTAGCTGAAAACTTGCCATTAGAAATAAGATCCTACGTAAGCTATGAATAGATAGGGGCATAAGGAAAAACGATTTGAAGACGAGGACATTCGATTTCTTTCAGCGATAAATGAAAACGTTTGTACGATTTCAAGAAATAAGTAACGAGGCGATTCGGTATGCGAAGGAAATATCATTTACACCGTCGAACATGATGGCGGCAGTTTCATCGATAAATTCAGTAGATTAAATCGTGCTAGTTTGATTGTTCTGAACAGACACGTCGACTCGACACTGTCCCAGATGACGGAATATCGGGACAGTTAAGCCAACCAACCGACCGAATTGATTGCGTCGAATGTTGCTGAGTTGGAGAGGGATCCTCGACTATCCTGGTCATCGAATCGTATCGGTGTCGAGTTCGCCCCTTGACAGAGACCGTCAGCAGCCAGTGCATGAAAGTTTTGAACGTTTACTTGACCAGATGTTTCAACACACTCAAATCGATATAAGGTTTAACGTCAGTTATCGATGTTCGAGACGAGTCTAATCTGGGTCGTTGCAAACTTGAATTCACGTGAAGCTTCGTATATATAAATAAACTGTCGCAGATGGATGTGTTTCAACGATCTGTCCAACGACTGATTAATTAATCCAATGTGCTCGATTTTGTCCGAATCTCAATGCAAGAGGGAATTTTGTAATTCAGTTTGGAACATTAAACTATCGAATGTTAAACAGTAAAAAAACATTTTAAAATACTTGTTAAAATTTCGGTGTTGAATTTTCAGTACATTCGAGTATTAATTTAATGTAATTGTCATTTGAATATTATCTTGTATTAAATTGATATTCAACATTTTTTGCATTAATTCTTAATATTTATTTTAAAATACATTTTTATGTGATTTATTTACTTACTCATAAATTGGGTTGAAATAATATAATTTATAATTAAGTAAATGACATATATAAAAATAATATATTTTAAAACGAATGTTTATTTTACTGAAATAGTACACTTCCAGATTGCTTACAAATTCAGTATTATATTTGTTATTCTATGAATATTCAGTATGAGTGTTTATTTTTCATATTAATTTTTCACATAGTATTTGTGTTACTTTCTATTACATATTTTTATATATTACATATGCATATAAAATTAACACAAAAATATTTGGATGATCCTTTTAGAATACATCTTAAAAGATATTTATATATATGTGAATTGTGTTAAATTCAACACAAATTTTTCGACTGCGTATTTATCTACGTTAAGATAAAATACGATAAAAAGTTTTATTCGATTTTTCAGATTAACCGGAAAAATAATTTTGTCTATTTATTAAGATGCTGGGGATAATAAAATGGTAATAAAAACTTTTTTCTGTTTATACTTGCCATCAATATAATGGCAGAAGTCACTATCTGGCTATGGTCTCAACGCTCCGCGTTGCTGAGTTCCTATTAAACTTCCTTCTTTATCCTCTCTACAAGCATCGGAACGACCAGTTCCATTCTATGCGGCAGAGCTGCAATTTCAAAAATAAGATAACCGCGATCGGCAGAGTCATTATCGGATCCCAGTTTACAGGCTCGATCGGAATCCTTTATTCCGCCGATTCTCTGCCTGGTCCCAGCCCGTGAAATGCGCGGCGCACGCGATTATTGCCCGAATCGTCCCCGAAGGTAGCGGCATTGTCGTTTTCCTCAGCACAATATATACGTGCCATGCAACGCGATTACCATGTTACATGATTTCACTGCTGATGCTGCGAAGGCAAACACCCGGCAGAAGTGGTTGTCTGATTTAAGCTCGGTGTATGCGCGTGGATCATGTTGAAGGAGAACATCTCTGAGGGTGTTCACAGAGTTCTCCTTGCAGGAAATGGAAACACGCCGAGAGAGCTCTTTAGATCTTAATCGGCGCCGTGTTAAAGCTGATCCGCTACTGCGGAACGAAACATACCGCGGAAATGCGGATGGAGAACGAAAGGTAAAAGGGAAGGTGAAGAAGGTAGGAAGCGCGGGAGAATCACCGGTTAGCCGCGTGAAGAGACTCCGTAAAAGTGAAATACTACCGCGGACGCCCGGCAATCTCGGGAGCTTGGTGACAATTTTTTATCTTTACGAGCACAGCGCAGCCGTTGTTCCTATTGCATAAGTGGAAACAAGAAGAATTATGCAGTTACGTAAATTATGGCAGTGCCACGGAAATGGCTTCCGCCGGTCTCGCTACTCTCGCGGTGTCACCGCTCGTAAGAAGTGATAGCGTAAGAAAAAGATGAAAGAGACAGAAAGAAAAGAACAGTGGAACAGAGTGGAGAAACGAGAAAATAAGAATAAAATAAGGAACTACGGATCAAATCATGTAGTGAAATGCGGGATAATTTTGTGAATTGGGATATACTTCATAAAAAAATATTATGCATTTAAATTTTGACCTCTTACAGACTTATACGGAAACAAGTTTGCTGAAATGTCTAAAAGTTTAGCTAGGTATAGACCAGAAAATAATTTTGTTAAACTATTGAAATGATTATGTATTAGAAAACTTATGTACGATGAGTAATGTTGCAAAAAAATGTGGACATTCTAACAACCAGCTTAAGCATCTTACATACAATGAGTATTCATAAAAAATATTCACATAAAAAAATATTTTTTAAAAAGGTCTTATTTAATAAAAAATAACATAGATTGTATATTTATCAAAATTATTTTACCAAAAATAAATGTGTAATAATTAAAATATATTATTTTTATTATAAAAAAGATGAAAAATTTTATTATTTGGACTTACAAAAAGTACAATCGAAAAATTTAGCTTCTCAGATTATGAATGTGGTTGTTTTTGCAAAGCTCTTTTTATATTAAAGCAAAACGTATCAAGCTAGAATTCATTGTTAATAAATCACTAATTAATATTAATTATTATAAAATTTTTATAAAACTTTTTTTTATAAAATGTCTTTTGTATGTACGTAGCCGAGTACATAGCTTTTGCGTTCACTGTAATTTTTATATAGTTAAATAAAATTATTTTTAAATATTTATTTAGCTGAATTTTTTGATATTTTAGCAAATCCATTTAAGCTTCATTTAAATTTGATATACGTTTTGCAACGCATACCTCTGCTTTTATACCGAGAAGTCTCCGCTTTCATGAATGGCTTAAAATGAATTGTTTTGACAATATTTCTTTTACCAAAGCTATTTCGACGTTATATCCAAAATCTGTTAGAAGGACTGAGCGCGTGTAGAAAATCGAGCTAATGCAATTATTTTTGCAGTTTGGAATTCACGAAGTACGAGAGCACGATATTAAAAATTTGACCTGTCGATAACAGGAATTTCAACTCTGGCTTTTCGCACGCGTACATGTTGCGAATGAAAAACGGTAGAAAGTCCGTAGCCCATTGAATTGCGTACGAAACAAAACGCACGTGCGTGTCGTTAAATCTGTAAGCCAAAATGCTTGTACTACCATACGCGTCCATACAGGAAAATATTTATCAAGGGGCTTTTACAACAATGAAAAAATCAAGATCTAGTTTGCACGAAAAGGATACGAAGATAATAAATTGATTTTTTAACGCGCAGCTCTTTTCATTTTCCCATTTCACAATTCGTCTTTTTCGCAGCAATAAGGATTCATCAAGTGTTTTTGAAAAATTTTCCAGTATATCAAAAACTGTTATCCTCGGAGGAAACAAGGAAGGCCTTAGACAATGGAGGGCTGAAATAGGGAAGGCTTGAACGTAGAGTGGACGAGGAGGTAAGACAAGAAAGTCTGTGAACATAAATAGCTAACGTGTCAAAAGCAGACCGAATTGTTCGAATGGCACACGAACCGGTCAATTGCAGTCGATACTTGGAGAATCGTCAGTTGCTAAACAGAGAATCGTGTATTGCCGCACAAGCGGGAACTTTTCGTCTCGAAATCCCTTTATCTTATGTTGACGTCGATATTGGACGCGAAACTCGAATTATACGATGCTATATGTACTGTTCGTTGGTGATAATGAAAGAACAATTTAGAAATATTATTGAATTTTTTGTAAAGCATCATAAAGTATCTGGATTGCTTCAAGTATTCATTATCTTGATTACAGCTGATTAAAATCGTTTTTTTACTATAGTTTCTTTGTATGCATATTCTGTATATATTTTAATACATTTAGTTCTGTTTTTCTTCTGTAATCTAGTTTATGTTTTAATATTTTAATTTAATTTTATTATTAGTTTTTAAGTTCAAGTTTAGACTCTTATGCAGCATTATTGATGATATCTTACCTTTATACATCTCTCTTTTTATTTTACGGCTGATATATAGTTTCTTTTTTATAGTATTGCATATTAATAAAATAACTATAACATTATAATATTATTATTATTATCAAGATAATATTTGTGATAATTATAATAATGTGTATAGTTCATATTTGCTTATAAGAGGCAAAGGTTAATTGCAAACTTTGAATTGCAAATCTCTTGCGAGAAATAAAGGAGACGTCGTGACGACCGTTTGCATATTTTCTTCAAGAGTGCCACGAATGCAACTCAACAAAAACTCGTCACGGCGCAGTCTTTTGAGTAATTTTCCTTTTTCATCATAAAATAAATAATCCAAAAAGTACATAATTTTATGAAAGTCGTGTAGAAACTTAATATATAATGCTTTTTTTTTGTATCTTTCTTAACGAATGTGGAGGTTTTCTCCCTAAATACCTAATTTTCTTGCTTTAATTAAAAACTTTATTGCTTAGCTCTTCAAACTTTTATAATATCGCTTCAACAAATATCAATGCATTTTGCATTAGCCGCAGAACAATCAAAGTTTCGCGCTTCTCGTTTGTTTCCCTGAAAAAAGGGATTTTATTATCGAAAGGTGTTCTACCGGGGTTACGTATAGAGTTCTCGCGTTATCGCAACCGCCGCTAAAACGAGTCTTCCCCGTCTTATTTTATCGGCGGATGTGTGTGAGAGTCGACAACGAGTACGACACGACACAGCCGTTAACTTGCCTACGAATATGTGAGTGATGTAAATTCCGCAGGTCGACGGAAGGGCTCCGTTACAGTTACACATAGCTGCATAGCCCCTGTCCTCTCTACGAAAGCACGCTGCGGCTTTCGACGGACGTCTGGGAAGCACGTCGTTGGTATTTTCCCGAATGGCAGGACGAAAGTGGCTTTGGCCGTTAGGAGCGGCGGGCTTTTTAGAAACAAAGGGGGATCCGTCACGGTTAAGGTTTCCTTTCACTCGCATTAATAATTGTAAACTCAAGCCGTAACCGTTGGGAAAAAAGTTACACGCAATTCTACTTTAACCCTTTTAATGTGGCGTTAATTCACTCGAAAGCTCAAACGATATCACGGTAATTTGTAGCATTTGTAAAAGATTTCAGAAAAACTATTCAATTTTTCAATATTATGGTGCCTGCAAAAGTAATGAGATTTTCTGATATCTAGGATACAACGACTCATAAAAAAATAAAATATTTCTTTTTGAATAATTTTTTTATATATCGAAACGTTTTCTGGGTGATCGAGAAAGTTTTGCGCACGAATTCGATTCCCATAGCGATACAATCGGACTAATGCAATTGAACTTTTCCGGAAGTTCGGATAAACCCAAGATTCGGTAAAATCGTACCGACCTGAAGATTTTCTATGAATTTTTAATCGTGCACGTCCGCGGTGCCGCCTACCAGAATCCGGGATTTTCCACCTTACGTTCCGCACGTGGAATAAGATGCGAATCTACAGAATACCGTTAAGACACCATGAGAACGTGACACGAAATACTCGTTGCAAAGAAGTCAACCGAACAGTGTATATGTTATGTAATCGCAACATCTGTCACGGTTAGTAATCCCGTTTGTTTTCGTTTCTGACAATTTGGAGCAAATACAATCTGTGCTGTATAGTGTGTATATAGCAAATCTAAAAGGTAAATGGAAAAATATATATCCTGATGTATCTTATGGTTACACTCGCAGCAAGTTCATCTTCATCTCTTTTTACTGCAGATTTAATAGATCCAAACTGAGAAAAAACGTTGTTAACTTGACTAAATTAGTTCGTTTAGTTCGTTTTTATTTCTTTCATTTGTTAGAATGTACGTGTAAATAGAAACGAACTAAACTAACTTAGTCAAATTAATAAACTTTTCTCTCAGTGTATATTCTAGCTATACCGCGACAGTTTCATTCGTTACAACATGATTACGCAGATCTTAAGCCTTCAAGGCTTTACTTACGTCTTGAGACGTAATACGTTTGTATTTTGAGTTTAGACGCGACGAGGACGCGATAAATCTTTCTTTGTCCCAAAAGGATAAGGGTCGGTGCACCCGTCACGCCATTTCTACTGAATATTTGAGCAATTTCTACGTCCGCGGTTGGTTTACACTTGTACCACATCCCTAAAGTCATTCACATGCGTCTTCGCCCGTCGAAAAACGCCCTTGGGATCGTCTGCGGCGTTGCAACTTTCTCTCTCTCTCTCTCTCTCTCTCTCTCTCTCTCTCTCTCTCTTCTTTCTATTCTTCCTCCTCTTCTCCCTCTATTTATTTACCTTTTTATCTATCGATCTATCTTTCTTCCTCTTTTTTTCTATTTTCTACTTTTGATCATTTGCTGCGCATTGAAGAACGACGAATGATATCCGACAGTACAGTTGGATAAACGCGCAATGGGAAAGACTGGTCGTACTCTATACATAAAATATGAATGATCTGGCAAGTGCATCTCTTGCAGGAAGAATTTGAGAAAATTTCTTCGCCGTCGTTCGCAACGAGTGACGCGTATTTTATTTCCGTAGACACACCGTAGACACACGCCGGCATAGATGGAATTAAGCGAAAAGTGTACAAGTAGAACAGTCAGTGGTACTCTGTTTTGTGGAAGTATAAAAGAATGTACTTGTTGAAGATAAAACTCAAAAATAAAATTATATATGATTATATTATATATGAACGCGTACAGTTCTTGAAGTTAATCAGAAATAAGAGAAAGGCAAACACAGACATTATGATTTGATTAAACATCGTTCCTAACGTCGTTCTATCGATAATGGAACAAGAGCTTAGGTAGTTCCTCGCCGATAAAGTTCTTAGAGCTCTGTTTGAGCGTGCAACTAACAGCTCGAAGCATCACCGTGGTGCAAATTCAATTCCTCCTTGATCGGCAAGGACTTAACCATACCACTGTCGCAAACACAATCAAAATTTCTGTTACGGAACATCTACGATGATTAAGACTGCGTAGAAATCGATTAATTGGAAATCAGCGCGAAAGGAGTGAATTAAATGAAGCAAATTAAATATTGAATCAATTAAAAGTATAAAAATATAAAAACGATTCGAGAAACTTATGGCGCTTCTTCCAATTGTTCTAGTCGAGTCTATATAATGCCAATTTACCGATAAATTTAGTTCGCTTTTCGATAATCGAAATAAATTCAATGAGCTACTTAGAGACAACATTAATAGGACAAATAGAACTGGATCAATTACTACAATTTCCGAACTTGGAAATGGCTGTGGAAAGTTTATTGTCACTGTTTCCTAAGCTCATCCAAATCGATGAAGACTGTCTAGTGTCATCTCTTTTGCTCAGACTATTCCCTAGCGTGAAGTTTTGCAACGACCCTTCTACGTGACACTTTCGCGAGAAACTTAAAGTTTGACAAGCGGAAGATATATCCTTGAAAGGTGAGAAGCGGCATTGCTCTTAAGTGATTGCTTAGAAACGGCATCGTTTACAAATAGTCTGGTATTCAAAGTTAACCCCAAAGTAACATACCATATTATGTATAATTAGTTGTCAAAATCATCATTGTTTTAATCACTATTCGATTTTGTCGAGCACACTATCGTTGAGATAGATTTTCGCAATATATTTTCTCTAGTGTATCTTGTAAAAGTGATTTAATAAATTCCCGAGTTAGTCAAAATATATTTCTTTCTAAACATCGCCGGCCTTTATGAAAAGAAGGCTATAATTAATGCTCTTAAAGTTCTCGGCGATGAAATTTACATATTAAAAGTTAAGTAGCTACTTTAACAGTAATGGACAGAGCTGGCGTATCAGAGAGTTGAAGTGAATTTGGAACCGACCACTAATCTGTTGGACTAACCGTCCTTCGTCATGTAAGCGAACAATGGCGCTGTAGAACTTTGAAACATGCTCCATCCATTTTAGTAGTTTTCAGAGGATCAGCTCGATCGGTAGTTGCTCAAAATCTAGTTTCGCGAAATTTAGTGTTTATTTTATAAACACTTTTAAAGTGCCGAAACATTGAAGACACATTAAATAATGACTCACTCCACTAGGAAAAAAGAGTCTAGTTGGATTAATTGGAATTCTGGTAAAAAATGGGTGAATCAAAATTTTCCGAATCTATTATAATTCTGTTGATAATCAGAATTTTTATTAATATGATCAGAATCTTATATTTCATTCAATGAGAAATTTTTTTCTTAATATAATTATATTTAAAAAATTGATTGTAATTAAAAATAAACAGAAGTAATTTTGCTGAAGTATCTACAAATTTTACTAGATACTAAAAATAATTTTGTTGAACTGTCAAAATAATTATGTAATGTAAGACGCTCAAAGTGGTTAGAATTTTTTACAATGTTGTTCATCATGCTTGAGTTTTGTCAGTACATAATTATTTTAATGATTTAACAAAATTGCTTTTATCTATGTCTACTTAAATTTTTAGATATTTCATCAAAATTGTTCAGTGTATAACGTCAAATAAATCACTGTTTTTATCTAATTCTTTTCATTAGTGAATGCAGCATTTGCAGAGCGTAAAACACGACATAATACTTATTGCATTTTTATTGTATTGCTACTTTTATTGTTCTTAAAATTCTTACTAAAATATGTAGTACAACGAAAAAATAGTATATATCATAAGATTTGATACTATTACTGCGTTATAGCGTCAGCTTTTCCTATGCATACGCACAAACCGCCGCGAAATCACCATAGCAATAAATCCGATATCGCCGCGTTCCCGATGGATCTCCGATTGAACCAAAAACATTTCGGTTCCACTTTGGTGAAACCATTTTTCGTTTAAATTCTCATTGAAATCCGTATATTTATGGACGACACATCGATACAAGTGGGAGGGGGGCGCACTGAACACATCAGATTTACGATTAAACTCTCAGTTGAATATGGCTGACGCGGTCAAAATCGGTCATTCTGTCGCAACGAGTCACGAGCGGGCAGAAAGTGTGTTTTAATTCTGTTTGACACCATAATCGAACTTTAAAGCTGTTAATCCAGTAAATTTCGAGAGATTTGTTTCGAAAAAAGAAATGCAATCAAATCGTATTATATTTCAATATGCGAATACCTACGTTTTTTTTCCAATTTTATTTTACGCCGTGACTACGTCATAAATAATAGCAAACGGGATTGATAGCACTGGTTGTAACCTTTTTTTTTACATCGCGCATACGACGTAGAGAGATACATGTTATTTTAGTGAAAATAATTTTATAAAGCATGATAGATTTATAGAGGGATATTACGTGTTTCATGAAATCGTGTTTGATGCCATAATCGGAATGCGCGTTTGTATACCTAGTCTTACAAAATCTCATAAACTTCATAAAGAATTCAGAAGAAATAGAATATCACGAATATTATATGAAAACAGTACATTATTACTATTCACGTATAATATACACTGTTATTCAATATTAATTTTTATATCATCCTTTTACTTCAAAAGTAGTATAATTTAAAAAACGTAATTTTCAAATTATAATTGTGAATGAGTCAAGTAAACATTATCTTATCAGGACTGATTTTTTATTTTTTGATAAACTTAAATGATTTTTATTTAACTTCATAAAATGAATTTAATCTCATAATAATATAAAAATTATATTTCTCTAGCTATGATTAATCATTGAATTACTTGTTTTGTAATGTGATAATTTCATAAGTTATTTACTGCAAAATTTTCAGTTTAGTGATGGACCTTAGAAAAATTCAGTTTTTTCATTATGAGGTCAAGTCCAATCACAATTATGCCTCAGTGAGCAAAAGAGAACTAACTTCATAAAAATTGTCACAAAATTAAAAAAGAGTGGTTTAAAAAGAAATCATTATAACTCAAAAAAGATTTTTTAAGGATTGTGAGATAAAAAATGACATTTGATCATGTTAAAAATATATTCTTTTTTATATGATTTGTTATATATATATAATTAATAATTTTTTATCAAATTGAAAAACAGTTTTTTAATTTTTTTTTGAGAAACTTTTTAATTGTACTTTTAAAGTAAAGGAGCGATATCTTTTTGCAAATATAAGAGAATTTTATATCGTACTCACCTTGCCGAAATTTGAGAGACCACCGATTTGAGGCACTTGACCGGGTTCATCCGCCGTGCTGCAGTCTGCCCTAACGAACCAACAGGTCAGTAACTCAGTAGCTACAATCGTGAATGTTATGGCGATAGAATTCTCTCTAATCACAGGTTTCCACACGCACCCGTAACGATAACGACAATAGTATTATTCACAGGACAGCAGCTCGCGGCGAGCCACAATGGCTAGTTCGTAATCATTCCACAACTAACTTGTTTCTATTCCGAATGATCTCGGGAATATTCTAGTACTCAACTTCATTAAATGTACATTACACAATGGCGTTCATTAAATCCGATAAATACTTTTGAGAAGTGGACTTAAATTTTATTATTAATATTATTAGCTTTTAAATTTTTATTTGACGAAATAGAGAAATTATTAATAATATATAAATTGGTAGCTGGGTTACTGTATAAAAATATCATTGTCAATTTTTTACGTCTTTTAAATAGCGTAGGCTAAGAGAATGGTGAATAATTTATATATTTGATAAAAATTAATAAATAATCTTAATACCAATATTTTTTAAATAATACTAACATTTATTTATAATAAGTAAATATTTATTTAATAAAAAAAATGAGTTGAATGAAATTAATAGTTTTTTATATTAAATAAATATATTTTTACATTTAAATAAATATTTATTTAGAACTATTTCAAACAAATATTCATTAATAATTAATTAATATTTTTATTGTAATTTTACAACAATTCAATCATCTTTTATAAAAAATCGATATATACGGTCTACAATGTTCCTTTTAATTTTCAATTTTTGTGGTTTTATCTCGGAATAATTACAAATATTTCTCTCTGGACCATTGATAAGATCGACAATGTATTTTTGTGCAGCATGAAGTATATTAGTAATTGAATTCTGTGATGTAACACGCGCAAGTAAATTACGTCTCGTTAAATTGAGTGATTTTTATGCGAAAGGAAAAACGATCAGTTTCTACGTCAACACTGAGAGAAATATATTTTCTTAATGTTCTCCCTAGAAGTTTTCCTCAGTACACATGTCTCTTAGTCACATATCACATTATGCCATCCCAATTCCCCCGAGGCGCGCAACTAATCGCGGTAACAACTGTCGGCGGAATGTACAGGCAGAGGAGAGTTAAATATCTTATGTAGATGGGGATTACGCGAGACGTACGACGTGCTTTAGGCGTCAGCTCGAGGACTCGAGGTAATACCACGCTGACAATCGTGCGCATTAGCGCCGTATCCCCCTAAAGCCGTCACGAATGGAGCAATGATGCGGTGGCAATAATGGTAGCGATAATCGATAACCGAGCCCATAATCGGCCGTCGCGTTGGACTACTCTTCGACTCGACTCTGGAGTCGCGACTACAAGTTTTAGCCGCACCGCCGGATTTAATTGCAAACGACGATGACGGCGGACACGCGCCATTAAACCTCGCGGCTCTTCCTCTCGTTCACTTCGAGTGGCCAACTCGAAGCTGTACAGGACGCCGTCGTCGAACGTTCCGTCGTTTCGAACTTAATCACGTGGGACTCAACTATCGGGCACCTGTCGTACTGCGTAAACGAGATTTCGCGGATTTATGGTCGCTCGCCTGGAGAGGCGCGACAGCAGCAACCAGCTGCATTTTTGTTTGACCGCGCGTCGTAATCGCCCTATCTATCGTGAAATGCCGGTTGTTCGACGGACGCGTATAATATTGTTACAATATACATTAATCCGGGCGGGATTTATCATGTTACACGCGAGATTTAATTGCAAAGCAACGGATGAGCAAAGCAGGGATACATGAAATATAACGGCTCTCGTGGAAATAAATCGTTCTCGGCAATGCTCCTATTGTTAACGATTTTTAGCGGCGTGGTTTTGCGCGTATTTTTGCGTGGCACTTGTCTTAGGCCAAGTTAAGGAGATCCTAGAGTCGTCTGTTTTCAATGTAATTTCTCTATCAATGAAGTAGTTTAATTTTACCAATTTCTATACCAATGTAGTTTTGTGTTAACTAAATTTTCATCTTTTTCTAGTTTTCATAATTAGAAAAAGATGAAGAACGAGATAAACCGCGATTAACCACTTCAAACCCTGCGAATGTTCTAATGTAGAATACATCAAATTTGGAAACATTATCCGTTGAAATTGTTTAATTCTGTAGACATAATTTTAAATCTGATGTACATAATAATATATGTTGGAAAAATAGTTAAAATTTTGAAAAAAATTAATTGTTTAGTAAGAAGTAGGTACTCATTAAAGTGTGCACGAATTGAATTAAACATTTTTTTTTAACATGGTTCCAAATCGAGTACAAAGAGGTTGAAGTTCATCTATATTGATGGAAATGAGCATTAGTAGAACGTATACACATACGATTTACGTATCATTGATCCACTACTATATACACTACTACATCAATATCGCAAATTATACATAAAAATATATCTACTCTATAAACCTCGTGGAGTGAAATCTTATTCGAAGAGAAAATTGAGTTAGTCTTGAAAAAAGAGTGAGAGTTATTCTTTTAGAACGAGATTTATTCCAAAAGAGTGAAATCTCAATCCATTTTTTGAAGTGTAATATCAGGGTAGGTGAAACCTTACTCCTGGAGTAAATTTTACTCCGTTCCAAAAGAATAAATCTGACTTTAAAAAAAGTAAAAATCTGCCACTCTTGGACAAGAGTAATAGTATTTTTACTCTTTTTATTATAAAAGACAGGTTCAATTTTTAGTTTCTTTGAATGAGAGTTCATTCCACGAGATTTAGAGAGTACCTAATTAATTTTTCATATCACGTATCTAAGCTTAATTCTGAGATTTCGACATTGTTTGTTAATGTAATCTGTAATTCAAACCAAACTTGTTTTATACGTATAAATAAAGTACCGAATATACGAAATTTTTATATAAAGCAAATGTTGTTACAAAATAATATCAAAAGCGGAAGCATTATAATTTTCCAACTTTTCTTGACATAAAATTAACCGGTTTGGATTAAATTATCGTATATATTTTAATTATGGAAAAAGTTTTTTAAATCTGTATATAAAAACAGTTAGAAAATATTTGAAAATATTATTTGAAAACTTATTTGAAAAATAATTGGTAAAACAAACGATTTTAAGATCCCATTAAATATGCTTGTAGAATGGAGTTGGACGAGTTGATCGCCGTTTTGCGTGTCCCTCATTATACGTCGCGTAATAACGAAGTATTATTCGACGAAATAGCCTAAAATTCTCTTTTATTCTTAGTTACGCGAAAGTACTGAAAATGTTGTAAAACACGGCATTTTAAGTAAATATACCTTGTTTAAATTACCGTTCGTGCATTACCCTTTAGATAATTTCAAATAAAACGTATAATGAATATATGTTGCTTAATTAAGTAAAATGTAGAAATTGGTGAATTTAATCTGGATGTAATCTTTAAATAACAATATCAGATTGCAAAGGAATTGACCCAAAAATGTCAAAATCTAGAAATTCGTGTTACGTTGACCTTGATAAAAATCTTTATCGGAAAAATTTTATGAGGTGACGAAAAGAGAGTTTGGACGAGTTTGGAAGATAAATATAAATCCATTCCAGCCATAACACGCCAAAATTTATCTATAATAGAGCAGCGATTCTTCATCGCGACGTAAAACAGAGAGCAATGCCATAAAATCGGAAGCCGAAACCGGGAGGGACAGATCGATCACAGCTCATCCCGCTCGTAGAAGAACGACGCGTCGGAATGCGCGATACCCTCGTGATACATCAGTTCGAAAAGCTTTCTGTCGCGTACGTCTTGCAGCCGTCGAGAGACGTCTCGTAAAAGTTCACCGTAGCTTTGGCCATTGTTTGTCGCAATATTTCGAAGCTCCATCTGCTGCAGCACCAGCTGGGCTGTACAACCTGCGATTTTCACGTAATCTCGCGTTTTCGTTCGATATTTTCTCTATCCCGAAACAATTTGACGTGCGGTAAAGAAAGATCGTTTTGAGTAACTCCATCGAGGGCTGGAGTAACGTCGTAATTAAATTTTAAGGAAAAATTTTGTACATAAAACATTGAAATTTTTCTCTTTTTACCCTTAACAGCACAGACCTCCAGGAGACGTCTTTAGAACGTCCAAAAAACGTCCGTATGTTCTTTGAATATCCTAGAGTGCGTTCAGAATCGTCGTCCGGATGCACTCAGATGTTGTTTTATCCTTATTGTACAGGAATGATAAACAAGGATAACACGACACCTGGGTGCAAATCAGATGATGATTCTGAACGCAGCCCTAAAGACATCCTCAGAATGTATCCTGAATAAAGTTTTACTAGAGACTCTCTCCAGTTCAACAATTTAAAAACATTTTTTTTAAATTGACACTTTTTACATTACTTTAATCAAATATTCATACATTGAGGAAAAAATGTTTCGTATTAGTGACTGTAATTATATGTTACCGTAATTGTGGTAGTTACTTAGGACTGTTACTTTTGACAACTTCGAAGATTGGAAGCTTCGAAAGAATTTGAGTTTTAAAGTTAACTTGGAAACTGTCAAAGTTTAAGGTGCCTTCGAAGCTTCGTAGCTTTAAAGTTCGAAGTTAGCTTCAAAACTTTGAAGCTTCGAAAAATACATTTGTGCGAATAAAAGCATGAAAATATATTTGTAATATATATTCGCAAATATATTTCTTATGAAAATATATTCATTACTAACTATATTGCATTAATAATTAACTATATTACATACATTAATAATCTCATAATTTTAAAATTGTTGAAACCTTAAGGTTTAAATGTCAAAGCTTTCAAAGTAATTTAATCCTAGTTATTATAATGTTAGTATTATTAATTATATATGTAAATTCTATAAAAATATACATATAAAAATATTTGGCATAAAAAATTATAAAATATAGTTATTATTATAATAAAAATACTTGCAATTACTGTTATTTGACTGTTTTATAATCCCTTTTTGAGTTAACTACATTTTATATATTAATATAATAATGTGTTTTTTTAACAATAATTTTTTAAATCTATTATTATATAAACACATTGTTATACGGATATTTAAATAAGTAATTCCAAGAATGTGTCAATTTTTAAAATGTTTCCGAACTTTTGGGCTGAAGAATATATATATATTATTTGTTTCTATATAGAGAGAGATTATTTAAGTGCTAGATAAGTTTACTTTGACTATTAAAATATAAAGGTAATAAAATGTAACGGTAATTGAATTCATTATGTGATGAATTAATGAGCACTTACTGCGACATCAATTTTGCAGAAATTAGCAAAAAAGGGATTAATACGTTTATTTATTATATAATATTCGTAATATAAAATAACTCATCTATTTTATATTATAAATATTATAATAAATAAACATATTAACCTTTTTTTGATCACAACAATTTTGCTCATAATGAATGGTGCGTACTTGCGTAGTACTAAATGCACTTAACACTTAGAATTTTTTTCTAATTGTAAAATGGGCGATTTAAAAGCAATATTGTCTCATCACTTAGTTGATATTTTACAGAAATTAAAATTTTATAAAATATTTTGAAGTGTAAAAAGTTAATCCACGAAGTAGGACGACCTACATAACCGATTCTTCGACAGTGCAATTATCGTTTTTTTCAATGCGGCCGTGGCTTTGAAAGGCCATACCAGGTAATACCGTAAAACTACGCTGTCCGTGAATTTTGCGGATTACTGCACAAACGCACCGTGGTAACGTTATGCCGTTGATCTCTTACGGTCCGCGCGCGAACTATTATAGGAACTTTAATCCGTTTACGTTAAACGTTTTACTGCTCGCGTTCAAAGCGATAGCTTTTAATGCACGAGAAATGAACGAAACTGTACGGCTTGGAATTACACCCGTCGACCGGGTGTTTCGCTCTAGGCAATGCGGATGGAAAGTCCTACCTGCAAAGGCACCGGCAATTGCCGCGACGACCGGCGTTATTACACAGCTTGTGGTCCATTTTCAACAACCGCATGATAAAATTCTATACTATATAATCACTATTCACGCATTAATGCAAATCGGGTAATATATTTTTATTTTAGTTTTTCGCTTGGACGGATTTGTTGCAAATTATTTATATTTTTGCCGACGACTCTTTTTTGTTCGCCGATTATACGTGGATGCTGCGTTTAGATCTCGCAATCTCTTGTGAGCGTAACATTGAATTATTATTACAAAGTTAGTTCCGGTTTAAAAAACAAAACGTATTCAAATTTTGAATCTTAAAAGTCATCATATGTGTAAGCATTCTGTCAAATTAAAAAATAATTTTTCCTCTTTTCTGAAAAATGAATTTCTTTTACTTGTCACTTTTACTGTAGGTAAGGAAACGAACTATGTTACAAGATTAGATAAATTTTGGTATCAGCTTTGAAAGATTAATCCGATTCCATTTACCGCTTTTAACGCTTTGATTTAAGTGGAATGAGTATGAACCTGGTTTGAAGTTTGACCTTGTATACGTATAACGGTGAAAACAAAATTGTACCGTGTTTGTCCGATACAAATATACGGGTTAATGTAACGCTTTATACTTTCGCTTCTCGTATTATGTACAACTTTAAAGCTTGATATTCTTATTTCTGGCACACTCACCAAGGCGTGTTACACGTGTGCGTGAGGGTGAGATACCTGGCACCCAGCTCGTACAACATCCTTAGGACGGCCAGACTAGCTCCAACAGCATGGCCCCCCTCGACTCCTATCAGGCTTGCTAATCTAGCCTCTTTGTGCGCCCTCTCGATACCTGTAACCATACATTATAACTTACTTCGTTTATCCCTTCCTTCCTGTCGTCGTTATTCACAGCGTGAATCTGGAGTCTCATCATATTGCGGATCCTTATTCGAACGGAACGTTGGATTTGTATCACGAGGAAAGCTGATAACTCGGAGATGAATATTTCGGATGTGTGTTTCAGACAGATAAACCCCGTATGCGATGCACTTTTATAACTTCTAGCTGCTATTTAACGTTACGGAGGAGCGACATAAACGAGAAGCTCTCTACGTTTCGGTCCCGTCCAGATTTGTGCGTTGTCCATTAACTTTTCTCTCAGCAGAATAATCTCGCTCTCACGAGCTTTTGCACGTAACGCGAGTGACACGTGAATCTAATAACGGCTGGAACGTCGTTACGAAGTTCCGACCGTACCTCCGATAAGTAATACCGATGGTAAGTGGATCTGCAAAGTTTGCAAAATCTCTTTGCACGACATTGGAAAACAACGACAAAGTCGCGCCCGAAATAGCGCTCCCAACGGACGTATGTACTTAGACACCGGAATTACGTCTGAAAACAAAAATTTCATTAGAGAAAAATGCTTCAGTTATAAACGCAATATCTTTTTCATCATCCTTTTTTGTCTTGCACGATTCCAGTGCGAACAAGGCGAGTGCAGAATTCAATTACGACGTGCACAATGCGCGATGCACATGGATCATAATTAAACGAGCTTATCCGGCGTCTCTGATCTTCGGATTAATTAAATCTTTCAAATTACCCGTGATTATCAGGAATGTCTCATCATGACGATCGTTAATTACAAAGTGTAAATAAAAGTTAATTAACCGCCCGCGCGAGTGTATTACGAGGTCCAAAGCCCGAAATTCGAGCTGATCGAAGAAAAGCTCGGCTTGCGGAATCGGAGCTCTTAATCAGGTAATCGGGCATTTTGTCAGCGTTCCGCGAATTCGATCTGCGACATTTAATCGCTTAATCGAATTGGACAGCGTGAGATCTGGTCAGCGGTATATCAGGGAATCCAATTTTGCGGTCTGCGTTTTGCGGATTTGATTAAAGTATCCGTTAGACACACGTTAAAAGGGGGGGGGGAGAAGGGAGAGGTTCGCAAGGTGTCTCGCTGTCAATAGGTTTGCGTAAAATTGCACAGATACGATTACGATATATGTGTATGTATATTTATAACGTTTTTTCATGTGAATTCTTAATAGTTGCTTACGATACTACGGCGTCGGCTTACAGTGGCTTTACGGACGAGTTCGATAAAAGAGGGAAAAAGTACGCGGTGTAATTTATCATCCAATTACAAAGAATTCACGGCAGCTAGGTGGAAGTAATACACTTGACGCCAACGGCGGATTATCGCGCTTCTAAAAATATCGTTCCGCAGCGAGGTAATATCACAAAAGCAGTAACCGGAATACATAATACCCGTGCTGCATCGTTACGATATATACCGGTGTATATTTTTAATACGTTCAACGTGCCTATACTCGCGTACTGGTCGAACGATCGATAATTGAAGAGCTCATGCAAATAGGGCTTTTGCATAGGATAAACGTTTTCGGAGATAAATTTAGTTTTATGATTTTAGGGCATGCCAATTTTACAGTCTTTTGTAACTCAAAATGAATATTCTACTTAAATTAAAAAAAACACACACACAGAATTAAAAAAGCAAGCACTATTCCTTCAAAGATTAAATTGGTACTTCCTTTTTCACGCGAGCGACCCTCACAGCGCTGGCATTGACGAATTATAATTTTCTTCGTACTTGTGAAAGTTTGTGAAACGAAAGTTTGTAAGTAGGAGAGTGCCTGTACTAGAATTTGCATACTTTTTAAATGTATAATCCCGTTTTCATGACGACAGATCGTGGAAGCCATCTTTCAATACGAAAACTTATGACGTTTCTACACAGAAAAAACGGTTTTATTGAGATGTCTAAAAACTTAACTAGATATATATCTGAAATGAATTTTATTGAATTGTTAAAATGAATATAGAATACTTAATGATGTATCAAGATGTACAGTTTATGAAAGTGACTGGAATATTTATATTTTCGATATAAAAATGAATGTTACTTACATACATATGAAACAATTCAATAAAATCATTATTACAGTCTAAAAATAAAAATTTTGTCATTTCAATATTTTAATTATTTTTTAAAAACATTTACTTCTTATTGATATAATTTTGATCTTAATTTTTTATTAAATTTTTGTATTCAGATTTTTTAAATTTGCCATTATATAATACTTTATATTCTTTTACATCCTTTTTGAGTTGTAATAATTTTGATATCCTATACAAAATTATAACAAATCTAGAATAATTTATAAAAGTGACCAATTAAAAAAAAATATGTATACATATATATTTTGTATCAAAGCAATTCATATTTACCTTAGGCCCGATTGCACCAACGTGATTTCGATTTTAAGCGAGACTTAAACTGTCTTTGTCTCTGTCTCTCTTTCGGCTTTAATACAAGATAGATAGAATTTTAAGTCTTGCTTAAAATCAAGTAATGTTGATGCAACCGGGCCTTAATCAGTTAAAATAATTAAATTTAAAATAAAATAGTTTTTTTTTTAACTTTAATCACCAAAACTGCCTTTAAACATTCTCTGTTAAAAACGTTTTTTATCTATAAAAACGACATAATTCGAAATTTGTTACTTTTTGTAGAAAATATTACGGTCGCTTAAAAGACCTTAATGACACAAGTGCTATTTGGAAAACGGATTGTGAAATTAAATTAGTTTATCTTTGATGATTGAAAGAGTAATCTTTACCCCCCTCCTCTCTCTCTCTCTCTCCAACTAATTCATGAAAATAACGTGAAAATTACATTTCTGGAGTTGTATCAATTTTTGACTTAAGGGAATAATATAGAAAAATGTATAATTTCTTTATAATGGTTTCATTTTGTTAAAATTGTAGCAACCATTGAGTCTCACAGAATTATTTTTAAATGTCTAACTATATAAATACTTAGATACTTTAGCAAAACCGGTCTTTCTGCGTATTTAAGATCGCTTTAACTCTGTCTCCCTCAGCTCTTATTCGACAAATTCCTTTCTCCAACTTTTTAACGGCGAAAAGCTTAATGATGTATTTCTTTCGACTGCATTTTCGAAATAAATTGCATACGTCACAAGCGAATGTCATTTGTCGCGGCTTTAATTTTTCCCGTTGACGTGGCCGACGATTACGTTGTATTACGGCTTCTCTAATGGACGAAAGGACGAAAAAAGAGTGACGCGAATAAAACGCGTGCTGTCGATGGTCACCAGGATTTAGTGCGGCCCGCGATTTATACTTTTGCACCCACCCGCACGTAACACTGATACATTTGATCCTGCGAGTGTATCGGTTCGGGGTGTTCCTGCACGTACGTATGCACATATATCCTGCACAAAGTGCATGCGAATGTATGTACGTGCTCGCGCTCACGTATATATTGCACCAAGACTAGCATTTCGACATTATCGGAGGAGCTACGGCGGGCTCCATGGTTTCAGAACATTCTTCCATTCCTCCTGGAATTTCTCATCTTCCGCGTTCTAGCGGAGCCCTTTCTTCCATCTGGCAGATTGCTTCCCCAAAGTGCTATATTTTGTACTTTCTCGCTTGCGAGCTCTTTTCGCGCGAAACCCCCTTTTGCCAGACGGGAGAGATAGCGCGCCACCGTGATGTGTAACGTGCATGAAATTTGCATATTTTTAAAAAGACGAGCACGCGGTTTGCTTTACGGTGACGTACGATCGTTTGTCTTTCTATCAACGCTCGCGTAAATGTACTGCGAATACAGCGGAGACAATGCTTCGAAAAATATGAATCGAGAACGGATTGTGCGCATAAGGTGTAGTATATGGTACGTGATTTTCTCTATCTATACCTGTCACTTGTCGAAGGAAAAATGCGGTAGGGGACATAAATGCAACTCCAAAAATTAAACGTGATTTTTTTCGAGACGGATACACCGGCGAATATTGTGCAAAATTGTTTTCCTCAAAAACGTCATTCGCCGTGGTGGATTCGACACTCGAAAATATCACGTGAAAATGCGGAACAACGTATGCCGGAAATACAACGAGCGTTTGCATTCTCCGAGATACCTTGGCCTTTTTAATCAGCGGCAAAAAAATTCCCGTGACACGTGGAGGAGACGCGAGAACGGGCTGTCGGTTTCGTACAATCAGCTGTCCGTATGTATGAACGTACATATGCGTATTTTATGTTCATTTGCATATGGATGTGCACGGCGACATGTAGTCGTCGACATTCGGGGTTATCGAACGGAGCACGTCGGTCGGCAGCGCCGGACCGACATTTTTCCATTCCAGTCGGAATTTACCATCCGGCGCATCTTCCTCGTGTTCCATCATCTTCCCATCGGATTTACGTTACGCTTAGACAGCGCGCATTGTGACAGCGGGACGGCGAAATCCAGCAGCAAATATTTGCTCGCCAAATATAGGAAATTTTCTAGGAATTCGTCTGACGCGTACACATTCTCGCAAAATAAAACATATTAAAAATAACTGAGAGAGAGAGAGAGAGAGAGAGAGAGAGAGAGAGAGAGAGAGAGAGAGAAACGTTACGAAAGAAACAATAGCAACTGAGGCGACGAAACGCTATGGCAGAAATTTTACGTATTTAAAAATAAAAAAGAATTCGATATATTCAGAGTGCAGGAATCTGTATGGAATTTTCTATATAAGATAATCCTGTATCTACAATTGTACATTATTTAGCAAAATTTGTTTTAATCTCTTTCGTTTTAAATTTCTTCGAATAACGCTCTATCAAAAATTTCATTCAATAAATATCATAAAACGTTTAATATAATTCTTATCGATATCGCTTAATTTTGCATCTGATTGAAATATCCATTTCAATTGCCTCGAGACTGTAACTTCTATTTATATAATGCTCACAGATAAACAAATGTATATAATGAATATTTTCCGTAATATTAACCAAAAACTTGATAAAATTGTCTCTGTAATATCCGTCTTACAAATATTCATCTTTTCTTAGAAATACGACAAATAAAAGTCAATCGATAAAGCGACATTATATTTACCGGACGTTATTTTTTATTTCTTTGATTTTTGCATGCTTAAAGAAAAATCTATTAAAATCTTACATTTACTTTAATTTTTATATCGAAACATTATGTCATTATGATCATAATAGCAGGAATAAATGTAATAATAAAAATATTTTTAGCGGAGAGGGTAATTTATTTTTATTCAATTATTACGAAGGTATAATTGTAAAATTAGCTCAAGAGTAATGAGTTTTCTACATGTTTTACCTAAGCTTTAAAACTTAATAAGAAATAATTAACTAATCACAGTTGAATGTTAGAAGAATAATCGATTATGATTAGATATAAGTTTTTACCTTAAAACTTAAGCTTAGATAATGACTTAGAAAACCTCTCATAATAAGAGACAAATATGAACGCGCGCGCGTGACATAACATTTATAAAAATCTCTAAAATAAAAATATGTCTAAAATGCATCCTAATCTTTTGAAATACTTTACAGATTTTTAATTTTTTCTAATTACCTCTTTTTTTTATTTTTATTAAAATTTTCATAGATCAATACCCATTTAATAAAAGAGAAACTGTAGTATAGTATATATTATTCTTATTTAATTCAGGTCTTTTGAAAAACAAATACGAAATGAAAACATGACAAATCCAGTGGCTGTAACAATTTGTTGTTGCGAAGCGGCCGGCGGTAACGAATACGAAACAAAGTGGCGTACGAAATTTATCGTATAAATGTGATTTTTGAAACGCACCAAATAGTACACTATTTTACCAATACGAACGTATTTGATCATCATCAGATTTTTTTATGGCATCAATAAATTTGTTCCGTGTGCTGCGTGAGGAATTCTATCTTCTATGTGGAAATTTTGCTTTTAAAAATAGAAGAGAATCGATGTGAGAAAAACGTTTTTCCCTTGGATCGATCTTATTACATTCTCGTTTTTTTTTTCCAATCCTTTAGGGGAACATTGCACCTGGAAAACTCAACTGTTCATCGGCGGATCGTCCTGGAAATGGATTCGACGAAGTCGAAAGATGCTTCTTACATTGGAAAAGCGATTGCTCGTTTCCCGGATCGCACTTCTTCCACACGGTCTAAAGTGCATTCTAAATTTTTGAGAGAAAGAACACGTAGTGAAAATGATGGAGGGATGCGAGAGAACGAAGAGCAGGATGGAAAATGACGATTCTGGCTTGCCTCTGAATGTCAAGGGATCTCGAATACGTCGAGAACTTGAAGCGGGAAATAGGTAACACGATTCGACAATGAAAATTTAATGTTGTAGCGATTCGCTCGGCTCCAGACGCTCCGGGACGTAGCAAACACGTGCTGCAGACGACACATTTCCAGGGGCGACATTTTAACTTATGTTTTTATTTTCGTGAATATCCATCAGAATGCGAAACATGCGAGACATGGAGATTACAGGAAAAAGTCGGCGCAGGACGCGGATAACGACCGGGAAAAACATTTCATAGGATGAGAAGGAAGATCCACTGTGGATTTTGTCTCTATAACTTTAAACATTAACCGGGGTCTGTTGGAGAGTAGATTGATATAGCGAGCAATTATGCAAGACTGATCTAGTGCCGAGCAACACATTAATCTCCGCGCGAAACTCGGATTATCAAGTAATATGCCTGGCATTAAAGGGTTAAGTGGAATATTCGTTATAATTTGGGTTGGATCCTTGCCGGATGAAAAATAGGGAATATTTTAAATTGATGGCTTTCAAAAGTTCTCCCGCGGAATGTCGTTCACATATTTTTCTGAGTGGCGAAGTGCCGACCGAGCGAACTCAATCGAAAGTATTCCAAGCTCGAAAGTATCGAGCGAAACTGAGGTCGAATCGTGCTGGCCGTTCGCCAAATGTATCACCGAACGAATTTTCATTCCCGCAGGCCGTGTGATGGATTTAACGTTTCACTAATAAGTAATAACTTTTACATTCTTGATCTACATTCACGAGCCCGTAAATAAGCGGATGAAAATACGAACCTTCCGCTGTGGTAACGAGAACCATACTGTCTGTATGCTTGTTGACCAATCGGCGAATAAGATCAATCTGTTCCAGGGCCAGCTGGACCGAGTCAAGATGCTGCGACGAGCAGGGCACATACGCGGACCAAAACTGCAACAATAAAGCGAAAATGTATGTAAGTTAAATTGCACTACAATTTATCGCTTAATCTTTAAATGGGTAGGTGTGGTCATAGTACTTTAGATAGTTTTCTTTAAAACTATGTTCTGAGAACGGAAAATAAAAAATATTGCCTAGATACCCAGAAAAGTCTTCCATTACCTTTATTCTTATAAAGGTATAACTAATATACATTTAACTATAAAATAGCATATTATACTATAAAAAATGTACACTGAAGAAAATATTAAATTTTAATAGATATTTGTTTAAATAGTACTAATTAAATGTTTACTAAATATATACTTATTTTTGGTACAAAAATCATTAATTTGACTTAACTATCATTTTTTATTCTAAGAATACTTTTCTTATTGTATATATAACATTTTATGAAGTGTCCTGAGCAATTCACTTAACAACTTTAATATTTTTAAACAACCTATTTGAAAGTTAAGAACTAAAACACACAAAATTCATAAGCATATAGCATAACTAGATCGTTTGGATCAATGAGCATGTTATGTAAATCAATATGGAAACTTTATGTTGGATGTTTATTAGTCCGCAGATGATTTTATGTTATGCTATGCTATGCTTATATATTTTGTATGCTATATAGCCTTAAGGCTTTTGTTCACTCACCACTATTATCTAAAACTATGACGTGAGAAGTGAAAAAACATATAATAAAAATTATTGCAAATTATATTTGAATAGAAATGTTTTTCAATAAAATAACATTTGTAATTATAATAAAATAGATTTATAAAATATATCAAAGACTATCTTTTTGTTTTGGGAAGAAATTAAATAATATTTATTTCTATATATTTATATATGATTTTAATTTGCCATATCAGTGAACAAAGCTTATTTCGTTTTTCATTATGCATAATATTTATTTCTAGATATATGGTCATATATTAATTAACGAAGTAAAAAGGAAAGTTTTTGATATATTTTATAAGTCAGTTTTATCGATTGTGCCCAAGTACTCGTAGCAATTTATTGGCAATATTGGTTAAACATATGGTATGCATAGGGGCTCGATGTGTGTATTGAACTAATATTAAGTCAATATTGTACCAAGAAATTGCATTACTAGGGAAATGTTGTCTTATTGAGACATATTTTCATATTACTGTACAATATGTATTTTTCAAGAATTTTTTATTACTTATTTTCTCGCTTCTAATGTCAAAATTTGAAATAGTGGTAGTAAATAAACAAGAGCCTTAATCCACATAAACATGTTGAACGGTACTTCTGATTTTTTAATTCGCATACACATATATACACACAAAGACCATATAATATACTGATATTTTACTATAATTCGTGTACAACGAGTAAACATAAACGCAAAAGTAATTATTATATAATTATTTCAAAAATATGCAAATTTATATCCTATTGAACTTTATGGAATTTATTATGTTAACGGATATATTATAACGATATTATAATGTAAAGTAGGCTGTTCTTATGCTAAAGCTAAAATCGATAAAAATGGCGCGATTTATTGCAACGGATTATCTTTATTCAATATTGGCTCGCGGGCTTACTCGCGTTTAAAACACGATAGCATTAATCGCATTCGTATTCTAATTGCGAGATATTTCTGACACATATAATGCTCTGCTTTAATCCAGCATCTGATAACGCTAGGAATAATTAAATGCATATTACGATAGTCTACAAACGTGGGAGTAATTTGCATTTTAAATAGCTTGATATCGGCGATGATCATAAATAACGAAAACTTTAAGAGTCGCTTTACAATGCATTCAAAGCAAGAATATAACGGCGGCTTGGTTCGGAATAATTTGAATGTTCTGGATGTGTCTCCTAAGGTTACGCTCCATGCACGACATGTACTTGGCGCTGCAAAAAATAGCAAATGCAACTTTTAAAAGCACGCGATGCGAAGATCGTGATTTCTGTTTCTCTCCCCGTCACGCGAGATCGTCATGTACAGCGATATAATTAGTTTCTTCTACTTACTTTTCCTCGTTACGACATTCGTTTGACATTACTGAGATTTATGCGCATTTTTTAGACATTTATCGTTTGTAGTCAAATAAACCAGTGATTAGATTTCTTTCACTGTTAAATTCATAATGTCAAATCATACCCAATTTGTATGGCAATAACCACGAAGACTCACACAGGCGTTTTACTTAGATTTTATTTATTCTTGAAACTACTAAATTATTTTTAGTTTTATTTTTATTAATCTAAAGAGCTTATTTTTCTTAATTTATTCTCTTCAATGTATCAAATACTATCAAATTTATAATATCAAATTAGAATTAGAACAGATTTGAATTATTTTCTATTTGTGTATAGGTTGTTACTCTCTGCTCTTGTTAAATATATCATTAATTTGATTAAAACAATGGAATTGAACAATTTAAATCAAGAAAATGTATTAAATTTAACTTTAGTTTATTATTTACTAAGTGCATACATTAATGTTGTTGACGTTATTTATTAACTGTACAAATGGAATGGAATACATGGAAGTTAAAAATAACAATGTTGTTTAACTCAAGAAATTGATTACGGAAAACATAAATAGGAACAATTGGATTGGATCTAAGTGCTCAATAATGTTTAAATAGTAATTATCAGTAGTACAAGTAATAGACGTTTCAACCTTAATTAAGTCGTGAAGGGATTGGATTACTATTACTCTTTGATATTTAATAGTGTTCTTTCTTATCGTACTTTACTATATTGTTAAATTTATAACGTTAAATTATATCCAACTTGAGTTATCTTTAGAGTTATCTCTATAGGTCGCCACCAATAAATATTTTAAAAGACAAAACTTCTTATATATCAAAGTGTTCAGCTTTTTTCGTTATATTTCAAAAATTATTAGAGATATCAATAAATATTTGACAAAAGTTTTATAATAAAATTACCTCTACTTGTCTCTACGTCAATAATGTTTATAAAAAATAACTTTTGAAAAGTTATTTAAAAAAATATTATTAAAGATGTGAATAGAAATAATTTCACTATAAAACTTTGATATAAAATACTTTTTCATATTTTTAATTATTTTTAAGATGTAACGAAAAAAGTTAAAAACTATTTTATATTTAAAGGGCAATTTTACTTCTTTAAAATTACTTATTTGTCGCTATGCTCTTCTACTTGTAAATTCATTTATTCATGTAAACTACAAGTATATAAAGTCCCTTGTAAGTGTATAAGTTAATTGTATAAGTTAAGGATGTTGTTTGAAATTAATCACAAAAATGAATTGACTTATATTTTGTCGCACATGAAAGTGAAAAATAACAAAACGTTATTTAACTAAGGAATTGAGTTATCATTGCTTTTTTGGTATTTAACAATGTATAACATCCTGCGTTTCACATATTTCTTTTGAAATGTGTGCTGAACACATATTTTTCTTGAGGAAAACAAGAAAACGCGATTAAGTGAAGTTAATAAATTCTTATCAAGAGACCGTTGGTTGATGTCCCGTCGGACGACACCGTCGGAACTTGGAAATGAGAAACATTAAGTTCTTGCGCCCGGTTGGAACCGAGGCCATGGTGTCTTACTTCGGTGCGAATTTTCCGCATTATGCACAAGTGCGCGCATCGCGCGTCGTCGGCGGGAAGTTTTATTTAACAACGCGGACGAAATTTATGTCCGAAGCGTGAGGTTACCGTCGCGGTGTCATAAATCAACGTACACGGAGGAGGCGCGAGAGCACTTCCGCTTTTTCTCGTCAAGCTCCTGCCCCCCCCCCTCATTTCGATGTCTGCCGCCGACAGAAATTGCACTGTGAATTGCGACCCCGCTAATAGTGACGGGCTTTAATCGCGTGCGATACCAGCAGTGGTAATTACGGGACGTCTATATTTCGAATACTTCGGCGACTTTCTTCCGCGAGCGACTAATTGCGATGAGTAAATAATTCAACGGCAGCGAGAAGTTCAGCCTACGCTTGCGGTTTAATGGTATGCTAAACGGAAACGACAAGATGGCTTGTAACTCTAACTTCTAATTACTTTTGTATATAGTTGAATATCTACTTGCGGTGGTACGATCGGAAACAGAAAAGACGAACTTGTCGTTATCGAACGAGTGAATAAATGAGAAATTATCATTGGAATCGTTCATTAACTCAGAAGTAGTCTAGAATGTTTTTATACTTTCACCTAGCAAAAAGTGTGAATTATAAAATGGATATTATTTTAACATATTTCTTTTTTTAATAACTATTCTTAACAAATCTTTAGGTATGCAATTCCACCGAAAATCTGCAATAAAAAACTGCTACTCCCAGATTAATGAACAAAATATTAACGGTCTTTTATTGTATAATTTTTTACTTTTTTATTAATATATATATATGTATATATATATATATGATATATAAAGATACGTTATTCGCAAATAGATACTGTCCTAGGTTTGCAGTTTCGTTATCAGTAATCTCAGTTTTAAACAAATCCCAACTTCAAACGGTGGAAGAAACGTGATTTTATATGATTACAAGAACAGAACTACACGTAATCTTGCGTCAGAGAAAATGCAGGGATATTAAGCGGAATACACTGACATCTGTATTAGCACACAATCACCCTTCATTCTCTCTTCCTTTGGATATTGTAAGGAAGCAGTTACCACGGTATTTTAGGTCAGACATTCGCAGAACGTGTCTCGGTGCAAGTGCGGGTGTGTGCACGTGTATATACGCGATTCCCTTCCGCACCACTAGCTCAGCTCCGCACAAGAACGAGCAGTAGTCACGGTGAATTTTAGGTCAGACGTTCGTAAAAATACTCTCCTCTTCGTGTATAGAACGTGTCGCGTCTGCGATTCCACTTAAAGGCGAACTGTAAGAACCGCGCTCTTATGTACGTTTTAGCAATTTTGTGGCTGTACGATGCGAGTTGGCTATTAAGACGGCCGTTTTAACTTATCCTGTGAAGAGCACTTCGCGAACAGCCGCGCACGTGAGAATCAATTAAAAAAATTGCTTACTTTTTCATCGAGTTACTTTATAGTTCTTACATCTGGCGTTGTGTAAATTTTAAACGTATCTCGTGTTATGATATCGCTTATACTCCATTTCTCAAAGTATAACATAATTGTACATCATTCTTAATCGATACGATATTCTAAAGCAATTATTTTAGAACTTCAATTTATATTTAAAACTCTATAAATACTATCTAGAAAATGATAAAAGCTTTTTGAGGGATTTCACTTTTATATACATATTATCAAATATTTTGAAACTTAAAACATTTTTAACATATTATATGCGTTATATAAAATATTTCAAAATTTTTAGAGATTTTAATATTAAAAAAATTTTTCAAATTTTAAAATAACAAAGGAAAGTTTTAAAACTTTCAAGAATTTCTAATTTCAAATAATAGAAGCAAAGATACTTTTAATTAATAAATTTCGCTCATTTTTTGCAATGCAAATTAAAATAAATAATATATTGAGTTACTAAGCTTGCGTTCCTTGTAGTCCATCGATTCTTCTTCTAGGAGAGCTATTCGTTGTTCGACACTTTAGTTAGTTTTATGTTTTCATTTATATTATAAAATTTAAGAACAACATTAAATTCATTTAGCTCGGTATAGACCGTTTATTTATTTTAAAGATACTTTTGTCATATCTTTAAAATCATTAAATTATTATATTTATCATAATATAACATAAACATATAATAATTAATAAGTAATATTATAATGTTAACTGTGTTATAAAATATTTTAATAAACAATTGCGACGAAACAAAATTAATCGATTATTTAAAGGTATTCGAGATAAATAACAAAATGCTTTTATTTTAATAATAATAATTCAGTATGTGAATAATCGGTACATAAGCTATTTGCTCGCAGAGTTCTCTAAAATTTTGAATTTTTAGTTAAAAAATTGATAAAGAAATTTGATGCAAAAATTGGCTGTTAAAATTTTTTATGTTCAAATATCCAATCAATACGCAGGAAACAATTGCGTTTTCATTGTTATTTATTCAGTTATTGAGTGTAAAAATATGTAATGAGAAAGCGAGACAATAATGGAAATTTAATTTGATCGCAGTTATAAAAAAAAAGGGAAATAGAATTCGTACTTTGCCGTTGGCTCTCCAACTTCTTCCATCGGTCTCCCTCCTCCGTACCTAAAATTCCGTAACAACCACGCGAGACTTAAATTTCCTCCCGTCCGTACGAATTGCTTCTCTCACAACGAAGACGCTGAAAGTGTAACGTAAATTTCTAGTGAGAATCCAGCGACGCGATAAATCAGGATGTCTCGACTCATCTCAAGTTAGAATGCACTTTCACGATTTGTGATGTGCCGGAAGTGCCGAAGGTTTCTCGAAATAGTCGGAGAGTTCAAACGAAAGCATACTCGTCACATGTACCCTTTGAATTCTGCAACGCGCTAGTGTATCGTGCGTGAGAAATTGTAGCGAGATCTTTTGATTTTCTTTTATACTAGAAATAGCCTCTCCAAGTAAATAAAAGATCTTCTTCTGAAAATGCTGGAAAAGTGCTGTACTGCTGTATAGGTACAAGGACTAATAGATCTCGTATAATATCTAACAGCGAAATTTTTAAGTTGTAATGTTGCAAAATTGATGTTTGTAATCTGTTTTGTTGTTGGATTGAAAAAGCGGTTGTAGTACGAAAGGATGGAAAATCTCATCTATGTCGCGATACCGCCTAAGATTCTATGTAAGTCGACGGCACGCGATCAATGGTAAGTAACCTTCCGCTGCCGGATACCGCCAGCTCGTTTGAATTAACCAGGACAGTGATAGATCGAGCCTCGGTTTGGCTGCTGTATACACTCGATATATGCGTTATGTACATGTTACATGAATGTGTACGCGCGTTCGTCCCAATGGACATAACCGAGTGGTTATCCCTTTCGTCTTGACGTTGGCAGGCTGGATATCTTAAGGGATCTGTCGAGGTCGAAACATAGGTAACTTGAGATGCAAGCTCTACTACGCCTTTCCTTATAGAAAAGTACTACTGCGCAGTAGTATTTTAAAGTATACTACTACACTGCAGTAGTAGTGTATTATAAATGCGCAGTGTGTAGTACGGTAATGTATTAGTGTAGTAATACAATACTACTGCGCATTAATAGTGCTCAGTAGTATTTTTTTTACAAGAATTCAAATATCTCTCTTTTTTTAAATATTGAAGGTTCCAACGTAATATATCATTTAAATGTATAATCACTTTATAATTATACAACACGTTTATAAGGTAAGAGGATTAGTCAAAAAACGAGAAATCAAGAGATAGTAAGAAAATATTATAAATAATAATTTAATATCAAATTATTATTGTCAAAATATAATAGGATGTTTCAACATAAAGCTTTCATCAATTAATGAAGTTGGTAGAACATGAAAATTTGAATATTAAGGATGTATCAAATATAGAAAATTTATAAAAAGTAACAGGAATTGAAAATTTATATTTTCAATATAAAAATAAATATTATATACATACGAAATGGTTTAATATAATATTTACATTCAAGAATAAAATTTTATAGTTTAAATGAACATTTTTTTCATTTTACCTTAATTATTTTTTTTTAAATAAACTTATGTCTATTTCCTATTGAATTAAATTTTGATCCATCAGATTTTAAATCGCTGCCAAACTTTAATTTTGTATCACTTTCAAACTGTATTGTAATATAAAAAAAATTCGTAATTTCTTCATTTTATTAAAAATATAATTTATTTATGCTAATACATTTTTATTAATTATTTTGGAGCCATATTGATATACATCTTCAAAGTGCAAGAAGGATATTGTTTTTATATCACTCCTATAATTTTATTTTTAATTTTTATCTATTTATTAATTTTATTCCGTCAACGTCTATTCTTGCATTTTACATTAAAGTTTTTATATATTTCACCCATTTCGTTAGCTGATGAAGACTCTGTGTAGTCGATATATGTATTTTATTATCTTTTTGACAATGATTTGATTAAATTATTATTTATTACTTTGATCTCTTTTTTACTCGTTCTTCTAACTTTGTTACTTTGCTTTACACAAGCTTGGTTTCCATTTAATATTATTGTTAATAAAATTGCAATTATTAATAAAATTAAATAAAATCTATATAAATCTGATTGGACGGCGTAATACGATCGCTCATGCTTCTATTGTTATTAACGATGTTCTACGTGATTTCACGTTATGCGCCTTCTATATATGGTATAATTACGAAATTCTGTCAGTGGCATTCCGATTTTAATTACGTTATTAATTGTTTCGTATAAAAATATTTGATATCTTTGAAAAACTTTTCGTGTAATTATCCAACCATTGTTGCGTTCGGGGTCATCATCGTAATAATTTTTCCTTGTTATTGCGCCATGCCTCGCAAACCTCGTGCGATCACAGATTGGCATTAATTATGAAAAATTGCTCGTAACGCGGTGTGTTGCACGTGCGCGCATCGTAAATACGATACGTTTTACTAGCATCTCCACTCATTATGCATGAAATTAATATTCCATTTAATAACATTAATGATTTCATTACGTTGCAACGGTAAATGGCGTGCATTTACACGTCTTCTCGTTAGCTCGGTGGATGCTCGTTTGGCTTCTCCCCCTTCTCCCTTCTCGCCAAGTCGGAAGATAAGCGGATACCTAACATTAAAGCAAGACCTCGATCCTTTTCAAAGGTGTCTTATTCCACGCTGCACTTCCACGAGAGGGCATAGACTTTTCGGATTCGTGGCCAACTCCTTTCTTGCGGCTTACTGCCTCGTTCGCCGTAAGTGCGTCTAGAAACGGGGGCGCTTAATAGTTGGGGATCACCCCGAGACTGTCTTTGCTAACTAGAACGATGGTATTTTCAAAGGTCTCTCGAGAAATTTCCTTCTGTCCCACGAGGACGCGCGACGTATGGATATATCGGACGATCTTCGACATTACCCTTTCATTCGACGCGACACGACGTGACGTCGGGATTACGAGCTTGATTTCGCTGCATCCCATTGCGCCCATTCGACTATTGTATTGTAACTGAAAATTTCACGGGGATTTAATCTCCTGCGAGGTATTATTTACTTACTTCCTACGTAGCACGTGCAAGTAACGGCTCCGTTAATTCGTAATGCATTTTAACGGATCCTGCACGCGCGCGGCTTTCGAATCCCGTTTGAAAAAACGCGGATTTATCCAAAATTATACTGGTTGCGCCATCCGTGTGTAAAATTGGTCGACAAAAATAAGAGAGATAGAGCGCGAGATAGTCAGTCTCTGTTTTGTTTAATTAATCACAATTAGAGAAAGAAACAGATTGGACGTCTTTATTCTCCTATTTTCTCATTTTTATTGACCGTATTTAGTATATTAAATTCGGTCACTTATGCAATTCTAGAATAATGCACATTAAAGAATGCTTTATGTACAATATTTAAATATAATGGCGTAATATGATAATTAACTTTGACAATAAAATTCCGTTAAATATATGACGTGTGTTAATGTGATTCAATGTCATTATTGAGTATTTAATCGTTTAAATTAAATTAAAATTCCGTATCTATATAATCTTTTATATTTAACTTTGCCAAATTCATGCACAGCATCTTTTAGTATACACTAATCTACTCTATAATACTAAACGACTAAAATCGCTATTAGATACGAATGGCGTAGTAAATGTTCTATGCTTTATCATCACGGAACGGTGGAAAGGTGCAGGAGAGAGGAAGGGAAACGCACGAGCGGCACCTCGAAAATGAATATCGGCATTCGCGAGACCGAAAATCCCATAATCCTCCTTCCGATTTAATCGAGATTCAATGCATTTAAGAACGCATAGCGTATACGTGTGTGTACGGGTCACGCTTCGTCCTCGCCGGGTCGATATCGGGCTCTTAAATGGATTCTCGCGCGAGTTTATGACCAATATACCCCGCTATTACCACGCTACTGAATCATATCGTTATTTAACACGAGTCAAAATTCTCGTTAGAACGCACCGCGAGTTGTATGTAGCGACCTATACGTACCATATTTGGCGTGTGTGACACGCCAAATTCGACGTTCAACATGTTCCTGAGGAACCTTTATACTGCACGCGCGTCGCGAAACTTTTCACCGGACTAGATACTTTGCGCACACACCGCGACTGTGTGTGCATCTTTATCTTCCTCTTCTGTGTTAACTCTCGACTATGCACTTCGTGTCTTCAGAGACACGTTCTGCTGGCGCTCGCGCGAGTACCGTAAGTGCTTCAAGTACCGTAAATAAATTCTCCACGCAACCTCCGTTCAGTCTCCTTTGAGAGCTACTTTAAACGCAATAAACTTACCACGCACAAAGGGGAGTAATTTTTGATAATGAGAGCATTTGGAGTTGAAGAGAAGTTTATTTATAATAAAAAAATTTACGCAGTATCAGCCGGTGCAGTCGCGAATATTTGCGTTATTTATATTATTTACAAAACATTTTAAGTTTCAAGGAATATTTAATTTTAATTAAAATATTCAAATATATTTTATTTATTTGATCACGCATGTTCCTTTTTTTTTAAAGAAACCTTTTTTTTTCTAGAAAAATTGTCTTTACATGAAAAGAATGGTTTTGTTGATGTGTGTGTGTCTCAAAATTTAGATATTTAATAATAATTTTGTTGGATCATTAAAATTATATATATAGGACGTTGAAACTTGCTGGCTTTTTGCAGCGTCGTTCATTATGCTTGAGATCTCTATACGTAATTATTTTAATGGCCCAACAAAATTATCTTCAGAATCTTCAGAGCTTTATCTAGTGTTAGACATTTCAATACACACAAAATCATTCTCTCCGTGTTATCGGGATATCAGAATTTTTTTAGCTACAATTCTTTTACCATTCTGATTCGTCTATTCTTCATCTAATTCTAACGAACACTTCAGGCTACCGCGGATGCGGTTGGAAGTCGACATGTTCGATAGAGATTCTCCGACTTCGTGTAAAGTTTCGCGCGCTATGTCGAAGTTTATTCGATACGATACCGAGTCGCTCGGAAAGGGATTTTCGCGGGATTAATCGAAGGTATTTCGAAGTGGGAGGGGGGGGGGGAACGGAAGGAAACCGATCGTGTCGTGGTAAATTTTCGGCGGCACGTGAAGCACGGCGGGCAACCGAAGGAAATTAATTGCCCAAGTTCGCCTCGATTTTCCTCGGGTCGTTAAAGAGCCGTTTCCGCCGTTAATTGAACCGAGAGGTGATTTTTTACGGTCAGATCTTAATTGCGATTTTAGATTAATCCCCGTTATTAACGATCACCCGGCGGAAGCGTCGCGCGTGAAAGCTTTAACTGCGCGATCGGAAAGATCAAATTTATATTCGTTAAATTCACGGTTCACGGAAGATCGGAACTGCTGGATAATTCCGGCAGTGTCTGTGTTAGTTGATTTTCGTTCACGAGGTTGTTCCGCATGATGTAACATGGCGGTAGATAATTAATTTCTGTAATTTTTGTTATTACAGCAATACGTTTAATAGCTTAGTTTTTTTTTTCTCTCCCGTGTCATAAATTGCAGTGTAGCACGTATTTTCCTTTTCTGGAAACATAAATTTTATTGTACTTGTTGTGATAGATACCATGAAATTCGCATAAATTAACGCGCCCGGATATACTCTAAAGTCGCAAATGTGCCATGCGTTTAAACGTAGGCGTGAAATCTTCGTAAAATCGATTAATTGCTATTAGGCGCACCGCTACTGTTTGATTTATAGCCGAATTACGTACACGGCACGCTATAAATTAATAATCCCTGCTTGCCACGAACAAAACAGGCTTTAGGATACGGCGAACATTTCGTAGCAATATTGGCGAACGACTAACTGCATGCGATTCTGCGAGTCGGCAACCGCTTGAATTTAAATCAGACTGGATTAACGCGACTTTAAATTAGTTATAATTGTCGATGACTCTGCAGGTCGAGTTCTACGTGCGAACATTTAATTGCAATTTGGCGGTACTGTGGCTTCAAGGCGACATGCGATTCTCTCATTCGCGTGGATTTAATTTTCACCTCGCGAACTGCGACGAAGTTGGCGAAAATCGCATGTTAAGCTCAACTAATTGCCAGGTCTGTTTTCAAAAACTGAGAGAGAGAGACAGAGATTCAGATTAACTCGCAACAATGTTGTCTCTTTTTTTTTATTTGGTTGTTATTTCCCGCAATTTGTTGAGAGAAAAGTGTTTGGTATTTATGACTATAATTGCATGATAAAGTAATTATGATTAGTAGTTTCATTTTTTACAGTTTTTTCTGTTATAATGTTAATAATAATACTTACATTTCTATATACACGAAATGTTATATAAATATGTAAACATATATATTGTATATATATACATATATAATACAATAAAAATATAAACTATAGTTATTTTCGGATCAAATTATATTTTTGTATATAGAACTATAAATGTAATTATTATTATTAACATTATATAGCAAAAATAACCATAATTGTACCACGTAATTATAGTCATAAATATCAAACTTTTTTTTTCAATGCAGTACGACGCGCATTTTCGCTGGATGATAAATATAATCAATTCACAAATTTTACTCATAATCTCTAACATAAAGTCATAGTTTTAAAAAACAACAGAAATACTCATAAGCATAATAACTAAACGTATATAATTAAAGCAATGAAAACTTGATTAAATAGTTAACATTCAAGAAATTACATTTAATACAAGCAGCTTTCCAATAATCTTCTTAAGAGTTTTACGGTATTCTTGTTCATTTTCTGGAAGTTAAAAGATTCTACTTCATTTTCGTGAAATATCTTTGTAAAAGTTGAATTATTCAATAAATTTTTTGTTAGATTCTATTTCTAAAAATTAAACCAATCGATTCTATGTCAATATCGACAGCAATTAATTGTATATAAAAAGATCGCACGTTTTATTCAACAAAAAATTCTTTGCACGTTTAATACCACGATAATATACCATAGATAAAGTTTCAGTTGCTGCAAATAACTTTGACGAACGTTTATTATTAAACTCACCTGTGCTGCAACCATGCCTTGCCTCAATCTCTTGAGATCTGTGTGGCTCCAAGCACTCCGTGACCAGGGATGAATGTCACTTAGGTCATCAAACCTGAACTCCCTTAGCTGGTTCTTCAGGAACTTCCGTATATTCCAGGGTAGGTCGTTGTGTCTGGAAAAAAATGAGAAATATCAATTGATATGTGCATATCCACCGTCCGTGACTTTTCCATTCTTTAAACTTTTTAAGCTAAACATGACGTGCTACTATAAAACAGTTGGATAAATTATTCCGATAGAATATACATTTTTCACGTGTATGTGACGCGAAATATCCTATGTATTTCCACGCGCGGAACTTCCATCAAATACTTTTCCAATAAAGTTGCTTTACATGAATGCTCGTGATCCTTCGACGAAAAGACAAAGCATCACAGCCACGATTTCTTAAAAGAATCTGTTAAAAACTTGGATGTTGGTAGAATATTTCAAATTATCTTGTCAAAAGTTTTGAATAAATGCAACTTATGCAAGATGCATTCATTCCATTTCTCATTATTTGTTCGAGCTTGTAGTTTAAGCTTAATTACTCTTGGTGTTAATCATATTTCAAAACGAGAATATTCGATGTCCTGTAATTTTGTTCTACAATATAGTCAAACAAACTCTAGATAACCAAAGTTTAGCCTTTATAACAGCGTTATCTGATGTCCAACTTGAGGTGGACTCGGTAGCTGTGTCAAACTTATTTTCCGCGAAGTTATACAGAGGATGCTTCACGGAAACAAGAATGTATTTGCATTCTTGTTGAGATGAAACATGAATTTAATTCTCTCTGACGTATTGGATACATTTAAACTTCCTCTGTTAAAATAAATATTTATCTTATATTTTATATCAGAAAACGAATTTTTTTTGTATTTAATGTGTGTATAAATAAAGGGCCTTGCGTTAACTATGTGGAAATTGGATCCTGATAAAACAAGTGTAATTAGTTTTCACATGTAATGTAGCTTATAATATGTTGACTAAAAGATACCATAGATACAAGGTAATCAATAATAGATAATTTTCGAACTGTGATTAAAGATGTAAAATTTGTGCTCACACACACAGAACCTTTGAAACATCGTGGTTAAAATTTTGTGTCTCTGATATTTTTTGTTCACTACATCATAAGAGCATGCGAAAACTCATGCAAAACTCATTTCATCAGAATTCAATTTTCCATACGATTAGTGCGAGGTCCTTTTTGTATCGCATAATTAAAAGATTTTAGAAGTAAAGTCATTCTCTCTTTGTAAAATGACAGCAATATAATAATAAAAAAATCTTAATATTTCTTATATATTTTTTTCGTTTTCAAAATATATTTCTTTATTTTATAAATTATCAACAATATTTATTAACTTTAATTACAACATATAAAGAATTAATTACCGATAAAATTATAAAATACAATTATATATAATATTTATCGACAGTGTCCGAATGAATCTCATTCAAACAACTGTAACTGCACAATCAGAATACTATTCCCATACACACACACAGACACACACATTTCCATATTAATAATAATTTCTATATTAATGAACATAAAATAATGATATCATAAATTAACAACAAGAGCTTTATTCGTTTAACTCATTTTGCTTGCTTTTGTAACAAATATTTCAATGCTTGAACATATAGCGTGACGCGTATCCGCTGAAAGGGTTGATAGATTACATATTACGTATCGCTGGTTATCTGATCAATCAATATTTCTCTCATGAACGGATGAAAGAAGCTTGAACATCGCGGCGTACAGTATCAGAAGAGACGCACGTTCATTACGCGCACTAATTGTTACAGCAATCGTTGTTCATGGCACTCGGCACGAGGTTGAAACACGTTCGGTCAATCGAAGGAATACATATGTTACGTACGACTACAACAACGGTTTGTCCGATACTGTGCTATGTAGCGCGAGTTCGTTACACGTGATCTGTTTTTGTTAACAACTACATATTTTTTAGAAATTAAAATGACCAGAAAAAACTAGAAATTTTTAATAAAAAACTTGATAAAAAAACAGGTTTTATCTTGGTCTCTGGAAATTCTCTCTTTACTTGGATATATATATTTTTTTAAGTCTAACGATTTTCACGCTATGCTATTGTTCTAGAATTTAATTCTTATATTTATATCTAAAAGATTTCTGTGAGAAGATAGCTATAAAAGTTAAAATGTAGAACAATGATTAACTGGCAGTGATAATGGATATAGGTACTCTGCTGCTTATATAGTTATTTGAATAATATTTTATAAAATATATTGTATTCCGATTTTTAAAGTTATATAAATATATAATATACTGCATACTTGTTGCGACTACGGGGAAGATCACTTCAGTAATAGTTCAAATCAATTTATTAGTATTGTATGATTGATACGAGGATTCGGCCTCATTATACAAGAACTCGGTCTCGTTATATAAGAACTCGGTCTACACGCACGATCGCGTCGCAAGAAGTAATAGGCGCGTACTTAAAAAATTTTAAGTCCTTGAAAGATTTTTGTTTTTGCAAGACCTTGAAGAAGATGCTTTTATTGTCTTGTTGTTAATTGTCCCACCGCCGCGTTCCCCCCTATCGATGCTTCACGCAACGGCTTCGGGCATGACGAGTGGTAGTGGGGATAGGAACGTGCTACGATCGACTCGAATTGGTACGTCCGTCGGCGGAAAATCCGGGCTCTAGTTATAATATTATATATCATTATTACGCACATTAACACGCTGCACGATGATTCGCAATTGTAATTCACTGTTCTTTCGTTACACTTCAACACGTCGTTACAGTTGAATTTTCTCCGTATACGTTTCATATTATTGTCTTCGTGTGTAGTTATATATTCTGCAGTTATCGCTGGTATGCGTTAATTTTTCAGATGCCATGGCTGGCGGCGGATGCGGATCAAGGAGTAAAAGTCGCGAGTGGATATCGGGAGTGTTAAAAATCGGGAATATCGTAAAAAATGTTCAATATTGAGAATCGGGAGTGCCGAAAAACAAGAGTATCTAAAATCGGGAGTGTCGAAAATGTGTAGTATTGAGATTCGAGAGTGTGTCGTTAATAGTTTTTCCGTGTGATCGTAATTAGTCACGTTTTATCGATTAATATCTTTCCGTGAATATCTTAGAAAATGGAGATGCTTGGAGTCAACTTGGAAGCAGAAGCAGGCGAAGCTGGATCATTGGCTCTAGTAAATAAATTTATTTATTTTAAAATTAATTGCGAGAGGCAATTATGAAGGAGACGGGCGATCTCATTTTAATGAAATTAAATTCATTCGACGCGTTTTTGAATGAAATGAACAAATCTGGTAGAAAAAAGTGTCGCTCTGCCTCGCAAACCGAGATATTAAACGTTAAAGTTAACGATTATTCAGGAAATCTGTCACCATCAATGGCATGGAGGGACATGGAAACATGTATAAGTCAGGCTATAGAATAAGTCATGTGGTAATAATCTCATTGATTATTATTTGATATATTTAATTGTTTGGGCCCGACTGTTTTTGAAGGCCAACGCGAGGTTTGGTCTTGCCGCGGCGTTTTATCCCGGCGAGATTGGACTTGTCAGGAAGGCATTGTGGGAGCCTACCTTAACGCCTGCGGAGTTTTAGATCGACGTTCTATATGTGAGTACTTCGCGTATCTCGGATACGTGCGAGAATTGGCGCGAGTCTCGTTGGACCTCTCGTGGCGGGTCGTCTGCACAATTATATTAGCGTGCACGAAATTTAAATCTGCTTGTAGCCGCCCCGAATAAAAAAAGTAACTTATCCTAGCTGCTTAGGGTCTAATCGCCTAGAAGTTACAGCTTAGATAGTGTCCGCTTGGAATATTCCTAACCCATAAAGATTGTTCTCACACTTCACAGTCTTCATGGATTAGGAATATTCCAAGCGGACACTGTCTAGGCTGTTAGGCCCCAAGCGGCTAAAATGTTATTTTTTTGTTCGTAGCCGCCTCAAATCCAAGCATTACTGTCCATACACTCCTTTGTCCACATGAGTTATGATTTATTTGGAATAGAACTACATATAATAAAAACATTGCATGAGTAACTAATTCATTTCTTAATTTGATTTTAAATTTCGTGCAGGCTAAATTTCTATTGTACGGAATAATGACTAAACACATGCGCAAGAAGTCATAGAACATGAAGAAGGCATACTCATAGCGCTACATGTAATCGGTATGACACATTTCTTAACCTGAATAGTCGTCAAATTTAACGTTTAATATTTCGGTTCGCGAGGCAGATCAATACTTTTTTCTATCAGATTCGTTCATTTCATGCAAAAACGCGTCGAATGAACCTAATTTCATTAAAATCGATGAGATCGTCCCTCTCCTTCATAATTACCATTTTTTTCCATTAATACTTGCGTAATATGCACATAAATAACGTTTAGAAGATCAGAAAGAGTTTCTTAACTATAATTTTTAAGAAATAAATTAAATTGGAAATAAATTAAATGAAAATAAGTTTTATTTTTACTTACACTTGTTAGTAATAAATTTTATAAATTAACAGTGTTTTTAGAATAAAATTGGGACAATGAAATTATAAAATAAAATTTAAAATAGAATAATCTGTTATTGCATACAAAAAATAACCGTTAAACTACATATAATTAATGATCGTATAAAATTGTTTCAGATGTAACATACATCACGACGCCAGTGCAACTTGGTGAGTGAATTTATTTGTAACCTGTAGAGTGATGCCCGAATTTGCATAATACGTATTATATGTATATAAAACTCATAAATCCGAATATTTACATGACAGATATCGAAAATTAAATCGGACGAGAAAATCGACAATTAACCCGGATTCATAATTACACGAGGTGGAATATGTGTTATTAATCATATAACTTGGGATATAGGTTATTTATTCTGTTATTCGCAATATTAAAATATGAGAGCAGGTTATTTTTGTATGCTGAAAACTAAAATTTCGATTGTCATTATATTTTTATTTTTTTTTATTTTCTATTTGCAGAAGTTTATTGATAACCGAGTCGATAACATAAAATTTTGAATGATTATTAGCTATTTACTTTACATTGCATTTAAGTTCTAATTTTTTTGATATAATATAAATATAATAAATTTTTAAATATAATATAAATATAAATATAGTATAATAAATTTTTCTTATTTTCTAATGTATATTCTTTGAGGAGAAAAAATATTTTACACATATTAAAGAAATCTTAATTAAAACTTAGAATATTGCATTTTATAATCTTTAAAGCGTCTACATTTATTTATGTAACAGTGTGTGGTGAGTTTCTACATAATACTTTACTTATTTTACACACATTTGGGCATTACTGTATCTACATTTTTGTTAATGCGTATAGTTGATGCTTTCGTCATTCAAATTGGAGTTGCATATGCATTAAATGATACAGCAATTCTCTCGTTTTCGAAGAATGCATTTCTCATTCACACGTTGCGAGTGTAAATACTCAAATTTTTTTCCTGATAATAGTATAATTTATGCATCCGGTGACAGTCAGAAATGGATTTTAATTTAGTTTTCATCTATTGTTAGAGTATTTTAAACGTGCCAAATTATTCGAAATCGATCAAATCTCGTTAGTATCGAATCTCGTTTAATTTTTGCGAACTTGTTAATTGAGTCGAACGAATAAAGCTATAAAGCACACATTCGCGTTAAATAAAAATTATTCTCTTATCTTTCTTCGCGTTGTTGAACTTTTCGGTTGTAAAGTAATAGTTATCTAATCGCACAAAAACTATATTGCACTGAAAAAAGTTCTGATTGAAAATGGACGAATCCGAATTTTTTGGTTCAATTTATTAGAATTCTAATGGAAATAACTGAATTTTGGTTGATACAATATTTTTGATAAGTATTTCTGGTAAATATTTCTACTAGAATTCTTATTTTTACCAGAATAACTATATCAATCAAAATTCTAGTCATTTCGACTAAAATTTTAACAGATTTAACAAGAAAATTTTGATTTACCCATTTTCCACTGGAATAATAACTGTTTAACCAGGCCATTTTTCTTAGTGCGTATTTAGCGCAAGGTAACTAAATTGGTAGACTCTTCCGTTTTACGGAGACGCTAAATATTCTTTGTATTTCCGGAATTTACTCTAATCGCAAGTCAGCAGACAACGGCATAGTTTGACGTAAAGGAATTTCTGGTGCTCGGTGTATATATACCGACAACGGGGAGGTGCGCGCTGGCCGTGTGGTTGTATGCGTGCATTGTTACCCCAACAAATCTGCCTCGAATCAGCGATGGATCTGCCGTACGTTTGTAACTAACCACACCGTACCCTCTCAAATGCACTTTACATGCGGCGCGATAGGTGCCTAACTTCCAGCAGAATTAGATAACCAAACGAGCATTCGCGTACGAACACCGGGTGTACCCCTCCGCATGTTCTCTACCCGTACGAGTAATAGTTCGATCGCTTTTGGAATATGCGAGTGTTAGCAACGTGCGAATGTCCGACCTGATTTAAATTTTGTGCGCCATTCTGTCCGACAGCGGCTGAGTGCACGTTTAGCTTTATGGCAAATCGGACGATTTTATTATCGGGGCAGATATGCAAACTGCGAGTGCGGTCAACTTGATGCTACAAATGGTTTGAAGCATTTTTGATTGTCAGTAACAGAATGACAAAAAATTTGGCTATAAAGTTTTTGGGTTTGTCAAATTATTCAGGTGACGTTATTTTGACGCCAAAAAGGCGTCATTTTGACGTCAAAGTGATAATGATGATGAATAACGTTAGCTTGCAACCTGGAAAGTAAAACACATATCAAAAAAAAACTTTGAAATGTTTATTACATCTCATTGAGTATCAAAAAGAGACAGCATCAAAAGGTTTTTTATTTTAATGATTGATCATCAGTTATTGATAATTGAAGATATTAATAGGTATTTATTTAATAAGATGTAACTATGTAACACATTAGAGTTTGTATCTTTTATAAATATATGATTTAATAAACTCAATTTTGTGGCCAAACTTTTTTGTCTCTCTGTAGTAAAATTCTGTCTTCTAATTGATTTTGATGATTGATACAATGTTTCGAAACATTTATAGCGTTAAGTCGATCGTATTCTGCATCGCGTTCTTTTACGTGCTTTAAATTAATGTCGGTTAGCTGCTGTTGTTTCTCGTCCCGAGATGCTTCATCTCCGTGAGAAGGACGCTTATCAAGGAGAGGAATAATTTTGTGTTAAGAGGGATAAATTTAGCAGTTGGCCGCTCGAGCTAGTAAGCCATCTGCAAATGCACGTGTACTCTGGTCGGCTAAACAGATACAATGAGACTTCCTGTGTGCATAGAGAGACCGAGTCCTTTTGTCCATTGGATCGTCCATGCAGGATAGTGTGACCAAACGCCGGTAAAGCCCTTTGTTTCATGTGGGCTACCACGCACGCAGCCTCGAGACACTCGCGTTGCGCCGTTCGAGAAGTGCGCGAGAGTATCCATAAAATGTACTTCGGTAAAGCGCATATAATTCCACGTGTGTAATTCCAAGTCCCACATTAATCCTTTAATCGAAATTGTACTCCCTTTGTGTGTCCGGTGATTTACTTTTGTCGTACCGGGTATTAGACTGTAAAAGCGACGATGCGATTGTCGCTTGGCTTAAAACACTTTTCGGGACGGTCATTAACGACGCGTAGGAAATTTTTAGTAATTCATAAGTGCCCATGGGATTTGGCCGGCGGCCAGAGTCGTGTTTGTATTCGTCGATGCCAGTAAAATCGGCGTACTTATTCGTTTTATATATATATATGGCAGCAACGATTTATTTCCTACGAGTAGAATTAAAAAAGTGGACTACTTACGTCGTAAGACTCTTAATTTACTTGTTTTAATTAAATTTCGCTCGTTTTTTGCAATGCAAAGTGTAAAGAAATTTGGTCTAAATCGAATAGTAATAAGATGTTTTTATAACATAAATTTCAAGTTTACGATGTTAGTACAGCATAAAAATAAAAATATATAAAGAATATAATATATTAAAAAAATAATATTAATAAAATCGAACGTTTCAGAATTCACGGGTCCCTCCTCAGCGATTCTTGAAGATGTTACAAAGTCATAGAGATGATAATCTTACGTTGTTTCGAATTTTATGAGTATAGAAATTGTGTAATAAAATGTATGAAAACAGGAGCATCTTTACTTATTCGTCTGATTCTGTTAGGCGCAAGTGTTTGTTGTTAACACAATTTCCACACTCACAAAAAACAGAATAATCAATTTATTCGAAACAAATTTGTACCACACCATGTCGCTTAGACCGTAACTGATAAGTAATTTACCGATAAGTAAATTAAAACAATAGATATTTCCAAATCAAAAGCAATATGGATGTACATAATTAGTGTCCGGAGTTGAATCGCGATGAACAAGATTGTGAAGATATTAATCATACATAACAGAGAAGAAAAACAGATAGATTTTTATCGCACAAACAATAAACGTTAAATAGTGATTGCATGTTATAATATTACACAAATTATCATTGCAAAGACAATTATTACCTTACGATTGCGAATTATGAAAATTCAGGTTTAATTGAATTCTGAAAATATCATAGGGGTAACACGCGATTTACAGCGGTGCGTGTATTACGCTATTCAGCGAAAACGTGGTATAGTAATAATTATGATGGTATTTTCGTACTATTAAAGTACGTTTCCGTTAACTCCTCATACATATTCAACGAATGGAGGACGTGCCTAAGAGGCGAGATACATCCGACATTAATTTCAGCTTATATAGAATATCAAAATTTCTGCATTTGCGAAAACGCGAAGGTTGCAAAACAATTTCACTCAGCGATTAAAATAAGAAATAATAAGGAATTTCTCTAAAGGATTTACGCGACAAACTGTATATAAATAGATATTGTACTCGACGTTCCTACAATTTCGATTTAATTTAGTTACATATCCAATTTCAGTGAAACGATGTCAATTTTATCTCGCGATTATCGTTATCGTTTTTCCGCGATGACGATTGGTTATCGATGGCGTATCTCTCGTATGCAGATACACGAATTGCGAGCCTCGTATTGACAGTTCGACATTTAGCGGTTAAATGTATACCGCGTGAAATGATTGATTGAAAGCAAGTAAAAGTTAAAAGTGGAAGAAAAACGCGGAAGCGAAAATGGAAGCTCGGGAAACGGAAGATTGGGTGCGATGTGCACAGCGTAACCTATTATATAAACTGGTCTATTCAGGATTCAATCAAATTCAATCGTATAAGATAATGATTATTAAATTTGCAACGATGATTAATGGCAGTTTATAATTGCGTCAATACATTACCACATCGAAGATGATAAGTGCCTAACATTTTCTACACGAGAAGAACGAATTTGCTGAAAGGTCTAAAATTTTGCTGGATAACAGGTTTGAAAATAGGCGCGCACGCGCCATCAAGATAATTTTATTGGAAATTGATTTCCAGAAGATTAAAAGTTTTAGCAGTATATTGCTCATCATTTTTAGTTTCCAACATAATTATTTTCAGATCCAGCAAAATTTTGAATCTTTTAAATAGTAAAATTTTTCTTTCCATATGTAAATATTACTAAATCTGAGAGCTCCCGAATAGTAGTGGTTTTAAACGGCACAATTAATAATTGCAAAGGCATCTTGTGCTTTTAAATTTCGTTCCTTCGTTGATCTCCTCATACATATTCAGGTGATGTAATGCGTGTTTAAGAGCCGAGATAGCTCCGGTGTCGATTTCACGAAACTACCGACGAATTTTCGCCGCTTGCCAAAGCTCGGGGGGAAAGGGAGGTTACCAGCGAGGGATCGCTGGTTAAGGGGTAGTGGGGTGGTGAAAGCCGGTGGTTAATTGGCAAAGCACGATAAGGTGGCTCGTTCCGATATATGCATATGAATGGCGAGTATATTCCGTTTGCCTGTAGGTACGTTACCTGGAATGCAAATAAGTCTTTCGGTCGTATGCACCATGCGACATGGTTTGGATCTATCGCCTCTGCAAAACGAGCAGCGTATTTAGCGGCTACGATCATTTCCAATGGAGTTACTCGCGATTCGAACGGACGCTCTTCACGCTTAAAGCATATCCATTAAAAATAATCCGGTAAAGATCAACATGCTTCCGCATACCATTTCCGTAAGTGCAGCTAGCTTCCGGTTTTTCGTTCTCCAGATATGTTTAATGTATGCCGACAAATCGCCGTCCTGCTTGCACATCTCTTTTTAGAAGCATCAATTGCAGCCGAGCATACACTGGGATTATTCTCCGTCGACCGATTTTTTTCCCGTGACTTAAGCATCACTGGCGTTGTGTTGGCTTTGCGGAATATATTTTTTCCCGTGACTTAAACATCACTGGCGTTGTGTTGGTTGTGTTATCAATAAATGTCAGCGAGATGACGCTACGTGCCAAATGTGTTAAGCAACGTTAGCAACATTTTTCTCGCCACAAAGGCTTTATTTGGTACCGAAAAGTTTGATAAAGATTGAGAAATGAGAATAAAAAAGAAACATCGTGTGAAATATCTCTTTCTTAATATTTCAATTTGTTCAACGATTATCTTGTCGCTTTTTGGATGTTCTCGGCCCTATTCGATTCATAAACTCTGATCCACCATGCTAACCGCGAGCTCACCGGCAAACTTCGTTAGTACCTCTTTAAAGTTACTCTCGAGAAACTAACTTGCGACGTTTTAAGGCTTAATACTTCCCGTAACGGTGACAATTTATTTCGCGACCCCGTGCTATTTGCATGCTACATCTCAATTACGTTATTAACTTTTTTATTAACCCTACCAGCGTATGCGAACGTTACGATCTCATATATTCATATATATTCATGAAACTTGCGAGAACAGGCTACATCGTGGCGTAGAAGATTAAAAAAAATTTTAAGCATATTGCCTGACCGTTTTGGATAACCTTCTAATTATATACACATACAAGTTTTCATACAGAATTAAATTAATGATTGAAAGCAAAAGCAAATTTTTTTAAAAGCATTTCCGGTATTTTCTAAATTTTTTGGAGAATGAATCTCATTCTGAAAAGTGAAATCTCATACTCTTAAAGATTGAAAATTCTGTTACTTTCATTTTGGCAGAATTTTTAATCTTTAAGAGTCAGATTTTACTTTTTAGTGTGAGATTCCATTTCGAAAAATTTAGAGAGCATATAATCGGTAAATTGACATCCTCTTTTTTATAAGTTCTTGCTAAGAAACTTATTTATCTTATTTCACGCCTTTTATTCGATCTTGATATTTTATTTATTTTTCTCAGTTCTCACAATTTTAAAACAAGTGATACAAGTTCGGGATATTACGAAAATTAAGCTCTGTCGATGACGTTTGCGCAGGATGCGAACTTTGGCTATCCTAACGAAGCGGGGTAAGCAAATTTTCCCAATTTACCATTCGAATCGTGAACGGGAGCGGAATCAATGAAATTTCGCGACAGTTGTTCCGCAAAAGTTTGCGTCGCCTGATTTTCGACATGCGCGTGGGTTCGCCCCGATTCTCGGACTTTACCCGAGAGTTTTCAGTCACGTTTCGGGATCCAAGATCCAGATCCGGTTTCAGGGAACAGGATCGTGTCCCCGGGAGGTCCCGGGGATCACCACCGAACGCGTTCGAGCAACTCCGTGAAATCGAGTTACGCGTTGCTGCTACATTAACTCCACCGGAAGTTGGTGTCTGTCGGTTCCCGGCGCGTACACATATATCGTGGACCCCGACGAGCGCGTAGTACTGAAAATTAGTCTCACCGCATTTGCCGTTGACGATCGTTGTAGCTGTGAAGATTTGTCTTCTCCACTGAAGCACCTATTTACCGGAGTACCTATTCTTCTGTCTCATGAATTTACGAATTTATTCGCCTGCACTCTAAAAAATATAGATATGGATTCAACAATAAGGGTGTTAAATATCGTATAATTCTCGCATTGGTGAGAAATTCATACAACGTTGGTGTTTATATTAGGGTTTACTATTATATGTTTAAACGAAACACATAATTAGCATATCCGTTTATACGTGTTTTAAGTAGGGTTCGCTATTATACGTTTAAACGAAAATACATTTACACGTATATTTAGCACATCCATTTATGAAAAACATCTTTCCAAATATTTTCACGTTCTTTTTTTTATAAACGTTTATCTTTTCATTAAGTCTTTCTTTTCTATTGTGACGGCTTGAAAATATTTTAAACTTTGTTGGTGTAAAAAAGATGTTGAGTGTACTAAAACGGAAAAAATATGTATATAAAAAATAACGTTAAAACAGTATATTCGGAAAAACGGAATAATATCAGATCCTTAGTTTATATTAATACTAACGATAAATTTGTCTTCTTCACCGAATATTGATCGCAGCAATCTTTGTCTCGAGAATTTACGAATTTATTCGTTTGCACTTTAAAAAAAGAGCACAAAAAGAAAGATTTTACTGAAATATTTAAAATTTATAGCTACACACGAATTTGAAAATAATTTTGTCGAGCCATTAAAATAATTATTATATATACGTTCAAACTTGTTGATAGAATGTCGAAACTTTTTGCAGCATCGCTCATCACATTTGAGATTCCTACATAATTATTTTGATGGGGCAACAAAATTATTTTCATATCTGTATTTAACTATTTTTGAACATTTTACGTAAAATTGTTCTTTCCGTGTGAGTGGGTTTAATATCAAAGGTGTTATAAATCTTACTGTGTTGGTGTTAAATCTACACTACGTTGGTTTATATCAACGGTGAGAATCTCGGAGAATTATACATAAACACCGCATGAGTAAATCCGCGCTTATATTTTTTAGAGTGTGTATATTCGTTCTTTTTTGACGATTGTTACTTTTCTTCGCATATATATACAAAGTTATTTAAAACAGTCGAAATTTTTCTTGGACAGAGAAATTTTTAAAGTTTTCAAACCTCTAACCATTCAGTTAAGCCTTATATCCACCATGCTAGAAATTGTTCCGAGATCTCGGACGAAGAAAGAAATAACAAATCACATTTGAGCAATCTGACCATTCATTCGTTTCGTTTCACGCTTTTTATTCTATTTTGATATTGCAGCCCACTTTTCCCAATTGGCGATTGGTCAATTTTTTCTCCGTCTGAGATCTCGAAGCAATTTCTGTAGTATCGTGGACACAAGGCTTTACGTAAACACATAATTGAATGGCGAGTGGTTCAAAACAAAACTTTAAGAGTTCTGCTATCTACTAGTATGGTTACACATAGAAAAATACCATTCTATTGCTAAGAAAAGTAATTATTTAATTTACAGTCTTCCTTTTGAGTAATTTGAAGGAATGACTTTATATAATAAGCAAATTGAGTTTGTTTTAGTTTAACAATCCTGATTGAAGTATTAAATGCACTATATGTGATGCAGAATATATTTTGAATAAATTTGCTTGTGATAAATTTATGATATATTTAGGAATACATGAATATTTAAAATATTCGAAATATTTGAATTATTCGTTATAATTATTATTTATAGTACATATTTTTCTGTGTGTACAATTGTTATATGTTAAATGTACTATCCACAATAAAAAAAACTCATTTTGACAACTATTTTAAATAAAATCATAGAAGAAAATAGATATTTAATGCTATAAAGAGAATCAACATAAATAAGTTATTCATATATGATAAAGTTGCATTTATGTATTAATAATTGAATTATGTACGCTTCCAACTTTGGTATTGTGTCCTCTTTAGTGTATAAAAAATAATCGTCGATAATCCTTCATATTAAAAATATATACATATACCACACATTTTAAATAACTCTATATCTTGATTTAATTCTTTATTTGTCGATGATCTTAATTATAGAATAGGGTTCGCGCGCAACAATTAATTTTTTTTACTTTTTTAGTTTTTACGTACATTAACATATGTTGGACTAATTCGATTCTTGTCTGTTATACTCCGTAACTATTTTCACCTCTCTCTATCCGTCTCTCGGACAGTTTATCGTTTACTCTCTCGGCATTTCCTATGCGCTGCAAATTACTCCGTTAATCCGTCTACTACTCGGTATCCCGGCTGAATGAGATCCTGGATTAGTACCTAGCGTGTTTTTGTCCGAATTTCGAGGTGCCCTCGGTATGAGCGCCACCATCTGTCTTCCGTCTCGTGCGAAATTTGCGGCTTGGAAACATCTCTCGGAAGAAACTTAATTAATTATCATGTCGACTGATTTTGATTAATGCGTACTTTCTTTTCTATTCGGCACTGCACACGAAAGGGCGCTTCATCGATGATATAATCTCCCCTACCGCTAATTTTTTTTTGCCAATTATTCGATTGAATCCGCGGTGACAGTCCCGCCATTGTATCGCTTTTGTAGTCGACGTAGCGCGGAATTGAATACGCTGCTTCTACGAGAATGACTTTTACGACCATGCCAGGCCAGGGCTGGCCGGCTATCAATCGAGCACAAATCCCATAGCGAACGCGAGACCGTCCCGCTGTGTTATAATATGATCTCACGGTGACCGACTCTACACAATTCCCCCGTTCCTTACAAATGAATTCAGTGGACGGTGCCAATAATTCGTCTCCATTCTTCTTCCCTTGAATTACTTGGTACAATGGTGGATTTAAAACGAGGATACGAGAGAAAAGGGAACTTCGATCGTTATCGGACAGGGGTTGAGCCGAGCCTCCTTTCCATCCGCGTTCGCTCGCTCGCTCGCTCGTTCGTGCACTGTTAACGAACGGCTTTCCAACGAAAGGACTATTCAAGTTCCGCAAGTCCGATGACTTCGCGGCTCGTTAATAAAATCAATTATAACCAAAGGAGGCAAAAAATTAGCGAGGTCGTTTGAGAATGTTCGTGAGAATTTTAGATTAACGAACCTGTTATCGAGCTTTGTCTTTTAAAGAACTACTGTTCATTAGTTCCAACTTATTAGGCTTTTTTTCAAAATAAAATCTAAATTTGTTCATATTTTTGCGTTAATCTTGAGAGAACAGGAAAGTTACTTCACTGACGCTGAAATAACAGTCATATTTTGAGACAAAGATCAATGAATTATAACAAATCTTAAAAATGTTAAGATTTTTACGTAGGCTGCTGAAAAAGTTTCTGCAAACGATATGAAAAGAAACATGTAAAATTTGGTAAATGGTTTTATTTTTACCGAATTTACATGTTTTTTTTTCATATTGTTTGTAGAAACTTTTTCCGCAGCCTACATAAATTAAATCTTCATCCTCCAAAGGTTAACATTGCAGAAAAATACAAAAAGAATATATCGAACAATATCAATAATATCAACTTAGTTAGAAAATTTAGCATTTTGATGATGTAAAAAAATATAAATTTATTTCTACAATTTTATGATTAAAATTATTTTTTTATCAGAAGTATTGCATTAACTTTAAATTTGTAATTTCGGACTTTAATTTTAAGCCGAAAAAATATAGCAAGGATAATGTAAGAGAAAAGATATACACTATATATATATATGTCTTCTCAAATTTGTCATCTCTTTCGAAGGATACATCGTTAACTCTTAACTTCCTCTTTTGTGGCTCTTGTTTTCGATTCCTTTCTTATCTCGATGCAGGTATAGAAGATAAAAAACGAAAACACCCTTATTTCCCACTCCAGCTTACATTCACGAAAGTGGAACAGGCTCGATGGCTCGATTGCATTCGATGAAATCGCCTGCAATCGGATGGCGGAAGAGATTCGAAGTAAATTGGAAATGTCCCGCGGCTTTTCTGATTTTTATTTTCGTATACAAAAGCTATATAAAAGAGTCAGATGAAGGGAGGACGAAAATTATACACACAATAGTTTGTGGTGATTAATTTCGGATTTTCTGAAGAATCTCTGATCGCAGATTAATTGTTTTGATACAATTACATAGAATTAGATATCGCAGGCTTGGCCGCATTTCAAATTTTTAACGGTGGATTGCGATGGGAATCACTCTGTAGAAAGTTGATATCGAAAAGAAAATTACGTTTCTGTATATTGAGTGTTTTCAACGAAAGAACTTTTATTGAAGTATTTAAAAATTTGACTATAAACGAATCTGAGAATAATTTTGTCGAATTATTAAAATAATTGTGTAGAACTTTTAAGTTCCAGTTTTACAATTAACTCTAACCGAGATTATACTTATCCTTCATCTCTTTTCAATTCTAGAATTGGAAAGAGATGAGGAATAAGTTAAACTTCGGTTAAGAATTAACCATGAATTGTGGAATTGAGCCTTAAGTATTAATGACAATACTGCAAAAATTTTAAGTTGCTAGCAATCAATTTGAGCGTCCTACACTGAGAAAAATCTATCAGAATTTTGATTATTTCAACTAGAATTTTAGTAGATTTAAAATTTTTTAGTAGATTTAATCAGAATATTTTCTGGTTGAGAGAATTCTGATCGATTTAATTATTATTTTCTTTTGGTTTGTTCATCTTCAACTATACCAGTCTTTCTTAGTGTACAAAATTATTTTGATAGTTTAAATAATGTTATTTCTCGATCTATACACAGTACGGCAATAAAATTCTATGAATGAGAAAATAAATACCATTTAATTAATTATTGTTCGTCAAAATAATCCTCCCTAGAGACACACTTTTGACAATGTTAGATATTTAAAACTGTTTTTTTTTTTTTTCGTAAGAAAATGTAAGCACAATATTCCACAGATCTCTTTTCTCTGCGAGTTCGACGATTTTCTATGCTATATAAAAAGATACGATATTTTTTGAGCTATAACATTTTTTGGAAGCATTTAAATCAAAAACTCGTGTGTCAATAAAAATAACGCCATAAAATAATGCAAAGTCATGTTAGCGAAGAACTTTACGCTCTAGCGCGGAAAGATTTTATATATATAATAATAATTTGACGCCCGAGAAAATGCCATGTTTTATTGAAAATATTGTTTAGAAAGAACTTTTTTAATGTCTTAATATTTCTTCTTTTAATTTATTCACCATTATCTATCGTCTCTCATTCTGCTGAGTAAAAAATCTAGGAGCAAATTTACATAAGCATTTCGCTTGATATCGTGAAATTTTCCTCGGCGGTTATAGACCAGTGGAAACAGCTCGCGTTTTCATTATTTCGACGACATTACTCTAATTCTACTACTGCGAGCGTACGCGTCTAATTATGGTACAAACGCGTGTCTCACTTTTATGAGCGCATTGCTCGGAAAAAGGAGATGGCCGACATTTTCATTAAATAGATCATATTTTGGCACAAAATTTTCTGCGCACATGAGAAAACGCGATATTGTTCATCGTGTGAATACGACTGTCTGTCGCAGCAAAGAGAGAACACAGAAAATCTAATTACAAATAATTAGTACCACTCGGAACATTGTCATGGCACTCCCGAAGGAGCCTCGAGAATGTTTCGGTCGAATTGAATAGCTAGAATGCTATGCTAGCACCGAGACTCTCGCGTTAGCGACAATCTTTTGGCGTATAACGGCGATGTTGGGAGCTCTCGTTCAACCGTACCTTCCATCTTTTAAATCGTAATTCCACCGACACGATTCGGTCCATGCCGGGGAATTACGGAAGGTGGGTAATTAAATATTTCCGCGCGGCGACGAAAGCTATAAACAGCGGCGATGTAACGAGGTAATTACGCCCGTTGGTCCATCGTGGTTATCAGGTTTATGGCGGCGGTATTTCCGAGATCTCTAGTCGCGGGAGTCCAATGCGGGAAACTCGTCGCCGGTTTTAATTATACGATGACGCCACATTAAGCTGTTTCAATTACAGGCCGAATATATTTGACGGCGCCGGCGGGATTAAAAATCGTGTTTCTGGTTCTTGGAGATAATAAACCTGCAGTGCCTTGTAATTTTTAACCAAACTCTTTCTCTGTACATTTTATATTCTCTATTGTTACGTTTCGCCTTTTGAATTATCAATAAACCTTAATCGCGTCGGACAAATAAAAATTTCAAATATTAAGGATATTTTTACTGTAGGTACAATATCAGCTAAAATCATCAACCGAAAAATCAGCCAATATCAGTTAATATCAACTAAAAATTTTTTATCATAAATACGCTCCAAAACCAACTATAGAATATAAAACAAATAAATAATTTTGTTTTTAATAGCTTCATACAGCAACCATTTTCTTTTGCGTAAATCATTTTTAAATGAGTGAAACCAAATAAACTTTTACATAAATGTTTATTAGAATTTTATTAGTATAGATATAACAATTAAATTATAATTTTATGATATTAAATTTGCAAATAAATACTACAAAATGCGATTTTACATAAGAATGTCTCTCTTGAGGTAAACAAAAAAAATAAATAATTTTTAGAATTAATAAAAGAATTATGTTCAAATTTTGCACAGATATTCAGATGTAATAATAGAACAATCTATGAAATTTTTACATTTATATGGTAATGCTTTGTAACGTGACACATGCATTCTTAATAAAATTTCAAGACGAACGAAAGAGAGAATCATTTCCTCTTCGACGATTTCTTATAGGAATTATACGAATATTATGATTCACATGTCGAGAGTGCATAAAATATGCATCAAGCACTTGAGAGTTTAAGCTCTCCACGGAAACCGATGCGAATTTGTAATGTAGAACGAGGATGGAGAGGCAAAACCGACTTGCCTTGCAGTCCTCGTGCGGCACGCTACAGTTGTTGCATCCCGTATCCCGCATCCCGCATTCCGCGTTCGCATTTGCAGGGAATTTTTAAACGTTAACCCATTTAATTCGGATTGGAGATAATCGCGCAGTTTAAGTACAATCGAGCTAAATTTGCCTATCGGCGACCGTTTATTCGCATACGAGCTCGGCATCTCTCGCTTGAAATTTTCGGCGATTTCCCCGAGTTTCACCAAACGACACGTGGCCCGTGAGCCACACGAGGCACTTCTTTTTCCGGAGCTGGTGCAAGAGAGATGGACTATTATTCGGCTCACAATACGCCCGACGAGGCTTTCATTCGTTATCGGTAACGAGCTACTTTTGGTCCGTCGACATCGGGAAATCGCTGGTGCGCCTCTTCCACGATGTCTTTTATCAGAGCTACTTTCGAAAGTTTCTTTAAGAGTTTGCTCGTGTGTGTGCAATCGGCGGCCAATGAGCAAAATCAGAGTTGTTTGCAGCAATGAACAGTTATTACTTCAAGTTTATTTAGGCTAGTTTTCGGGACAATACATATTGTTATAATACGGTTTTCTCATTTTTTCTAAATGCAAATGCCAATTTTTATATTGGAGGCATAAAGATAATGTTGCCATATAACGATACGTAGATTTGAAACTGTATACTGTTAGATATATCAAAGGAGCAATAATAATCTAATCCCTTGAGTTAAATAACATTTTGTTATTTTTAATTTTTATGTGTGTCAATATATGAATCAATTTATTTCTATGGCTAATTTCAACGTAAACAATGTATATATAAAGTCTAAAAAATGTCGATGTAAATTTAATACCCATGCAGTGTCTATACTATAATTCTCTCCATGTTAATGTAAATTAACAGCACTATGTTGCTACATTAACAATAGTAAATTTAAAATCCATGATATTAAATCTACACACTATGTTGGTGATAATTTAACTACAACATAGTGAGAATTATCTAGACATCGCATGGTGTTAAGTTCACACCGCTATTTTTTAGAGTGATATGTATTTAGTAAATGAGAAGCATACTTTCAAAATGCGTTTTGTCAAAAATTTTATTTGTTTAATTAGAGATGACGTAGTGTTCAGTGTGGAAAGACTCATATTACAAGCTATTCTTGTTAAATTATTTAAATTCTATATTGTTTCATTTAAATTAATGACATATTAAAGTGCATCCCGTTTTCACGTTTATTATATATGCTGTAAGCATGATAAAGGGCGTATAAGAGTCAATTTTAAATAATAGAAAGAAATGATAAAATAACTCAAATTGTGGGTATAATTTTTGACGTTGCGAATTTAACAATGTATCGTGTACTTACAAATTATTTTTACATAGAATAGCAAAATATGTTAACATCAGATATATTGATATAAATACTCTTAGGGCGATGTATACAAATATACTTACACAGTTACGCGTGCGAACAGGAAGAAAATGGAAGGGACATACGAGTTTGTAGCCAGCAGGAACACCAGAAATTCGTATCTATCCTCTGGGGTAATCCGAGAAATCCGAGGACTAACATCCATGGTCTCCACCCATCTCCACCTTCTCTCTCTCTCTCTCTCTCTCTCTCTCTCTCTCTCTCTCTCTCTCTC